>NC_071668.1:77140718-77740718 GCF_028554725.1 Zeugodacus cucurbitae | reverse complement strand
TATTTGCTCACATAAATATGTTTGTTTGTGTAAATACTTAATATAACAATACAGTGTTAGATAAGCCAAGCCAGAGATTATTGTTTTCAGTTTAAAGAATCGTTACATATATATTGCATTGATTTATATATATTTGCTTTTGATTGTGCTTCTTTGTAGGCATAAAATAAAATAAGAAAAATAAAAAATAAAAAAATTTGCTATATTATATAAATATTATAATTTTTGTTTTTTATATTTTTGTATTTTTTTTAATTTGAATATTTTTTTATTTAAAAAAAATATTTCGTATCATTAATTTAAAAATCATTTTATAGTTTGTTCCAATTTTTCATTATTGATATATATTTTTTGATATCTGAAAGACACTTATTTTGCAAAAAAGTGCCTAAAATCCCGCTCAACCCGCAAAACGTCTGCCAAGCTAATATTATGAAGTCTGAGGCTACAAATCTGTCTGAAATGTTTGTGTGTTGTTTTGTTTTCATACTTTTCTTGATCTTCTACGAATTATTGATAACGTCATTTTCGTAAAGAGCTTCAACACCGGTTCGCGCACACAAACACACACATTTAGTATATGTAGCCAGCGCTCACTAAGCATTACTGTTTGACACATAGCCTCTATGTAGACTTTGTATTGTTGTTGTTGTTGTTGACTATGTGCACTTATTGTTTGTTACAGCTTGTTGTTCGTAAGTTCATAAATTCTTATCTCGCTAACCCAAAAGGCGCGCATACGGATTAAAGTCACATACATACATATATACATATACGCATCAATGTCACTGATGCAAATATCAGTACATATATACACACAAACATACAGCAAATTATGTGTGTACAATGAGTTGTCTGCTGTTTGTATGTATGTCAACTTGTTGGGGCAAATATATTTATTCTCTTGAGTTCAGTGTAAGCAAACATGGCATACAGCGAGTTGTTTGATTTTGACGCCAATGAGTTTCTTTTACATATTAAAAAAAAAAACTGAGAAATACAAGTCAAATGCTAAGATATCTTAAAATGATCGAAAAACTAAAAAAAAAAATAATTTAAAAAAATGCGATTGCTATGCTTTACCCTTCACTTTAATCACTTCCCCACTTTTGCCTTTAATAATCGCCAATTCAATTACGCCCTTAAGACAAAAAAAAATTGCTCCACCTTTCGTCTTAAAATCTTTACCTTTATTTTCAAATTAATACTAAAAATAACTGTTGTCTCAGTTCAGAGCTCCTCGCAGCGTCCGCCGGCACGCGTGTAGCCGGGATAGCATTCACAGACGTCCGGCGCCGTGCAGATGCCGTTTGTGCAATCCTCCGTGCAGATAGGCTCACAATGCATGGCCGACGACTGGAGATCGCGTCGGTAGCCTGGACAGCAATATGAGATTGTTTGCAGCTTTAATGAGGGTTCGATGGCCTCGCCACTGCAATATAGAAAAAAATAGCAACTCATTTCCGTTTCAGGAACTCTATTAATAACAATTTTAAATCTCTAGTATTATGGATCTACACTCACAGCACTTCCTTGTAGCATATGCCGGACGCCATTAGAGATTTGGTTTCCAAAATGAAAATATCTCTGTCACTCGGACTATTTAGCTTCCAGAACTGGCCATGCACGCCACTTGCTTGAAGAGTTGTGCAGAGCACAAATAGCAATGCCAGCAAATTAAAATTCATAACTGTTGAGTTGAAATTTCTATTTTAATGTTCAAAAGAAAAAATATATGAATTGAGATTTTCTCTTAATAATCCGTAGCGCGTGGCTTTCTTCGCACAACTGACGCCGTTCGCGCTTATGCCTGCTGTTGCCTGCTCCCCAAACGGTTTTCCCTCAGTTTCCCTTAGCGTACACTTTGCAGCATCTTTCTTCACTTGTGCCTTCGATAGCGCTCATTCTTTCTTCCCATAATTACTTATGATTCTCGCTCTTAGCACAAAGAAAGTCCACATATGTACTGGTTGTTGTTGTTGTTCGATTTTCCGCATTCAAGATTAGCCAAACACTGAGAGCGCTGTGGATGAGCGTATGCATGCGCGGCTGTGAATTAGATTGAGTGTAAGCTAGCCGGTAACCCACTTTTGCGTGTGTTCACTGATATGAAAGTTCATGGCATAGAATATTCAATAAATATTGAATATAATTGCAGCAATTTTTATTGAGTTGCTCACACACACTTATGTATATTTATATTGAATATGACACTCTTCAGTTCAATGTAGAGATCCTCTTCTATAAATGTGAGTGTCTACTTCATTTTCGAGCCTAAAACGCCACTTTATGAACTTGAAGACTACATATTTAAGATCTGGCGCCTAAATGTAGACGAAAGTTTCAGTTTTTATTAAATTTTTAAGGGATATGTGCTTGCTCCGTATATATTTCTAAGAGGCAATTAGCAATCGAAGAGGTCATGACTACATAGGAAGACATCAGTGAGTCAGGAGATCACAGTAATGCTATCTTTAATAAATCTAAAGTTTCGATTTACTTTACTCAACCATCAGCATTGAACTCTGAATTGAGCACTTGTTTTTATTTATTTTACATTTCTATTTTAACACTTTTGCTACATAGAACTCTTAAAAGATAGTCTGCTCAGTAGAAGGGCGTTATTTGAAAATTAAACATGAAATGTCTGCCGATCAACATATTGAACTCTTGCAGCAGCGTCTGATTGAGTCTGCTGGGTTTCATGGACGCATATGTGGTCACCTTATCTGGTTCCATGCACTGATCGATGAAACGCATGAAGCCCTCTTTGCAGCGACAACGACCTTTGGCATTGCAATTGCCATGCGCACAGCGCTGAAAGATGCGCACGGGACCCTCAACAATAGAACAACCGCATACATTCGGCGCTATGCATTTGCCATAATAACCGCAGCCACTGAGAAGAAGCGTCAAAATACGTGATAAGATTTTGGAAAGTTACTCTTACTTACTCTTCGCATATACCCTCACACTTGGGACCGCGACGCACATAGCCGTTGAAGCAGCGGCAAACGCCAGGCGAGAGACAAATGCCGTTTTCGCAGTCTGCGTCACAGACGGGCAGACAGGAGCTCGTGTTCTGGTCAAAACGGTAACCGTTCTGACAGATGCAAGTGGTGTGATTTACACAAAAGCCATTCTCGCAACGCCTGAAAGAAATTGAATTTTAACAGAGTCTTTGCTAAAACTCAGCGCTTACATGTAACAGTTGCTCTCACATGCGCTACCATTCAAACGCTTCTGATAGCCGTGGAAGCACTCGCACTCATTCGGCGCCACACAGTGTCCGAAACCACAATCCGGTATGCAAACGGGCTGACAGCCCATCGTGCTGGGTGGCAGCGCACGCGTATAACCCTCAGCGCAATCGCATTTATTCGGCTCGATGCAGATCTCATTGCGCGCACAGCTGGACTCGCAGCGCGGCATGCAGTACTTTCGTGTCGGATCCAACTCGTAGCCCGCTTGGCAAATGCACGTGCCATTCAGGTAGCACTGGCCATTCGGACAGCCGAGCGGACAAGTCGGTATGCAGACATTACGATGATTGTGCACGAATTCGTCGAAACACTTACAAATGCCGCCATCCAAGCAAAAACCGTTGGCCTGGCATTTGTTGCCGCAATCCGGCACGCAGCGGTTCCAGTCGAAGTCGTATCGCTTATAACCCTTACAGCAGACCTCTATGACATTGAAGTAAATACTGTTTGTGCTGTTGCCAACCACTTGTTTGTCCTTCTCGAACTGGAAGAATACGGCGCTAGACCATTGGTGGGCGACAAAAGGAAGGAGTTTCAATATTATTATGAAGACTTGTGGTGTATTCTGCGTACTCACGGCACTTCGCGCAAACACTTGGACGGGTGACTATTGGGCAACGGCAGTGATAGGCCCGGCTGGCGTATATGCCACGGCTTGACGGTCGTGGTTGTTGTTGTCCAATACTTTTCAAAATGTACACAATACACGAAGCAAAACAGAAACGCAAATGATAAGAGCGAGTTGACAGCTAAGGCGCGCAAAAGTGACATAATTTCCACAAGATGAAACAACAATTAAAATAATAAAAAAACAAATGATGAAACAATATTAAAAAGAGCCAATGGACCGCGGCCAGTTGTGATGTCTTAGGCGTTTGAACAACTATGGCGTACTGAAAACAAAAACACGGCTTAGCAGTAATCTCAGTACTCAGCACCTAATTGAACTGGAAATCAAATAAAATAGACTAGAGTAGACAGTATTGCTCTCTGAGTCAGAGTCTAAGCTATCACTCTGAAGCAAGTGTAAACATCGCTAGATCGAGCAGATTCAGCTCTCTGGTTTCAAAATACTGTTAATGTTGTCACTATGGCATATAGCGAGGTTCATGATCATTTGCCATAGCTATATTTGCAGTGACGCGCTCTAGTTTCGTACTCATAACTTGAAGAAATCGTATAATATATTGGCAGGTATTTATTTTTGTGTATAAAATATTTTAATCTATAGTATAAATAAATCGGCTTTCTAGTTTAATTTAAGTTGGGCAATATTTTTCTACCATCAATGACACTACTGTAATAATCCACAGACTTCTTGGCTATGCGATCCTTATTTGGACTCGTCATATTCAAATAATAGAGACCGTACTTCTGCCTGTAATGTAAACAGAAACATATGGAGTAAATTATTTAGCGAAAATATTTAATTTTGCTTACGTATAGCCCATGTTCCACTCGAAATTGTCGATTAAACTCCAATGGGAATAATGCGTAACTTGGCAGCCATCATTGATAGCATTTAGCACAGCTTGCAAATGAGCCTGTAGGAAATCGACGCGTTCGGTGTCATCTAACTGACCATAGTCCGACCAACCATTTTCCGTTACGAACACTTCAACATTATCATAATGGTCACGGATCCACCTACGAGAAGTGTTATTCGGTATTAGAAAAGAATACCAGTTTAGTGGAAACTTAATTTATAATGACGCCAACTCACTTGAGAATATCTTCAAGTCCTTGTGGCACGCAGTAAAGCCAATTAGAGTTGCCCTGTTTCCATTTCTCATCGACAGAGTATTGCAGTTGCGAGTCATATTCCCAAGAGGGTATCTCGCCGGCAGGTCCGGGTGCGTATGAAGCATAACGAGAAGTGTAGTAGTTGAGACCTAGAAAGTCGCCAGAACCTCTAATAACTTTAGACCAGAATTCATCGAACGGCGGCAAGCGCGACCAGGATAGACCTTCACGTAAGCTATTGTTTCTAATATCATCCAACACGAGCTGAGGATAATTGCCAGTTTTGCCGAAAATCGGATTGGCCAGCCAACCAAGCTGTAAACGCGTGGAGACATTTTAATCATTTTTTTCAAATGTGACATCTTCAAAACTCTTTTGGCTTACCGAATACTGCATGGCGCGCTCGACGACATCGTATTCATCACTCCCCTGCTGTGCGTAGTAGAAACGACTGCTAATGGTGATGCCAATTTTGCCGCGCTGTCGGTCGAAGTAATTCGCTTTGTAAGCGCGATAAGCCGCGGCATGAGCGCGCAATGTATTATCCATGCAGAGGTAGTCGGCAACGCCGGGCGAATGCACCAGCGGTGGGAAGTACGACTTACCATAGCCCAGCACACAATAATCGAAGGGCTCGTTGAATGTTATCCACTTCTTGACGCGGTCGCCAAATGTTTCGTATAGAAACTCAGCGTAATAACGGAAATATTTAATAATGATATCGTTGGTGAAGCCACCGAATTTGTTCAGCGCCTCGGGTAGGTCACAGTGAAACATCGTCACCATGGGTTCAATGCCATTCGCCAGCAACTTGTCTATCATCATATTGTAGTAGTCAATGCCCTTCTGATTGATCACCGTCGTGTCTGCGTTGGGCAGCAGGCGTGGCCATGAGAACGAAAAGCGATAAAAGTTGACCTTTAATATAGTGTGAAAAGCGTTTGGTAAAAATTTATTTTCTGGTCTATACAAAGCGTTCTACCTTTAGCTTTTTCAGCGCCGCCAAATCTTGCTCAAATCGGTGGTAAGATTCTGCCGCCACGTCACCGTTTGTGCGATCCATTATACGCTCCGGATGTGCATGTGTGTATGTGTCCCAAATGGAGAGACCCTTGCCGTCTTCATTCCATGCGCCTTCTATTTGGTAAGCGGCAGTTGAAACGCCGAATGAGAAGTCCTGTGGAAAGCGCTCACTACCGCCTTTGTGTTGGAGTTGACATCTCTCGTCACACGCACAGCCGTGCCACAGCAGGCTGCAAGAAAACGGCAAGTATTTTGAGAATGTAAAAGTCAACTTTCATGACTTTAACTTACCACAGCATAAGGACGAAGAAAGCTCTCATTGCGCAAATATTTACTTAAATTACCCAAACTCAATGATTTCTGCCAGCAGTATTCTTGTCCGTTCAGTTTGGTTGAATTGAGTGCACTGGTTTGAATGCCGTCCAGCAAGCGATAAAGAAATTTCCGAAATAAGAATTTATAAAAATCTGTGAGATTGATAAAAAGTGCATTGTGAAAGCAAAATAAGTGATTGCGCTCAAAGGTTTTCGACTCCATGCTTTTCAACGACGGAAAGAGATCATTGTACCGTTTTACAGTAAAAGGTAACGGGAATGCTTGAATGGTTAAAAGGGTACGAAGTTAACAATCGATTGAGTCTTCCAAGCTCTGGAATTTAGACTTCACAATTGCATATTACCGCGTGAAGGCTTTCGAAGTCTTCACAGCTTAAGTGATAAGAATTTATTTCGGGACTCATTCCTAAATTGCAGTTACACCAAATGTTATGTTAATATTTGTTTTCTAAAAATAGATTTGATTTATATTCTAATCATTTTGCACACACATGTATATACATAAATACTAAACAAAAATCTACTCACTCAAATTATTATCGGTCACTGGAAACTTTCTGTTTTTGTTTAAAAAAATCTCCAATGAAACGTCCACGAATGGTTCAATGTTAATGCTACGAGTGCGAGCGCTAGTGAGGTTAAAAAATAAATCCAAAATAGGAAACAACAAAGCTTAGCTTAGCCACACATGCGAGCAACGGCAAATACAAAGCGTCTTCCAGTACTGATAAGCCACACCGTGAAAGACCTTTCGGAGGGCCAACGGCGGCTTGCGAACGCGCACTTCCTACAAAACAAAAAGTTCAAACGCCACGAAACGAGCGAAATAAAAGGAAAATGCTTAGCCGACAGACATGGCGGCAAAGGCGAACTGTGGCAACACTATTCGCGCTGTTTGTAGTTGACCAGCCCGCCGATTCGCAGAAAATTCGCTCAACTAACTTTCAGTACGGATTATTCGCACGGAGCGTGAGTACAGCCAAAAATTCTGTTTGCGGAATCGGAAATTTTCATAAAGCTTAACAGTCTTAAAAGCGGGGTTTATTGACACGTGAATGTGAATGTGAAAAGAAAACAAGAAAAAGTTTAAAGTATCGAAAACAGCAACAGTAAAATTACAGACTACAAATTACTGAGTTGGACCAGAAAAAATAAGAAAGTGATTGAACGCGCGTTATACAAGTTCAAGTAAACACCTTACGTCATCATGACGACCGTTTTCACTAGTAAACACTTTAGTGCACGCTTCTTGTTGTTGTTGTGCCTACACATTGTTGTAATTGTCGGCAGCGCTGACGGCCAACAGCAACGACACCGGCGGCAACGACAACCTTACGGTGGTTATAATGTTGATTCCCCTGAAGCGGACAAGGCATCAAATGAAGTGACGCCATACCAGCGTTCCTCCCAACGCGGCAGAGACACGCCGCGCAGACAGTTCAATGAGAACGATGTAAATTATCAGTTTAGTAATCGTCAGTTGGCAACATCGGGTGCAGAGCAGCTGTCGCGACGTCAACTACGGAAACAACAACAACGTCTGGAGAAACAGGCGAGAGGTCAAGAGCGATCCAGGGAAATGCAATCGGATGGAAACAAATGCCATATTTGGGTGCCGTAAGTAAAAAGCATGCGAGAAACGTCGATCATTGCTTCATCTGGACACATATCGGCTACAGACAAAACATTGAATTAGTTAAATTGTGAGTTGAATCTGTGATTAGGCAGATCTCGTCATACATTTCTGGCATAATGTGTCATCTTTCTTAGGCTAGTTAGTAGCATGATATATTGGTGTAATATTATGCAGAGGACTAAAGATCTAGGTATAATATTCGCAAATGCTTATTCTTTAGCGCATTTTTCGAAACGTAGACCCTTAATCCGCTCCGATAAATTTCACCGAAATGCAATGAACTTCGTTTCTATAAATTTAATTGCCAACAGACTAATAGTAAAAGTGCTCTTCTTCGCCATGCCTTTCCAGCGTCGAAGTGCTCGACAAGTATCCGTATGCGCAACGCATACAATTAGATCAACAAAATCAACAACAAAAAATTCTGGTCTGCTGCCCTGGCTATGCGGCATTTCGTTGGCGCGGCACCACACTCTGCCAACCGCTCTGCGATAATTGCCGCAATGGCCGCTGCATAGCGCCAAATGAATGCGAATGCTTCGATGATTTCACGGCCAATGATAATGGCGACTGTGTGTTCACCTGCCCGTTGGGTTGTCTGAATGGACGTTGCTTTCTGGATGGCACCTGCCAGTGTGATGCCGGCTTCAAGTTGGATGAGACGCGCAAATTTTGTCGGCCAATTTGCAGCAACGGCTGTGGCATGAATCCGCGCCACAACTGCACCGAACCGGAAGTGTGTGGCTGCGCGAAGGGCTACCAGCTGACAAATGATGGCTGCATGCCAGCATGCGATCCGGATTGCGGCGAGGGTGGCGAGTGTCGCGAGCCGAACCAGTGTTACTGCCGACCGGGCTATGAACTCAAGGATGGTGTGTGCCAACGCGAGTGTTATCAGTGAGTATCGAGAAAGAGTTTCTACTGCATTATTCAAAATATTTTCAACTAATCTTTGTAGGAAATGTGACAATGGCATTTGCTACAGCAACAACCGCTGCATCTGCAATCCTGGCTTTACATATCATGAACGCTCAACACAGTGTGTGCCCAATTGAGAGTAGTTAGTAATATGTTATGCGGTTATAGGTGTGATAATCTTAGTTATCTTGTGATAGTAATTATAAAAACATTAAAATAGTAATATGAATAAATTTCTGAAGTGTTGGACTCAAAAAGAAAAGTTTTCATGACTTCAATGCAGAAGTCATCCCGCTTGCCATCCAACTCAAGTTTTCATTATAAAATAGTAAAAGTTAAACAATTTTCGCTTTGAACACACACTTTCACACCCTTTATAGATATACATATGAATAATTCCACATATAAAATGATTATAGCCACGAAATGTGATATGTAAAGCGTTGCATATTTCCAGGGGTATTTACTGATTGTACTGGATTTCGGGTAGTATATTAAATATATTAGTTATTTTTATTTAATTTAAAATATTTTCGAATATTCCATAATTGCTATAAATATAGTTTTCCAAAATCATATTAATGCATATTGGATTATCTGCTGCAAATCCATATGCTGAACTGCGACATCAAAACTTCATCAGTAGGCTTATGGGAATATCATGTGCACCTGAAAGTTAGAAATAAAAAGAAAATGGATTTGAGTCAAATTTTCTATTATAATAATCACACAGCGTTCAAACGGGCAACCTATTGACTCACCGGTCTCATGTCGTGTTTGATATATGCGCACGCACAGATAAACGATGGCGATTAGCATAATTCCAATGAAAATGGATCCGCCAATTATAATCCATAGTGTTTCTTTACTGTATTTATTATGAGAATTTGAAATCTGTCTTTGATACTCGCAAGTATAGTTTTTCTGTATTGCATCCTTTGTATACACTATCAAATAATCGCTTGTATCACAAACCGATGATTCTTCTTTCAGACAATCAGTATCAGTAGCATTTCGGTCACAAAGTTTCAAGCAACCACCTTGGGAACTCTCTCTCCAACAGGTACACTGGCTTCTGCAGATATCCAATTTCTTGTTCTGCTCCTGGGTTAATGCTAAGCCCTTTATATGCCACATGTCAGTGTCCATTGTCAACTGTACACATTCAGCATTTTCATTGACGCGCAACTCGTAGCCGTCTGCGCAGACGCATTTACCTGGTGCAGTGCATGTGCCATTCTTGCAGCCTGCACGACACACGGGTTCGCAAACGAATTCATTCTCATCACAAAATCTTTCGGCATAGCCCTCATCGCAATTTCGTAGCTGTATATGGATATGTATGAAATAAACAAGTATTTGTATCATAAATATAAATAGTGGCAATTTAACGTTTGTATTGAACACTATAACGGTAGAAAATCACAAGAATCTTACAAAATTTACAAATACAAATATACAAGCACTTTGCTTAGCATTTACTTAAAGCAATGAAAATCGCAGAAGAGAATTCGCTAATAAAATATTATATTTTTTCGAGATCAATTTTTATTTAACTATAATCTCTATACTACTATTATAAAGAGGAAAGGTTTGTATGTATCTTTGTAATGAATAAACTCAAAAACTACTGTGCCGATTACAAAAATTCTTTCACCATTGGAAAGCTTCATTCATCCCGACTAACATAGGCTATGTTTATTGCTAGAATCACAATTTTCTGGAAATAGTTCCCAGTTGAGAGTATCAAAAAGACTCCGTGATGGAGAATCCTCCCAAGTACGCGCTTGAGAGTCTAGTACGGAGCGCGTGCAACGGCTTGAAGAACAAAATATTAGAAATATACTAGGGCGTCGAACTGTGAGCGTTCCCAACGCCTTCATAATCTGAGAGAAAGACATCGGACACCAAATACTGCAGTTTTAGCTCATTACAAATAATATATAATTTCATGTTCGAATTTTCTTCATTTCACTTTTTTAAAATGAACCCAAACAAGCAACCGGGGAAAGTACATACATATGTATAGGAGAGTGTATAAGTATGTAAAAACTTATAACTTTTGAAATTTTTGTTTAAGCCCGTGCGAAGACGGAACGGTCTGCTAGTATTTAATATTTTGAATTAGAAACATTTTTAATTCAGCACTAATCTGTCTCTATCTATCTTTACTCGAGGTGAATGAAAAGGTGTTGCAGAAGAATAATGAGATATCCAAATTGCAACCGAAAATTACGTGTTGGCATTCTCGCTATATCAAAAAAAAAAAATTAAAATCAATTGTATAATAATAATTAATATAATCCATGTCATGGAAGATAATGAAGTGCTTCCACCAGTACAGTTCGGTTTTCGACGTGAACATAATACTATGTACCCATTGCTTAGAATTAAAAGAAACGTCAAAACAAATTTTACCAATTCAAAGTCCACAGGCATGATTTTTTTAGATAATAAAGCTGCATTCAACTCTGTTTGGCACAACGGGCTCCTTTATAAAATGAAGCTCTTGAATTTAGCCCTTGTTATACTCTCGCAACAAAAGTTGCTAAGAGAGTATTAAAGTTTTGTTTACATAACGGTTGTTTGTAACACCTAAAACTAAACGAGTTAGATATATATACCAAAGTGATCAGGGTGACGAGTAGATTTGAAATCCGGATGTCTGTCAGTCCGTTCGTCTGTCCGTCTGTGCAAGCTGTAACTTGAGTAAAAATTAAGATATCTTGACGAAACTTGGCACAAATATTCCTTGGGACCGTGAGAGGGTTGCTTTCGAAAATGGGCGGAATCGCACCATTACCACGCCCACAAAATGGCGAAAACCAAAAACACATAAAGTGTTAGAACTAGCCATAAATGAAGTTATAATAGTAAAATTTGGAATCAAAGATCGCACTAGGTAGGCGCATATTTGGGTGTAATTTTTTTGGGGAAGTGAGCGTAGCCCCGCAACAAATCTGTTATTTGTATTTAACTCGCAAACCAATAAAGCTATATAAACCAAACTTTCTGCAGTCGGTTCTCTTACGTACACCACCACACAACATGAAAATAGTTGAAATAGGATAATAACCACGCCCACCTCCCATACAAAGATTAGGTTGAAAATGACCAAAAGTGGGTTAACTCACTAACGAAAAACGTCAGAAACACTAAATTGTACAGAAAAAATAGCAGAAGGAGATATGATGTGAGTGAGGATATGACTGCAGCATATTTTTTTACAAAATTAAAAATGGGCGTGGCATCGCCCACTTATAGGTCAAAAAGCATATCTCAGGAACTACTCGACAGATTTCAATTAAATTCGGTATACAATATTTTCTTGACACCCTGATAACACGGATAAAAAATGGGCGAAATCGGTTCACAACCACACCTACATTCCTTATAACTCAATATTGAATTCCACCTGAATCCTTCACTTTATAATATATATCTACATAAGGAACCAATGAAGATAGCGGAATAAAACTTTACACAAATAGTGCATATCATCTCTGGCTTCACTTGTGAAAAAATTGTCGAAAACGGACTATAATTTTTCAAGGCCCCAGATATCGAACATGTTGAACTCAGCGCCCAAGGATAAATTTTAACCGAAAATATGGGTAAATCTCCCAGATAATTTAATGTAATTCTGAGGAAAAGAGAGGAAAGAGTATAAAATGTTCGGTTGCACCCGAACTTAGCCTTTCCTTACTTGTTCTTATTAAAATTATACCGAGTTTTCTTACGAACCGATCATTTATAGTCCACCTAGGAAAGACACACTTAACAAATGGAAAATTCTTGTTAATACTGAGAAAACGCAAGCCATTTTCTTTACAAGAAAGCGTAAAAGCATTTTTCTCCCAGCGAGCCACATTGCACTCAATTCTATTGACGTCAACTGGGAAAAAAGTGTGAAATATTTAGGACTGACTGAAATATTTAGACCCTAGACTGAGCTTTAAAGACCATATTACGAAGAAAATTAACATGTTAGTTCGGACATTATATCCATTTATAAACCGGAAATCAGAACTTAGCATAGCTAATAAAATGTATCTGTACAGATCTATTTTCCAGGCGGTAGTCTTTTATGGGGCACCAGTGTGGGCAGACTCCCACGTCCATAAACTTCAAGTGACTTTAAATAAAATACTAAAACTGATTTTTAATCTTCCAAGGCATTTTTCTACCGCGAAGTTACATGACAAAGCTGATGTTGAGTTAGTCGCAACTAGGTTAGCCCGACTACATCAGAGGTTTAACGATCGTTGTGAATTTTCAACGTACTCACATATTAATGAGTTAATAATATGAACACTACCAAATGTTATCTTAGTTATTAGTTATAAGTTAGAAATAAGTTAGAAGTAAGTAAATTAAGCCATTATTATTCAAGCGTTTTTCTGTAAATTTTTCCCTACTAAAATTTAAGTTATTAATAATCACATTTCATATCCCCAAAGTAAACAATTTTCTAAGCAGAAAAGGTAATACCGCCTGTACTCTTAACATTTATTATTATTAGTCACTGTAAATATATATATTATAAGTTGAGGTGAAATAAATTGAATTGAAATTGAATTGAATAATTTAAAATACTATTGATTGATTTAAAAGCTATTAGATATCCTGGCAGTGCATGTATCTGAAAATTAATTTCGCAACATCAACATTTTTTTTTTTTTGTAAAATTGTAATTATTTTGTACGTTCGGTAAAATACTCTCAATTAATTAATCTTTATCGTGGACAATAAGTCGATTTTCATGAGCAGTTAGTCGTTTTCAATATCTAGAAATTTTTGGAAAATATTAAGCATAATTTTGAAGTTTTTTGCGCATGTTTTTGGCCATTGGAAGTGCTTAAACTCATCAGCGAAAGTAATGTAAGGTCTGTTGGAAATCACCAGCGAGTAACAAAACCGCACCACCGAAAATTTTATCGTTGTCGGTCAACACTTGTATAGATATATAATTCGATAAATGACCTTATATTACAGTTATTTGGCAAAGTTTTATTCCGACATCATCGATTGCGTCCATTGTAAGAATAGGGACAGTAGTTTTGCAGTGAATCCCGGACAAACAACGTGAGGCGAAAATTTTACCTATATACGTCCTACGAGAATGGGATAAAAAGTAAGCCACATCCTTCCTCTTGGTTCTAAGCTCCCACCACACCAAATTTCAGTCAATTCAATTTTTCAAAAAAATGGTTCCTGGTTGTGATATATACTTTTCGAAATAAATTTCCTTTAGTAAGTTAGACAAGTAACTTGCTCCAATCACTTTCGGCATTTCAAGAATGCTGGGTTGATTTGCTTCTAATGCATATTTAATTTGTATAAATTTAATTGATGAAAAATATTATTTCTCACAAACTTTATGCCATTTTAGTTCAAAAATCAAAGAACTGACCTCTTCAACGACATCGTTGTTATATTTTTGATAAATTTCTTGTTGTACAGACGTGTTATTTGTCTGATTTGTACGACTTTTCCGCAGTTCCTTACTTTGCGCACACAAATCGCACGAAACGCCACCGAACAAAAAGAAGCCGGCCGTTAGGGTTATCAAATTTTCGAAACGCATTTTAACAATGCAAGTTTTTCATAAATAAATAATTCCTTGTCACTTATTTGAAATTCTTTCGGAGCTAATTTTCAAACAACTGTTCCGCTGTAGTCCACAATATAAACTGATTAACTTAACGAATAAAATCATGCATATAAACCGAAAAATTGTTGTGGTTATATTATAGTAAGGAGCGGAGAAAAAAGTTCTTTCTTTGAAAATATAATGGAAACCACTAAATTTACTATTCTACACTGAGTCACAATGAGTTGTTAAGGTACAGTAATGCAAAGCAACTTGAAAATGAGGAACTTATGTGCTCCTACAGGCTATGCTATGTGAATCCGACGCCTCGAAAGCGTCTCTAGCTGCAAGCAGAATCTTCGAGTTGCACTTGACAATCGCGTCATGCGCACCCTGTTTGCGTTGCATACATGGCAAGTAGTAAGTATACATATATGTAGGCCTATACAAAGTGCTCTATTATTGTGCGTATGGACAGCTAAACCGCATAATATTCTAAATTCTGTTGTTTTGTATGTGCTCAGTCAACGCTTGTTGGGTGTTCAAATAATTCATTACTTTGTTTGGTATAACAATTACTACCTTGTTGTGCTTTCCAGTGGTTATTATGATTTTATAAGTGTTTTCCGTAAACTTTGAAATTTCCATTGAAATTCAATTAATATCAATTCGATCATAAAATTATTACGAACACCGCATTTAGTGAAAAGTTCAGACAATTAAAACGGTATGTTTCAAATCACAAAATCACGGTGAATTTATAACGAAATGTACCGCCAGTTGAGCGAATATAAGCTTTGATTGATGAAGTTGAAAGTAATCTTCTTCTAGTCAACATGATTCTTTGAAATGAAATTCTCGATTTGAGCTTTTTATAGATAAGTCCAAGATATCACAACAATTACTTCAATGAGCTGCAGAGCTTTCAGCTTTAAATGCAGAGAATCTACGAATTCAAAGAGAAACTTCTTCATCCTTCTTACAAAATACAGAACATTTAAATACCACTTTATCACTCTTTGAAGCCAAGTGCTTACTGGAAAAATACCCAATTTCATACTTAATTGTATTTAGGCCATTGTATTTCACCGATGAGCTGCTCCGCGTACCCGAATACCAGTGTTGATTTGAATTTGGCGCTGTACTAATGTACCGCAGAACAGAAAAATACGGTATCAATCCGGTAAGAACCAAGTACTAATTAAATCTCTATTCTGGCAGAGTTTTTATTTATTTGCATTACTTAAATAACACGTTTACATTAGAACATATAAACACAAACTTATTATAATTGAACAGTTTGAAAACCCCTGTGAGTGGGTAGTGTGTTTCCTAAACCCATGTTTTCAAAAATCCATCCCTCAGCATATGCCCTCCATTGTGTATTACGTATTGTTGTCTGTCACAATTTCATTATCCACCTCTTCACTCGCTTCCACTTCATCGCTACTCGGCTCAGTGTTATCTTCCGTCGCAGTATCACTCAAACCTTTTGTTAAACGTTCAGCGACCTTTCGCATCAATTCCTCCATCGTCATCTCTATCTTCACGCACAAGCGCTGCGCGACGTCGTAACGCTGGTCGGGCGCTGCGCACTTAATGCGTTCGCACTTCACCGGCAGGAACCACCATTTGCTGGTATTCCTGAAGCCATCACGGCAAAGGCAGCGATTTCGTGCCACACAGCGACTGTGTGACGGACAGCCGTTGGCACAAACTGGGCGACAGTCCAGCAGCTGTATCTTCTTGTTATTCGGATGATGCTCCTCGTAGCCCGGCAAGCACTGACATTGATTGGGCGTGGCACAATAGCTGAAGCGCGGGCAGGCTGTATTACAGATGGGCTCACAAAAGCCGAAGAGCAAGGTACTGTAGCCAGGACAACAAACGTTGATGGTCTCCCAGCGTACACGCGGTTCATATATGATGCTGTTGTCGGTGTGGTTGGCAGTGGCACCAAGCGTGTTATTCTCTGCCGCTGCAAATACATCACTGAGATCTGCGCTATGCCGTATGTGCTGGGGGTCACTAATACGCAGCACTGGCTCTTGATACTTGACACTAACATTTCGTTTGCAATATTTGCCGGTGATGGTGAACGCTATGACGGCATTTATGCTCAGCAAACAAGCGATCAGCAGCGTTTGGGACTTCATATTGGTTGCGTGTCGAATAAGTTGGTTGGTGCGCTTTGATGCACAGCCGAAGTTCTTATGGGGCAATGCCGCTGGTTCTGTGAGAAACTAGTTGCTTCGTCTATTTGTTTTGTCCGAGTTGAGTTGTTTCTACCGCGCGCTTTAAGTCTTCCAAAGGAAATAACGATGTACACTACTGATCAGGCCACAGTTCTTCGCATGTCTATTTTTGCGCATTTCGCTTCTTTGATATACAAATGTATGCACATATTTTCGCTTTGTTTTTATTTATGTGGTGTGGTGTATGTGAAAATGTGTTGTTATGATTTTGGAATTATCAGCAATCGCGCGCTTCTGTAAGTTCAACTGATAATTACAGATCGTTCTGTTCATGCTGCCAAACAAGAGAGTACACATATTATATATGCTCAAATGACAGAACACTGGCGCTAGGGTGGTCCACCGTTCAAGGCAGGCTCAGCCACTTCTGTCGGTATCTATTTTTGAGTTGGTTGTTCAATTTCAACTAAACAATATTTTCATATTCCAAATGGGGGTTCATTACATGAGTGCTCTCTGAGAATATGTCTGTGTAGTTGTTTTGGGTTATGAAGAACTTTCACAGAGGCTTTTCGGATCTTTGTCTTAATGTGTAACCTACTCTACTAGTCTTAATTCTTTTTTGCTCTCCTCGATAAGTTTGTTTTTTTAATTTTCAATACAAGCAGGCTGCACCATCTTAGAAGTGGATATATAAACATTGAACAGGTTTAGAATTCGGAGAGAATCAAGGAGTTGGAATCTTGAAGTCTTTTAATTACGTCGCTTACGTCACTTTGACGTTAGACGTAATGGAAATGTTAGTAAATGAATGAAATTATGCGCCGGCTTGTTCAAATCAGTAACCGTCTGGAACTTTTCTGCGTATTTGCGGGTTGACTCAACATCGATGGGTATGAATGTCAATTATATTCACGAAAGTATATTTTCGGAACAAATATCTGCCCGAATTTTTCATTTTCGGTCAAGTATAAAGCATAATCTCGAAGCGTCTCTTTATTAGAAATGTACTGAATTAGGATTTTCCAATCATCTTCAACTCAATCGATTTATAAATGTTAGAGTTAGTTGGCGCACCCTGTATTAAAATATATTTTGAAAATATTTGCGGCTGGGAATTTCTTCTTTTAATACATTTTTAGTTGATTCATGTCGCTCTGCGGTAAATCGAGCATACAGGCATATGCTTGTCGTAGTATATGCTGCTTATCAATAAATGTTTTTTTTTTTTTAATACAGTAGTCATTGAGCAAAAGGAACTGTTAATAAGACACATTTCAGTGGAACTTAATTCAAGGAAATAATTATAAATATGTTTTGAGGAGCTGCACTAGCTCTCTGTAGTTACTAAATAATTGTATTTGCGAATATCAGTAGTAGTAGATAGGGGGAAAGGGAGGGAGAGAAAGGAGGGAGACATAAATATGTAGATAGAGATAGAGAAACAGAGGGTGAGGGGGAGAGGGTGAGGGGGAGAGAAATAGGAGGAGAGAGAGAGGGAATGAGATAGTGGGAGATAAATAAATATGAATAAAAAGACAGACGTACAGAGAAGCGTTAAATGTGTTTGAGAATATCAGAAGTTGTGGAGAAAGAGAGAGAAAGAGAAATAAATATTATATATAGAGATGGAGCATGGGAGAGAGAGTGAAATAAATATATGGAGATAGAGAGAGATAGCGAGATGTGGAACTCGTTGTGGAAGCTATTAAGAAAATTTGTAATTTCACGAAAAATGCACCCTGTACCGGCGCGAGTATAAGCACCGCACACGAGTATAATAGCGTTGCAGTAGGTTTTTCGTATGCCTTTGTGTCGTACCATTTGATTCGCACACATCGCATCAAAAGTAAGTTTTAAGTGAGTATTTGAGTACATGTGTATGTATGTACGAGTGTCGATGTGTCAGTGTGCAATAAGACCTTCAAAAATTCGAAATGTGATAAGCAGTTGCAGTTGCTTCGCATGTACACACATAACTCATAGGAATAACGAGTATTAGTCTAATCTTAAAGACGCTGTTGTCGAGATCGGTTTCTATTGAGCAGAAATGTCAATCGTTGGTACAGAATTGGATTTTAAGTCAATAATTTGGCTTTCTCTTCTACTAATTACCATTATGGCGGTGATCTTTGCCTATTGGTATTGGTGCATATGGCGGCCAAATGAAGTCATGCGCAAAGGTAATGCAGACATATTTGTTTTTTGAAGCATCGAAATGTTTGTTTCAATTTAATTTCTTATTTATTTTAGTCATTCGAAAGTCAACAATGCAATGTGACGAAAACGACGGTGTTTACAACGAGTTGTTGTGCGATTGAAGTTTCGTCGAATTTAGTAAATATAAGAATTTTAAAATAGATTTTAGAGTTTTGTATGTATGTGATTGGCGTTAAACCGTTTAGCCGGTTATAGCCGGAGTTTTAGAGTTTTAAGATTTTACATGATTTTTCATACGAAAACCAAGAGTTTGTTGCAACAAAACATATATTAAAGGAGTTCGTTTTCTCATATAATCATCCAAGTGGTTGCTCTTTGTTGGGAAAGAGGTTTGTCAAAGAAGAAAAATTAGTAACAGTAATATGGCATTTTGAAGCGCAACAGGAAATTTTGCGGTACGTTTTATCAACATTTCGTTCTTGCGCCGGCTATCAGTATTAACTTATAATTCATATAATAATTACAACAAAATATTTTGTGGTTTGTATGTATAATATGTAAACTGAAGTGATGACCAGCGTCGTACAGGGACCGCTTGCAAAAACAAACCAAGCAAATTAAAGTTTTGATAAATTAATATGTATAAATCACTATTGCTCATACAATATGTGTATATGCCAAAGCATGTGAAAAGGAACTGTATAAACGATATGAAACCCAACACAAAGCCTGATAAGTATGGCGCGTTACACATAAAGCGCACGGATTCAAGTGAAAGCACGAATTTTGTCATCAGTTTGGTTTTTGTTTTCGTGGAGTGCAGAGCTTTAACTTTTTTCACTAAAACTTCGAAATAATACACAAAATGTTAGGATTGTTTAAATTTCGAATTGCACTTACTTTGGTAATCTTCTGCGCATGGGTAACGGAAACACAGGCTCAAATCACGTGTTCACCTTACGCGGTGAATTTATCGGATGCGGTATGCGAATGCATATTTGGATATGAGTTCAAAGACGAAGCGCGCACGATATGTGGACCTGAAAACATCGCCACTGACACAACAGACGCAACAACAGAATTAGCAACAACAACAATGGTCGTTAGCAGTGTATCAAATACAGTTACCGGTAAAACGACTAGCGCAGCTACTATAATTCCAGAATCTACTGCAACTATGAGTACAGCAGCTACTATGATCGCTAATTCAACTGCTAAAACTGATAATACAACTTCAACTACAACTGCTAAAACAACTTCAAATACAACTGATAATACAACTTCAAATACAACTGCTAAAACAACTTCAAATACAACTAAAGCAACAGACAAATCTAATCGGAACAACACGAGAAATAATGATGAAATTTATCTAATAATTGGTGTACTTTTGATGGTTGTATTTCTATTCTTGTTGCTTGGCATTGTGCATGTTGCTCGAAAGCAATTCGTAATACAAAAAAGCAAAGATCACAATACAATTGTTAGCGATAATTATACACAATGTAAGTACAAGCAACAAAGAAACTTAAATGTTTAAATGACACGTTCAGCGCTACAATGCGCACGTTGCATTGAGTCACTTACATTCTATGCCAGTAGGATGTAAATGCAAAATAAAATTATATATAAGTATATATAGAAAAGTGTTTTTATGCGGAGCAAGTGAAATGTATAAATTCATATTTATTAATACTACATGCGGTTTAGAATTTAACAAATACTTAGATAACCACCAGAGTGGAAATCATAAACTACTAATATTATTTTCTTTACATTATTTAAGAGTTCATGTTTGTACGATACTTTGCTAAAATTTTTATTTAAATAGTATAGAATCATATTAAGGTAGCACATAGGCTTAAGGTTCTAATTGTGATCTCAATGTCCAACCGCTTCCATAAGGGTTAGTAATATTGTTTACAGATTGATAGTCAATGAATCCATATGTATGTAGTCTGCTTACTGCTGCGGGTCCTTTATTCCTGGAAATTAGTCTGCATTCTCTTCTTTAAAATGCATATTTTTATTAAAAACGCAATACTTTTGAACTCAATTAATAATTAAACTTTATTTAACAAATGATGAAAGATGAAAAATTGAAAAATATATTACAAAACAACTTATTTAAAAATCAAGTTATCCACGCGCACGAAGTGATAGGTATCACGTCACCGTCCAGAATGATTCGTAGAACATACTCGAACGCAAGCGCAGCGTTCTGACGCTTCGTTCAGTTTCGTCTTTTTTTCGTTCGGTCAGTGTTGTAGGTCGCATTTTCGTTAAAGTATCTGTTCTCATATTTCTATATTTCGTTCGGCTTAGTGTTGAAGGTCGTATTTTCGTTAAAGTAATGTTATTAGTTATTATTAATGTATCTGTTCTCAAAGTCTTATTTCTACAATCGGCCATCCTGTTTTCATTCGTCCTCGAATGATTTTGTCCATGTCTTCATGTATTCGAGGTCTTTCCCGGCCCTTCGGTTTCACCCACCTTTTCTACTTCATATCTGCCATGGTTAAGCTTCTTCACTACCCTATACGGTCCTAAAAACTTTCCTTTCAGTTTCAACCCGCTACCAAATTGTGTTCTCTTTATTGCTACCAAATCGTTTATTTTGTAGTTTTTCTCGCTCTGACGACGTAAGTTATATGACTTCCGGTTTTCTTCCTGTATTTTTAAAATGTTTTCTTTTGCTACTTTTCTTTCTGTTTCGCGATTTTCATTTAAGTCATTAATAACTGTATCTTCTAATATGTCCTTTAGGTCTGGCATGTTGGCCATTCGCATGTCAAGTCCTGTTAATAACCTGAACGGAGACTGTTTCGTACTGCGAGGGGGTGTATTGTTTATAAACTGTTGCACCTTATCTATATGTTTATACCAATTAGTTGGGGTTTCCGTACACAACTTCGACAACATAGGTATAATAAATTTATGAATTTTCTCCACTTGTCCGTTTCCTCTTGGAACCCCTGTTGTTATTAGTAAATTTTGTATATTCTCCTTTTGACAATATTCTCTAAACAAATTTGATGTAAAAGCTGCCCCCCTATCCGAAATAATACGTCTTGGGTTACCGAATACAGCTGCCTGCTTTGTGAGTCTATCTACCACTGCCTCTACTCCTGTGTTTTTAGTAGGGTACAACCACACAAATTTACTGAACCCATCTACCACCACCAATATATAATTGTACAACTTACTGGTCGCTTCTAATGGCCCTACGTGATCAATGTGATATGTTCCTAATGGCATATCTTCTTTATCTATGCTATTCAAGAATCCCTCTTTCTTTCCTGTCTTGGCTTCATTAATAATGCACTCGATACAGCTTCGGACTGTCTGACAAACTTTACCCTTGACTTGGGGAATGTAATATGACTTTTCTAACAGATCCTGAGTTTTCTTTATAGAGAAATGACCCTGTCTGTGTGCCAACTTAATGATTTCGTCTTCCATTAGCTTCGGTACTACAATCAATTCCTTTGCAGGATTTTTAAAAAGAATGTCAAATTTTATATAAAAATCTTCATATTCGTCCTTTTCTAGAACCTTGCGTACTGCCTTTGTCCATTCGTCATTCATTTGAGCTTGCTTTAGCCGAAACTTTAAGGAGTCTTCTAGCATTAAGCAGTACACCCTACTTAAAGCGTCAACGTGGACCATTCTAGATCCTGCCCTATGCTCGATTTCGTAGTTGAAGTCCTGAAGAAACAATGCCCATCTCGCTATTTTTGGCGGTACGTCTTTTTTCTTAAGAGTCATTGTAAATGCATTACAATCTGTCACAATTTTGAAGTGTATACCTAATAGGTAAATTCTCCATTTTTTTAAGGCCTCTATGATTGCCAGTACCTCTAACTCATACGCCGGATAATTCTCTTCCACCGGCTTTGTTTTCCGGCTCATATATTGTACCGGATGTAAAAGCTGATCGTCCGAATTTTTTTGTAACAAAATTGCCCCATACCCCCATTTACTGGCATCTGTATGCACCTCAGTAGCTGCTTTTTGTGAAAATAACTGTAATATAGGTGCTTTTTGTAAATTAGCCTTTAGTTGTTGAAAAGCTGCGATTTGCTCTTCGCCTAACTTGAAAACCGAATCTTTTCTTAGAAGGTCCGACAAAGGTCTAGCTATCGTTGCATAGTCTAATACAAATCGTCGGAAATATGACGTCAACCCCAAAAACCTTTGTAACATTTTCCTGTCGGACGGAAGCGGAAACTTTTGTACAGCAGTCGTCTTTTCTTCCGATATTTTTATGGTACCATTTCCCACTATGTACCCAAGAAATTCAACACTTCGTTGAAGAAATTGACATTTTTTCCATTTAATCTTTAACCCGTACGACTCACTAACTTCTAAAACTTCTCTTAGTTTTTCAATACCCTCAACCTCGTCTATTGCGGGGATAATCAAGTCGTCCATATATGTGATAACGGTTCCTTTCTGGATTAGCTTTCGAAAAACAGCATTAACATAACGACAAAAAACAGCAGGTGAGTTTGAAATACCGAATGGAACAACACAAAACTCGTATTGACCATTGTGCGTAACGAAAGCAGTAAACTTCCTAGATTGTGAATCAACTGGCACATGGAAAAATCCGTTCGATAAATCTAACGTTGTAAAAACTCGCCCCTCTTGTAGACTATCTAAGACATCGTCCATTACAACCATTGGAAAATTGTCCCTTACGATTTTTTTATTTAATTGTCTATAGTCACAACATAAGCGTCTGTCTCCATCTTTTTTGGGAACTACCACTACCGGAGAAGCATAATTGGAAGAGCTTGATTGTATTATTCCCTCTTTCAACCAATCTTCTATTTGTTTATCGACAAAACTACGGTCATCGATTGGTAAACGTCTTGGTCGCTGGTATACAGGGATTTCATCTGTCAAAACAATTTCCATCTTAACGGGTGATATACTTTTGCCTGACGATTTGTATTTATCAACTAAATTTTTAACTTCTCCTGCTAGTTCCATACTCAAATGTCCTAAATTCAATGTAGTCTCATCTTTTCTTTCATTTAAACTCATTGCATCAAATTCCTTAATCCACTTATTTCCTGCTTCCATAGGTGCCTTTCGTTCTTGCTTCATAACATGTTTAAAATCCTGCCTCAATTCTGATCTATCTGATTTATAATCTCTCGAGTTATCTTTTTTCTTAAATATTACTTTATCTTCTGTTAAAACAATATCTACGTCTTTTAAGATAGCCTTTCCTATCATACTTGCAAATTGAATATCTTGTTCTCTGACTACATGAAATCTGACTTTTAACAATAACTCATCTATATGCGTAAATGCATCAAAACTTCCAATTGTCTCAATCGCATTTGAGCAAGCGCTATACAATTTTCTTTTCTCATTACTTAATATGGGTTTAAGCCCACTTAGTATCAACGTATCGTAACGTATTAGATTTAGTGAACACCCTGAATCAATTAGAGCTTCGAACCTAAACCCGTTTAAAGTAACTGTTTTGAAATGTAATTCTTCATTAACGACTGGCTGGAAACTTGTATTCCCTAAAGTGTTTATGCTTGATTCGATTTTAACTTCTCTAGATACTTTGCCTTTATTAATTTTGCACTCAAACGAACGATGCCCCATCTCATTGCATTTAAAACATTTATATTGTTTTTGTGGGCATTGAGCTGCTACATGTGATTTGTCTCCGCATTTGAAACATCTTTTAACTAACTCTTCTTTTGGCTTATTAGAAGATGTCTCATTTACAATCTTTCCTATCCCTGAGTTATATTTCCTTATCTTTTCATAAATTTTGATTTGTTCTTTTAGTTCCTCTATATTCTTAGCTTGATACAAAATTGCCTTATTGAACTTTGAATCTGGAACCCCTTCTATAAAATAATCTATAATGCTTGCTTCGTCTAGACTAATCTGTTTGCCTACCTCCATGAGATGATACAAGTATTCCCGAAAAGTTTCATTTGCTTGTTTGCGGCGATTTTTCAATAACCTATGTACATCTGCCGAAGATAGTTTACAACCAAACTCATTAATTAATGATAACTTCAAAGCTTCCCAACCGTTAATATTATTCTGACTCCTAATAAAAAGCTTAGCGGCGCCACGAAGAAGCTGTTTGCCATAAACAAATCTTTGTAGGTTATTCCATTTAACGATTTCAGCGTTATTTTCAAATTCTCTTACCCACCCTCGTATATCTACGGACCCTTCTCCTGAAAAAGTGTTGACACAATCTCCTATATCTTTTAAAGTAAACTGTTGTTGCTGTACGATATACTGTGATGACCGTAAGTTGGTGGTTCCACTTACGTCTTCGTAAATTGAGTGATTGAACTCTTCGTCACTAGCCCTATTTCCCGATAAGTCATAGTGTTGAAGAAGTCTCTCCTGAAGGTCACGTTTTTGACCTGTAGTCGAAATACCCAATTCCCTCAACTTCTCTTTCAGTCCAGTAACTGTTAAAGTCATTATTTCGTTTAGGTCCATTTTGTTTATAACAATATGTAATAATATATAATGTTAACAATATAAAATTCACTTATTAATAGTGTGTAGTATTTAGATTCATTCAAATGTTAGTTTCGATTCAAATTATTTTGATATAATTTTAACTTTAATTACATACAGCTTATTTCATTTGTACTCGTTTTTAATTTTACCATATTTATAACATTCATCATATTTAATTGTTTAATTAATCTTTCATATGTATTCTTTCTTATTTCTTTTTGTTTGCAATTTCTTTTTCTCTTTTACAATGCTGTACTTCTTCTTATAATTTTTACTTCTTATCTTTTACAAATACTACTACTTCTATTTCTTTTCTTAACAAACTTCTTTTCTTGACAAATTTCTTCTCTTCTTTGTAAATTCTTTACACTTTTACAATGCTTAACTTCCTCTTTTGTTCTATTCCGTAACTTTTTGTTTTCTTTTATTTCTTTTTATAATATCCACTTCTTATTTGTCTTTTACAAATACTACTATTTCTTTGCTTTACAAATTCATTTTGTTTCTTCGTCTTAATTTGAAAGTGTTTCTTATTTCTTATTTCTTCTTTCCTTCTTTAAGTATATTTCTCTTCTTTTTGTTTCTTCCTCTTAATTTGAAAATGTTTCTTGTTTCTTATTGCTTCTTTTCTTCTTTAAGTATATTTTCTCTTCTTCTTAATTTGAAAATGTTTCTTCTTTCGATCTTTAACTATATTTTCACTTCGTTTTGTTTCTTCTTCTTAATTTGAAAATGTTTCTTCTTTCGATCTTTAACTATAATTTCACTTCGTTTTGTTTCTTCTTCTTAATTTGAAAATGATTCTTGTTTCTTATTACTTCTTTCCTTCTTTAATTATATTTTCTCTTCGTTTTGTTTCTTCTTTTTAATTTGAAAATGTTTCTTCTTTCGATTTTTAATTTTTACTCTTCGTTTTGTTTCTTCTTCTTAATTAGAAAATTTTTTCTGATTTCTTCTTTAATTATACATATTTTCACTTCTTTAGGTTGCTTTTATAAAACATTTCTTTCTTCTTATTTATTTTAAAATTTTTCATATTTCTTCTTTAATTGAACATATTTTCACTTTTTTAGGTTGCTTTTATAAAATGTTTTCTTTCTTCTTATTAATTTTAAAATTTTTCTTATTTCTTCTTTTATTGTACATATTTTCACTTATTTAGGTTACTTTTTTAAAATACATATTTTACATTATATTATACAAACGTTTTCCTTTTCTTCTTCCTGGATCCTGGCTGAGCCCCCAATTTGTAGTCTGCTTACTGCTGCGGGTCCTTTATTCCTGGAAATTAGTCTGCATTCTCTTCTTTAAAATGCATATTTTTATTAAAAACGCAATACTTTTGAACTCAATTAATAATTAAACTTTATTTAACAAATGATGAAAGATGAAAAATTGAAAAATATATTACAAAACAACTTATTTAAAAATCAAGTTATCCACGCGCACGAAGTGATAGGTATCACGTCACCGTCCAGAATGATTCGTAGAACATACTCGAACGCAAGCGCAGCGTTCTGACGCTTCGTTCAGTTTCGTCTTTTTTTCGTTCGGTCAGTGTTGTAGGTCGCATTTTCGTTAAAGTATCTGTTCTCATATTTCTATATTTCGTTCGGCTTAGTGTTGAAGGTCGTATTTTCGTTAAAGTAATGTTATTAGTTATTATTAATGTATCTGTTCTCAAAGTCTTATTTCTACATGTATCCCAAAATATACTTGCGGAAACCTTGCTGGCAGACTGCTGTGTTTTTGGATGCCTCGGACCACTATCACCGGGAAAAAACCATAGAGTTCACTGCTGATTGGCCACAAGAGTGTAATGATATGTCCCTATTTTCCCAAATGGAAGTGGTGTTTTATTAAAAAATTGAATTAATATGCATACATTGTTAACATGAGCGTAAGAGCGCATGGCACACATTTATTATACTATACAAAAAAATAATACAAAACATACATATAGGGAATAAAATGAAAAATGAAAAATGAAAAACGAAAGCAAGTATATGCTGTTGCAGCCATACTCAATGACAAGGGTAAGATAAATGGCTGCAGATATGCGTGCTATATATACGTGCTATATGCGAAATGAAGTAAGTAATATCAGCTGAAATGAGCGACGTTTTCAACTCGCAGCAGTACTCAAAGAACAACGCACAGCAGCTGAGCACATAGCATAAGCACTGTGAAATTAAAATACAAAAATTGAAAATAGTGCAAATGCTTCCTTTTAAAAACTTTTTACTTTTGCTTAATGTGGCCTTCATTTGCTACCCGGCATTTGTGAAATTGCATGTCGAAGTAATGGGAGACATTTTGCAAACGGATCTTGTGCGTTTGGAGACTGTGCATGATGTGCTCAAAAATTCGACAACAAATAGTGAAATCAACGCAGGCGCTGCAGGTGAATTAAGCATCGTTGATTAATGCATATTAAATAATTACCGTTACTATGCCCACATGTCGATTAGCTGCTGAATTAGATATCTTAATGCCGCCAATTGAATTGAATGCGAGTTTTGCTGGTTTTGCCGATATTACCTTGGCGCCATTGGAGGAAACTGAGCGGCGCCAGGAGTCTGCTCATCCAACAGCAAATTGGTGGCAGGCTTACGATGCATTTCTGTTGGCACTCGGCATGACTATCATGCTGCTGTTGCTGGTTCTCTTCACGTATTGTGTCTGGCGGCGTCGTTTAGAGCGGCGCAATCTGGGGTGGGAAGGTGAGCTTCATTGGAATTGACTTAACAGCATAAAAGGGTTTTATGGTATTTACTTTCTAAAAATGTTCTACAAACTATTAATTTTTGTTATAAAAAAACTAGTGATTAAAATTGAATTGATAACCTAAAAATCTTATATTTTTACAGCTGAAAGTGCAAGCATTTTCCACAGCACGCCTTACTACACCGATCGAGGTCACATATTGGTCTACTAAATTTTGTTGCACTTTGAAAATCAGCTATATACAATGTGTTGCGCATAGACTAATTGCTCGAGGCATCAGTATGTAGCACCGCTTTAATTAGAGATATACATAATAACTGTAAATATAATAAATTTTAATATTTTTTAGATGCAACATGGATTCCATATAATATAATTGTAGTAATAAGCTCATTCACAGTATTTTTTTTTTATTTTATCGAAGTGGAAATGCAACGCTGGCTGGCAAATATTGCAATATTTTCTTCAACTTATTTTCTTGTACTAAGACTTTTGCTAACGGCCGCAGGCTGTCGCTGAGATTATACAAATTTCTCCTCTCCGTACGAGTTCCCAACTGACTTCACTCTCTTAATGTCATTTTATGCTCTTACAACAAATACCCTCTAAAGACAGTGCTATAATCGGAATATCACTGCTCTCTACACAATGTTCAGTCTGTTAATTTCATAATCTTTAGTTTGTGAAATTTTGAGCATGTCATTTTTTAGTTGGTTTTGATCTAATTTATATTGAAGAAGGCCGCCATTGCGTATGAGTAACGCACTAATGACTTGTGAAATAATTGAAAAGAATTTGAAATATTTATGCTCAAGAATTTTGCACACGCTTTGAAAGCACAGATAAACCTGAAAGAGAGTTAAAAGACAAGTAGATTAGGTTAGGTTAGGTTACTCTGGCAGGCTACAACGCCACACATAGGCCAGTTTTGGTCCTTTGTGAAACCAGATGGAGTGCCGTCACTTGGTTAATGAGGAGTAATCATCCTTTAGGATGCCAGCGTTTGTTGCGAATTTCAAAAGGCTTTGTGGCTTTACCAACGAAATCTCTTCCAGATTAACGTAGTGTGCAGCCCCCAAATGCTGAAGTCGTTGTCTTGATAATGCAGGACATACACAGAAGAGGTGCTCCATTGTCTCTCTGATGCCTTGCTCTTGACATTTCCTGCAGTCTTCACGATCTATCAGCCCCATCTTGTAGGCGTGCGCCGCCACAAGACAGTGACCAGTGAGTATGCCGACCATTTTCCTACATTTGCTTCCATCGAGCGCCAATAGAAATTTCGTGAACTTCTTATCTACCGCCTTGCACATAACTTTTGCTGTTTTGCATCCCGGCATATTCTTCCAGCGCGCTTTTTACGCCTCGTTTGGCAATCTCGTCCACTATCTCGTTACCTTCTATGCCCTTGTGGCCTGGCACCCAGTAGAATTGAAGTCGCCTATTTCTGCCGACATCATCCACTGCTGTTCTACCACTTAAGACACTTTTGGCCGATATGCTGAAGGAGGATATTGCCTTGATTGCCGCCTGACTGTCTACGTATATGTTTACTTTAGAGTATCCTTTTGGTGCGCTTAAGGATAGCTCAGCGGCTTTTCCAATTGCAAACACCTCCGCTTGAACTATACTGCAGTGGTCCGGTAGTTTGAATGGTTGCACTATACCTAACTCTGGGCAGTAATCCCCGCGCCTACCCTGTCCCCCATTTTCGAGCCATCCGTAAATATGTTTAAATTGCTGCGTGCGGGTGCTATGCCCTTACGCCAGCCATCTCTTTCTAGGTTTACTTTGAACCTTCTTTCCCATTTGAAAAATGGGGTCAGGTAGTCGGTGTCCGCCAAACGGCCATTACCCACTGAGCTATGCCCAAAGGTTCTATACTTAAATTCTACTGCTGCCATAAGGCGCCCCGCCGATTTTGCCGCGCTGTTTTCGGCGAAGAAATCTATAGGAGGAAGGTTTAGTATTATACTTGGGGTGGTTCTTATCGCTCCCGTTATGCAAATAGCCGCAAGCCGCTGAACCCTTTCCATTGGCTTTCGATACCTTGATTTCCGTATGCCTGTCCACCACACTAGAGCACCGTAGAGCAGAATCGGTCTTACCACTGCTGTGTAGCACCAGTGCATAAGAGAGGGAGAAAGCCCCAGGTAGTACCCAGCATTTGCCTGCACGCATTAAGAGACAAGTAAGTAAAAGTTCTTTTTTAAAGCTTTAAATTTGTATTGTATACCTTTATTATGTATAGTTTTGTCTATTATATATATGTATATATATATAATTATCTGTGTATTATTTAACATAATTGCAAAATAGAATAATTTCAAATGAAAAGCATATATTCATAAATACAGCTATAAGCTGTTTCTTCCGGTGGATATGGTTAATTTTGATATTACTTAAGAAATCTTTCTGGAAAGATTCTTGTAAAATATCCGTAGTTTATCGCTCAAACAAACACAACTGGCATTACTGCAGTGAACAGCAGTCCCCATAGTTCAAACAAACACAACTGACATTACTGCAGTGAACAGCAGTCCCACCATAGTTCGCAATCGCCGAGCACCGTCGCCAGTTTTCATCGAATCCGCGGAACTATCCATGTAGCACGTATATATTTTCGATACACCGGAAACTTTGTTTTCAATGCGCTTGCTTGGTTCAATGCATCGAGAGAATTGCGGCTCCAGGCACCCTTGGGTTTCCCTTGATTCACATATTTCAAGACACTCCTCGGTGGGATGAACTTTCCAACAACTGCATGCATCTGCGCACTTATACAAGTCGTTTGGCTGTAAGATAGCTCCGTTTTCGTCTCCGGTACTAGCTTCTGTCAACACTTCAACTTCTACGGTGTCATTGAACCACTCAATGCTTTCAGTGGTGGACGATATTACTGTTGCGGCAATTGTTGTCATACTGGTCGGCGTACATGTGCCATTCCATCCTTCGGTATAGCCTGAATCGCATGTGCAAGTCTCGGGTTGAGTGCAAGTACTGTGTGGCCGACAACCTGCAGTGCATTGTGGCTGGCAGACAATCGTTTTAGGATCATCTGTGCTGGAATCGTAACCAGCATCGCAGGTGCATTCATTGACATTGGTACATCGACTGTAGGCTGGGCAGTTGGGCCAACAAACGGGCTCGCAGGTATTATTCTGAAGTGTGTAGCCTGGACAGCAATACTTTTCTTTTCCTTTCTAAAAATATAAGAACAAAATAAATCTGTGTACATTGCATTGAAAGAATATATAAAATACGTAAAATGTCATGTATGGTTTATAATTAAAAAAAATATTAAATATAATAACAACGATATTAAAAACAACTCTTGTCGGAACATGTTTGAACTTCGCTTGCCTCTCTCACATTATAGACGATCTAAGAACACTTTATGAGCTAAAACTGCATATTAGATTAAATGATAGCAAAACACAGTTGTTGCTTGCATCGGAAACCAATCTGGTCTCATATATGGAGCTTCCCATTTGTATATACTTACATTTGTTGATTTTGTACAATACTGGCAGGAACTCAAATCGATAACGGTTATTAACAGACTTAACGCCAATAGATTTTGCAAAAGCATTTTGTTCTGCAACGTTTTCTTGCGAAAAGAAAATCAATATATCAAATTCTCTAAGTATTTTTACTTCGCGTAACACCAATTCAGCTCAAAGCCACAATATGAACTAAATAAACAAGCCGGTTACTGAATTTAAGAATACTTTTGGAAAATTAAATTAAATATATAAAATCTTTACTTTAAAATGCATTATGCGAAATTGTATATACTAATGTGTATGTGAGTACTTATAATACATACAAAGTAAATAATAATGTTTTTATCGCAGCTTCAATTGAAATACACCATAAAATCCATATCAAGCTTAAAAAAAATTGTAAGAAAGGGTTGAATGCGAGCGCAGCCGAACTTGCACACTCTTTTAGAAAGGAAATATTATTTCATATAGTTATGATGAAAATAAGAATACTTGCATCTTAGCTCTACAAGAGAGACCGTTATATACCGATCTCAAAAAAATTTCCCGCAAATGTCGAGAATTCGGCTCAAAAAGTGACATTTTCAGTTGAGAATAAGTTTGGGATGCAAACAGATCTCTAAAAATATATTGTTGGGTTAATGTTGACACAAATGTCCAAGATCGATATAAAACGATTTAATCGATTTAATCGACCAGTGCTTGACCCTAGAGACATCTATTGGAAAACGGCGGATGCAAAGTTGTAGACATTCACCTTTTCCATCGCAAGACGGGCCTTATCGGAATGCTACTTTGTATATTTGGAATTAGCTTGGAATTAGTTGGTTTCAAAATGTTATGTGGCAATTAACTTCTTATGGCGCTACTTCAGGTCACTAATTTTGTTGATTATGAATGTGACAGTGTTCTGATACCGCTTATTTGCGAAAACATTCTTCAAATCGACTTCACTTAAGCGCTGTCAAGTAGCATGAAACTTATACACTCTTGCACAAAATGTTGCGAGTGTATAAAAGTAAAATAACTTAGAAAAAATGTTACTGTAACAATTCCTACACCGACAGTAGAATGTATACATAATACTCGTATAAATATGGAATGCGATGAAGAGAACGCAGTAAAATTGCAAAATAATACATATTTTACATTATTCACATTCTAATGCCTTATATGTGGTACATACTCATACCAGTTGATAATGCTGAAGCGTGCACTCGTTTTCAGTATACATATACTCGTGCATAGCAGACGACAAAGCAGGCGCAAATTTCATAGTTCTAATCGAATTTAAGACGTAATTGTAAAAATAAAAATTATGACTAATTAAGAATGACTCTTAAGTTTTGGCATCCTAAGGCTTGTTGAAGCAATTGTGGATGAATTTCAAGAAATGTGCTTGTCCGGAAATTTAGATGGAAAATAACATACCCGTTCCAAATATGGTATTCATAAATGTGTTAGAAACTTAAAAACTTGCCGCTGGATTTTATATTTTTATAAACATATTTAAAAAGCTCTTCGTATGCCTGAATTGCCGAAGTTAACCAATTAAAAACCATATGTGTAAGAGAGGACAACTTTATTCGACCATAATAGCGGCATTTCAGTGCGCCCAACTTGTCTACGTACTTACCTAGTACTGGTCGTAACATTTGCAGGTTATTAAAACTGTTGCTTTATATTGATATCGTTTCTGGAAAACAACGTAGTTCTAATTTCAATATTATATATTTGAAATTTGCAACAGACAATCACTTTAAAGTGAGACATCTATGGTTATAACATTTTTGGGAAATGGGCGTTTTGCTTGCATACTGTTTGAAAATTAATGAAATCGGATAGCCACTCTCTTCATATAAGGTTTATGTTTAAATGTTCTCTACTTAAGGCGCTTTAATTCGCTGAATATTGTCGTTAGAAGTATTATTGGGCGTGGCAGTGCTAACTTTTGTGTGAGTTTTACCAATACCATCGGACCCCACATGACCCCATCCTCCAACACCATCATATTAGCCCTTTCTTACTTGCTTGTTTTACTTTTTGTGATTTTTTGTTTATGGTTAAGTTCAAAAAATGCGTTGAAATTAGCTTAGCAACTAACTAATACTGTGTCATTCCAGCGCATATTTCTCAATTCAAAAATTATTGGGTCGAATGTGCAAACATTCAGCCTTATTGTAAATTTCATGTGAATGTGCATTCCCATGAATTTTTATTTCCACACAAATGTATCATGAATTTCGTGTGAATGAAAAATTATATTCGAATTTCGGCATTCTGTCACACATATTTTTGTTTTGATTTTTTGATGTTTTCTATTTGAGCTATAAAGGAAAATTCAATTTATAAATGCGACTGTTTTAACATAAAAACGTGAATTATCCACATAACAATTATCAGTGCCGGCCCGAGTTACGTTCTACACCCCGGAAGAAGTTGTAATTGTGTATTTGAAGAAATCATATACGAAAAGAACTTTTGGGCAGCGATCTTGTTCTTTTCTCCAATCAATATCGATGGTGGTCCCATTATAACGAGGGAATTATGTTACTATTCAATTGCATGCACTTTCTTCTTATTATCTTTGGGAGCTATATTAGGATTTTCTACCAAAACCTGTTCCCCACAAGAGAAGGAATACACTTAGACCTTAAAGTCTATAGTCCTTTGTGAACTCAGAAAAACCGTGCGCCGTGAACCGTCAACAAATCTGCATAAGTTTTTTACTTCTAAATCCGCCAATTCGCAGAGTACTTAAAAAAATTAGATTCAAGAAATTTGAGTATCGATCTCGCATAGGTGGGGCATTCCATCAGCAAGATGGATCTGCCTCGTCTTATTCCATGAAACTTCTGCAGCTAACATCCGATACAATATATAATGCGACAATGACCCCTTAAAATAACGATTTATTATTGAGAGCGAAAAGCTTCCTAGACGTCTCACGATTTTCTTTGAGTCAGCAGGATCTTGCGACTGACCAGAGCTCAGCTGAAACCTGACTGTCTAGTGGAATATCACAAAAGAGTTGGTAATCGTCCTACTTGTTCCCATTATACAGTAGTTAATACTGACGTACCTAGCCTTGAAAGTCAGCCTTACGTTATTAACTGGGATTCCTCTGTGACCAGGCACCCAAACTAGTCTAATCGTAACCGGTGTCGCCTGAATGTGAGGGTAGACATTTCCTTACCAGTCTCGAGCACTTACTACCAGAGAGAATCGTCACTTCACTGAAGGATGCTACGCTTCGAAGCAATAGATCCGTTGCTACCTTCATAGCATCCACTTGCGCTTTCAAAACGCTAAAATAGTAGTGAAGCAAGGATTTATTTTTGGTGATATTTCTGTTTATTGCTGCATAAAATAAAATTTACATAAATCAACGTATACTTATGAACATTACAATTAATTATTATTTTTAATTATGTAATTGACATTATACTTCTAAATTAACCATGAGAATGCGGTTAAGTCCTTTTGATACAATATTTAAGCTAAGAATTAATCTATCTATATCTATGTATATCTATGAACATAACATGAAGTCAAGGTCTTTCCATCCGTTTCTCTGTTTAACTCCGCTTTTCCTTTTCTTGCTTCAATTCTATGATCCACATATTTGCGACATTTACAGTAAATGGGATAACAAAAGGCCAACAGCACGATTATCAGTATTATGGCGGCTATAGCTATGTGCCAATGGTATTGTCGACCCAACGCTAATAACTTGCCCCATGTAGTGCCATCCATTGCAGGTATACACTCCCGTTCGTTACTCGCCAGCCGTACGAAGCCCTCAAAACAAACGCAGTTACCCGGTGCACTACAGTACCCATTCACACAACCGCCACTTGAATTGTTGAGACTATTCTCACATTGTGGCACACAAATTTCGCCGCTTTCGGTTTGTTGCAACAACCAACCCTGGCTGCAAGTACACAAGCCGGCCGAGCATGTGCCATTGAAGCAGCGATCGTGGCAAAGTTGCTGCTGCGGATCAGGCGGTATGGCCTCACACCGCGACCACATACCATCCCGCTTGGCAAAACCTTCATTGCACTCACATTCCTCTGGGCCAGTGCATTCGCCATTGACGCAGCCGTTCGTGCAATGATACACACAATTCGTGCCGTCTCCCACGTAGCCGGCACAGCATATACGTTCCGTTACACCGTTCTGTATGGCGGAAGATCAGCAAGTAATTAGTATATTTTTGAAAATTTCTTCGTTATTTTTATAAGGTACCAACCTCTCCTTGTTTGGTGCAAAATGTTGCCGTTGCCTGTGTTATGCACGCAAATCCAAATAAAAGTGAAATTAGCTTTACTTCAAGCATTATGCTGATTTTAATAACCGCTTGTTGATGTGACCGCTCTACTTGCCATTTAACAACTGGCCAGCTGCTGCAAAAGCGATATGCTAAAAATATATAGCTGTGAAGCTAATCGCTCAGCGCCATTGACGCGTGTTAACCACAGATATAAATACAGTTATATTGGCAAAGAGAATGCATACGACGAATAATTCTTATTTATACTTTTAGACCATTAAAATCGGTTTTTCAACATGATACGGAAATTAGTTCACAAATTATTCAGAGAGTTAATATGAAGCGTCAACCGCATTCGGAAATCGACTTCCATTTTGGGTTTCGATTTAAAAGCTGAAATTTTTTACATTTCAAAATAAGTTGATTTAGTCACGATTCGAGAAAACTACGTATCAAGTGGTTCAACATTTTTATCAGAAAAAATGTATTTATCAGCTTCGTAACAAATTCCCGGCTATGCTGTTATTAATAGCAACGTAAATAGTATTGAAATTGAAAGAAAGATAATTAAAGCGGCAGTCCAGCAATAGTAATTGTAATAATGAAGAATTCTTGCAAATCTGCTGGAATTGTGAAGCAAATAAATTCGCAAATAATCAGGAGACTTACCTATAAATTAATTAACGATATGGAAAAGAAAAGCAAAAAAACACCTAAAATAAGAGAGGAGGCTCCGAGTCCAACACGGTGATCACTTACTGATTATTAAATTGTCATGGTAGCAGTAAAAGCCGTGATTCGTGAACACAATGCAAATATTTTTCTGTTAACTGTTCTTAAGATACCCTCAAACAAGATGTACGAATATTTTGTCACAATTTTTATTTGTATTTCTTTACTTATATTACTGAACTACAAGTATGAATATTATTTCAAATTAAAACGCTAAAATATCATTCAATGAACCATATCCGAAAGTACCCGTTCCCACTAAGGCACTCGAACAATGTCCGCGTTTCGACCCATGTTTTTAAGCCCAATCTGGTTTTCTGAAAGTAAAGAAGCACCAATCAATAGAAAATAATATGTAGAGATTTTGAACTTATATTTGGAAGAGTTCTTACCTCTTTTTGTTACATTGTACGTCTTTTTACAACTGATGCGGCATAGAATACACAATATTAACAATGCCAGCGGTAATGAGAACACCGCTAGTATGATATATAATCGAAAATGTTTAAGAAATGCACTGCCTGCAGGAGTGATGGCAACACAGATATCTTTGTCCTCTTGCTCTTCCAGCACATAGCCGTCGTCGCACACACATCTGTCGTCTTGACAAGTTCCATGGATACACCGATTGTCGCAACGAAAATTAGCTTCAAAAAATCCTTTTGTTTTACTGCTGTCACCAGAATACTCGCCATCATTTTTCCCATCCCCACTATTGTTATAGTCTTCATCACTGTCGTCGTCATTATCATATGAAAACATTCGACTTTCCCTTGCCGGCAACGGTGTTGTTAGAACGGAACCTCTAGTGCTTGTGCTGAACAATAAATCTGTTGAGTGAACGCTACAAACTCCGGGAGCAATGCAGTGACCGTTCACACAACCACCTTCGCAAACTGGTTCACATCGATTATGTGAGGACATTGAAAATCCTTTGTAACACTGGCACGTTTCAGGCGCCATACAAGCACCGTTCTGACATTCCGTCGAACAAATAGGCACACATTCGTTTTCTGTATTCAAAGCATAACCTCCAAAGCATTCACATGTATTTGGAGATATACACTGACCATTCACGCAACCATTAGAACAGACTGGTTCGCAAGTTTCCGTCTTCGATTTCCGGAATCCATTGAAACACTCACATTTCTCCAGAGCTATGCACCGGCCATTCGGACATTCGCTTGAGCAAATCGGGTCACATATATTTGGAGCGCTCTGTGAATATCCTTCGTTGCACTCACAGGTCTCAGGAGCGACGCACCGACCGTTCGGACATCCGTTTGAGCAAACCGGGTCACATATATTTGGACCGTTCTGTGAATATCCTTCGTTGCACTCACAGGTCTCAGGAGCGACGCACCGACCGTTCGGACATCCGCTTGAGCAAACCGGGTCACATGTATTTGGAGCGCTGAGTGAATATCCTTTGTTGCAGTCACAGGTCTCAGGAGCGACGCACCGACCATTCGGACATCCGCTTGTACAAACCGGGTCACATATATTTGGTGCGTTCTGTGAATACCCTTCGTTGCACTCACAGGTCTCAGGAGCGACGCACCGACCGTTCGGACATCCGCTTGAGCAAACCGGGTCACATGTATTTGGAGCGCTGAGTGAATATCCTTCGTTGCAGTCACAGGTCTCAGGGTCGATACAGCGACCGTTCGGACATCCGCTTGAGCAAACCGGGTCACATATATTTGTAGCGTTGTGGGAATACCCTTCGTTGCACTTACAGGTCTCAGGAGCGACGCACCGACCATTCGGACATCCGCTTGAGCAAACCGGGTCACATATATTTGGACCGTTCTGTGAATATCCTTCGTTGCACTCACAGGTCTCAGGAGCGACGCACCGACCGTTCGGACATCCGCTTGAGCAAACCGGGTCACATGTATTTGGAGCGCTGAGTGAATATCCTTTGTTGCAGTCACAGGTCTCAGGAGCGACGCACCGACCATACAGACATCCGCTTGAGCAAACCGGGTAACATATATTTGGACCGTTCTGTGAATATCCTTCGTTGCACTCACAGGTCTCAGGAGCGACGCACCGACCGTTCGGACATCCCCTTGAGCAAACGGGGTCACATATATTTGGAGCACTTAGTGAATATCCTTCGTTACAGTCACAGGTCTCAGGGGCGATACAGCGACCGTTCGGACATCCGCTTGAGCAAACCGGGTCACATATATTTGTAGCGTTGTGGGAATACCCTTCGTTGCACTCACAGGTCTCAGGAGCGACGCACCGACCATTCGGACATCCGCTTGAGCAAACCGGGTCACATATATTTGGACCGTTCTGTGAATATCCATCGTTGCACTCACAGGTCTCAGGAGCGACGCACCGACCGTTCGGACATCCTCTTGAGCAAACCGGGTCACATGTATTTGGAGCGCTGAGTGAATATCCTTTGTTGCAGTCACAGGTCTCAGGAGCGACGCACCGACCATTCGGACATTTGCTTGTACAAACCGGGTCACATATATTTGGTGCGTTCTGTGAATACCCTTCGTTGCACTCACAGGTCTCAGGAGCGACGCACCGACCGTTCGGACATCCGCTTGAGCAAACCGGGTCACATGTATTTGGAGCGCTGAGTGAATATCCTTCGTTGCAGTCACAGGTCTCAGGGTCGATACAGCGACCGTTCGGACATCCGCTTGAGCAAACCGGGTCACATATATTTGTAGCGTTGTGGGAATACCCTTCGTTGCACTCACAGGTCTCAGGAGCGACGCACCGACCGTTCGGACATCCGCTTGAGCAAACCGGGTCACATGTATTTGGAGCGCTGAGTGAATATCCTTTGTTGCAGTCACAGGTCTCAGAAGCGACGCACCGACCGTTCGGACATCCGCTTGAGCAAACCGGGTCACATGTATTTGGAGCGCTGAGTGAATATCCTTTGTTGCAGTCACAGGTCTCAGGAGCGACGCACCGACCATTCGGACATCCGCTGGAGCAAGCCGGGTCACATATATTTGTACCGTTCTGTGAATACCCTTCGTTGCACTCACAGGTCTCAGGAGCGACGCACCGACCGTTCGGACATCCGCTTGAGCAAACGGGGTCACATATATTTGGAGCACTTAGTGAATATCCTTCGTTGCAGTCACAGGAATCAGGAGCGACGCACCGACCATTCGGACATCCCCTTGTGCAAACCGGGTCACATGTATTTGGAGCACTTAGTGAATATCCTTTGTTGCAGTCACAGGTCTCAGGAGCGACGCACCGACCATTCGGACATCCCCTTGAGCAAACGGGGTCACATATATTTGGAGCACTTAGTGAATATCCTTTGTTGCAGTCACAGGTCTCAGGAGCGACGCACCGACCATTCGGACATCCGCTTCCGCATATTGGTTTACATTTTTCATTCAGCATTTCATAGCCCTTGTCACATGCACACATATTTGGTCCGATGCATTTACCATTGATGCAGTGTTGCTCGCAGATAGGAGTGCATAGATTACTCGATATTTTTTCGTATCCTTGGTTACATTTGCAAACGTTCGGCTCAGCGCAAATTCCATTTATACACTCATTATCACAAGTAGGAATGCAAGTACTGTTGCCAAATTTTTGGTAGCCTTTCAAGCATTCGCACACATTTGGAGCGCGACATATGCCGTGTTGGCATCCTTTGTTACACACCGGCCCACACTCACCATTTGCGCTTGTGCGATAGCCTTGTAAGCACTTACATTTATTCGGCGCAATGCATTCACCATTCTTGCAGGCTGGCTTACACACAGGCACACAGTCGCCAGTCGCGGTTTTCTCATAATTGGTATTGCATTTGCATATATTGGGTCCAATACATGTTCCATTCGTACACTTATCGCACTTGGGTACGCAACTATTGGAGAAAATTAGATTTACGCAGTTTTATTACAATGAAAATTTATAAATTGAGTTTGTCTTTTTATCTGAATAAGTATATACATATATAAGTCATGTAGTATCCATATACATATATTCACCTACCGATGATCATTCTGTTTTTTATAGCCTTCTTTGCACTCACACACATTCGGTTTGGTGCATCTACCATTTTCACAGCCCCTTGTGCAGCGAGGTATGCACCGGCCATTCACTTTATAGTATCCTGAACAACACACACGAATTTCTCGCCTACCATATCTCCTTGTACAAATTTGTGCCAACGAATTGCTAATCATACCGAGTAGAAGCAGAAGCAACCACAAATTAGTTAAGCGCATTTTTCCGTTATACGTATTATTCCTACTCTTCCGTAAATAGTATGCAATTTCCGCGACATGCAAAGACCAACTGATTTCGATATTCAGAGGAACCGTATAATACAACTCTGATTTTGTAAGTACTACTATAGTATTAGTAAAGTACAGGCAAATCTACAAAATATTATAATTATTATTATTATTAATATTTATCAGCTTCCAAGCACATTCCTGGCTCTTACAAACAAGAAAAATATTTTTTTTTTATTTTCCATATCTTTATATACATATGTATATATACATAGTAGAAATGAGAAAACGATTCATAATGAATCTGATTTTTTAACGAAATTTTCCTTGCCTCCTGATGGTTTTTTTTTCAAGAATCCTACGTATGCAGAGCAAAGCTGAGCCAGCGAACTTCGTCGAAATTTCTATCTAACTCTTATCCGTGGTAAGTTTGTGGTACGGAACTCTAGAAGGAGTTCTTGAATTCACTATCCATCTCTACTGGGTCCATCAATGCTTCAATTTAAGAATCTCTCATTGCAGCGAATTTCTGCAATTTTGTTTCGTTAAGACTACTACTACTTACATAGAAAACACTGCGATATGGAAATTATTATTTTTCGCTAATGCATGGTGCTTACAATAAAAAAGAAAACGAAACAAATTATTTCTTTAAGCTTAATATTATTGCATCAAAATTTTCCATTTGCTATGCGCGGGCGGCGTGTGAAATGATTCGTTTGATCTAAAATTTAGGGATGCATGTTATGCGTTTAATCAGATACAAAATCAGAAATAACAAGTAAGGAAGGGCTAAGTTCGGGTGTAACCGAACATTTTATACTCTCGCAATTTATTTATTTAACTTTATTTATATTAATAATACACAATTTGACCCACATATTCGTCATATATATTGTATAAAGTCCATTGAAAGTTGGAAACCATAATATTAGGTTAGAAGCACCGAAGTCCTCGTGCTCGATAGATGGGGCCTTAAAAACCTATGGTCCGATTTCGGCGATTTTTAGAATGGGGCTGCCACACTATAAACATAGTATTTGTGCAAAGTTCTGCACCGATATCTACACTAGTACTTACTTTATATATTGTAAAGTAAACGATTCAGATCATCTCCAAAGTTCTGGTATATAGAAAGTAGGCATGGTTGTGAAGCGATTTGGCCTATTTTCACAACATATCTTTGTGATGTAAGGAAACTATTACAAACCAAGTTTCATTGATCGAGTCATCGGTCGAGTAGTTCCTGAGATATGGTTTTTGACCCATAAGTGGGCGACGCCACGCCCATTTTCCATTTTGTAAAAAAATCTGAGTGCAGCTTTCATCTGCCATTTCTTATGTGAAATTTAGTGTTTCTGACGTTTTTCGTTAGTGAGTTAACCCACTTTTAGTAATTTTCAACCTAACTTTTGTATGGGAGGTGGGCGTGGTTATGATCCGATTTCTTTCATTTTTGGACTGTATTAGGAAGTGGCTAAAAAAACGACTGCAGAAAGTTTGGTTTATATAGCTCTATTGGTTTACGAGATATGTACAAAAAACTTAGTAGGGGGCGGGGCCACGCCCACTTCCCCAAAATAATTACATCCAAATATGCCCCTTCATAGTGCGATTCTTCGTACCAAATTTTATTTCCATAGCTTTATTTATGGCTTAGTTATGGCACTTTATGTGTTTTCGGTTTTCGATATTTTGTGGGCGTGGCAGTGGTCCGATTTTGCTCATTTTCGAAAGCAACCTTCCTAGCTTTATTTATGGCTTAGTTATGGCACTTTATGTGTTTTCAGTTTTCGCCATTTTGTGGGCGTGGCAGTGTTCCGATTTTGCTTATTTTCGAAAGCAACCTTCCTATGGTGCCACGAAATAAGTGTGCCAAGTTTCATCAAGATATCTTAATTTTTACTCAAGTTACAGCTTGCACAGACGGACGGACGGACGGACAGACAGACATTCGGATTTGAACTCCACTCTGCACCCTGATCATTTTGGTATATATAACCCTATATCTAACTCGTTTAGTTTTGGGTGTTACAAACAACCGCTATGTGAAAACTATAATACTCTCTTTAGCAACATTTGTTGCGAGAGTATAAAAAAGCTTTTGAGATATCAATGGAGTTATATTGGGAAAGAGAATTTCTTGCCGCCTTTTTGTCTGTTGAATTTCGCGGCTATGTATAATGGGCTACAGAGCTCGTATCTGGCAATGCCAAACATCTTTGAAAGGTCTTGACATAACCTACAAAGTGACGCTATGAATGATTAGTTGGATATTGCGTTCAACAGTTTTAGGCGAGTAAACATGGAGTTCACTAACGCCGAAATTCGGGCTATTTTAAAGTTTTCATTCGTTAAAGGCAAATCCGCTAGAGAAACGTTCCGTGAGATTAATGGTGTTTTGGGGGATGGTACTCTATCACTTCGAACTGCGGAGGAATGGTTTCGACGATTCAGAGCATCTGGCGACGAAAAATGGATCACATACGACAATATCAAGGGAAAACGTTTGTGGTCGAAGGCCGGAGAATCGTCCCAAACAGTGGTCAAGGAGGCCAGGATTTGGTCAACAGGAAGGATCTAGTGGTCCACCAGGACAACGCCAGACCACACACTTCGTTGATGACTCATCAGAAGCTTCGGGAGCGCGGATGGGAGGTTTTATCGCATCCTCCATATCGCCCGGACATAGCGCCAAGTGATTACCACTTCTTCCTGTCCATGGCGAACGCCCTTGATGGTGTAAAGTTGAACGCAAAAGAGGGTTGTGAAAGTGGCTGTCCGAAGTGGCTGTTGAAGTTCCCGTCTAAATGGAAACATATTATCGAAAGAAACGGCGCATATTTGAACTAAATCCGATCACTGTAACACTTTTTATAAAGCATTAAATGAAGAGCATAAAAGGGGAAGGGAGATATTTGACAAGCTAATACAGTGTAACTTCTCTAACTCGAATCACCATTATCCACAAACAAACTTCGAGTTACAGAGACTTCGAGTTATAGAAATTTTCATTAAAACATACATTTTTCAAAAAGCTGTAAAATTTAGATTTACCCACAGTTTTAGTTATTTAATTCGTATAAGGTTTTATGTAAATACGTTAAAACATGTATTCTGTAATTTTGTTGGCTGCACTTTGCTATTGTTTGGCTCTTCCTTTGTTACATGATTTATGAAATCCATAAGTGTAATATCATATTTTTTGTTCGACTCCATACGAATATATACTCTTTTAAAATTCAGCGTCGATAGTAAAATTTAATTTTTTGTATTATGCCCTAGTCAAAAAGTTCGGTTTATGAACGGAAATTTCTATGAAATTTGACATCTTTTGCGAATTCAAGAGTTCGAGTTATGAAGAACTTCGAGTTAAAGAAGACCGAGTTATGGAAGTTCCACTGTATATCACATGCAAACGAAAAAATTCTTATTTATACTTACAAACCATTAAAATCGGGTTTTTAACATGAAAAAAGTAAATTTAAAGCGTCAACCCCACATTCGGAGATCGATTTCCACTCTGTGTTTCGATTTAAAATCTCAAAATGTTTACATTTCAAAATAAGTTGTTACGCTTCGGGGAATTTATATATCAAGTGGTTCAACATTTTTTATCGGGAAAGTGTATTTATCAGTTTCGTAATATATTTCCGTAATATAGTTATGTAAATAGTATTGAAATTGAAAGAAAGATAATTAAAGGGGCAGTACAGCATTAGTAATTGTATCAGAGACACGGGAGCACAATATCTACCGCAATACATTAATGAAGAATTCGTACAAGTCTTGTGGAATTATGAAGCAAATAAATTCCCATATAATGAGGAGACTTACTTATACATTAATGAAAGATATGAAAAAGAAACCAAAAAAGACATGAAAACTTTTACCAAAAAGAGCAGAGAAGGCTCCGAGTCCAACACTGTGATCGCTTACTGCTTATTAAATTTTAATGGTAGCCGTAAAAGCCGTGATTCTTGAATACAATGAAACTATTTTTCTTCTCGTATAACATATATATTTACCTCTGGTTAACTGTCTTGAAAATTAACTTCAAAAAAGATGTACGAATATTTTGTCACACTTTTTAATTCTCTTTCTTTACTTATATTACTGAATTACAATTATGAATGTTATCTCAAATAATAACGCTAAACTATCATCCATATAACCAAGTCCGAAAGTACCCGTTTCCACTAAAGCACTCGAACAAAGTCCGCGTTGCCAGTTATACTTCTAAGTCCAAGTTGGTTTTCTGAAAGTAAAGAAGTGCTAACTAATCGAAAATAATATGTAGAGATCTTGAACTCATATTTTGAAGAATTCTTACCTCATTTTATTACATTATCCGTCCGTGAACGCACACATTTGTCAGTGAATATCCTTCGTTGCACTCACAGGTCTCAGGAGCGACGCACCGACCATTCGGACAACCGCTTGAGCAAACCGGGTCACATATATTTGGAGCGCTTAGTGAATATCCTTCGTTGCACTCACAGGTCTCAGGAGCGACGCACCGACCATTCGGACAACCGCTTGAGCAAATGGGCTCACACTCACCATTTGCGCTTGTGCGATAGCCTTGTGAGCACCTACATTTATTGGGCGCAATGCATTCACCATTCTTGCAGGCTCGCTTACAGACGGGCACACAGTCGTCAGTCCCATTTGATATATAATCGGTAAGGCATTTGCAGTTATTCGGTCCAATACAGACTCCATTGGAACAATTATCGCACTTGGGCATGCAACTATTGGAGAAAATTGGATTTACGCAGTTTTATTAAAGGAAAATTATTTATTTATTTTATAAATTTAATTGTCTTTTTATCTGAATAAGGTATGTATTTTCACAATCTGTCAATTAAACCTACCGATGATCATTCAGTTTTTTATAGCCTTCGTTGCACTCACATACATTCGGTTTGGTGCACCTACCATTTTCACAGCCCATTGGGCAGTAAGGTATGCACCGGCCCTTCACTCTATCGTATCCTGGACAACACACATGCATAGTTTGCGTACCATGTTTCCTTATACAAATTTGTGCCAACGAATTGCTTATCATACCGAGTAGGAGCAGAAGCAACCAAAAATTAGCTAAGCGCATTTTTCCGTTATTCGTATTATTCCCGCTCTTCCGTAGATGGTATGCAATTCCCGCGACATTCAAAGACCAACTGATTTCGATATTCAAAGGAACCGTATAATACAACTCCGATTTTGTAAGTACTACTATTGTATTAGCAATATACAAAATATTATAATTATTGTTATTAATGTTTATCAGCATCCAAGCACATTCCTGGCTACGTTCTTCAAAATATTTCGTTTATTTTCCTTATCTTTATATACATAGTTGTAATGAGAAAACGATCCATAATGAATCATATTTTTATACTCTCGCAACCTGTTGCACAGAGTATTATAGTTTTGTTCACATAACGGTTGTTTGTGTCACCAAGAAATATAAGAGTTAGATATGGGGTTATATATATATAAATGATCAGGATGACGAGTGAATTTGAAATCCGGATGTCTGTCCGTCCGTCTGTCCGTGCAAGCGATAACTTCAGTAAAAATTAAGATATCTTAATGAAACTTGAAACACATGTTCCTTGCACCCTGAGGAGGTTGCTTGCAAAATCGGTCCACTACCACGCCCACAAATTGGCGGAAACCGAAAACCTATACAGTGTCATAACTAAGCCATAAATAAAGTTATGAAAATGAAATTTGGAACAGAGGATCCCATTAGGGAGAGGCACATTTGGATGTAATTGTTTTTGAAAAGTGGGCGCCCCAAAATAGGTTCTTTGTATATAACTCGCAAACTAATAGAGCTATATACACAAAACTTCTGCAGTCGTTTATTTTAGCCATTTCCTTATGCAGTCCAAAAATGAAAGAAATCGGTTAATAACCACACCCACCTCCCATACAAAGGTTTGGTTGAAAATTACTAAAAGTGCGTGAACTCACTAATAAAAAAACGTTACAAACACCAAATTTTACATAAGAAATGGCTGAAGGAAACTGCACTGAGATTGTTTTTACAAAATGGAAAATGGGCTTGGCGTCGCCCACTAATGGGTCATAAACCCATATATATAACACTTTCGTGACACCCTGATGACACGGGTGGAATATGGGCGAAATTGGTTCACAACTACCTCTACTTCCCATATAACTCAATTTTGAATTCTTTTGATTCGTTCACTTTTTAAGATATACATTAGGAACAAATGAAGATAGCGGAATAAAACTTTACACAAATACTGTATTTGAGCTGTGACATCACTTGTGGAAAAATTGTCAAAATCGGACCACTACTTTTCAAGGCCCCTGATATCGAACATGAAGAACTCAATGCCTAAGGGTAATTTTTCACCGAAAATATAGGTAAATCCCTCAGATATTTTAATGCAATTTATTCCCTCTGAATTTTTTTCTTATAACAGTTTGTCTCTGTACCAAAAATGGTAAAAATCGGGTTATAACTTCCCCCAGATCCCATATACCTAATTATAGATAATATATAATTAAGTGGGCATATAGTCTTCGATACATTTTATTTTGGTGGTGAAAACGAGTGAAATCGGTTTAGGAATTACCTCAGTCCCATATACTATTTATGATGATTTTCGTTATTCTATTGAACTTTATACTTTATATAGTCGTTGCCCTGTGTGAAATTATTTGTTTTTAAAAGAATATTAAGTTGAATATATATTGTATTGAAAAGCATTTATTTGCGATTTTTCTACATTCTTTCAATGTAACGCAGCTTGATATAAAACCTTTTGGTTTTTTTTTCTACCGGTGCGTAAATGTGAAATGGTTTTCCAACTCGTGAACACTCCACGCATAGCAGGCCGTGTGCAAAATATTACATTTCCAGATTTATACCACACACTTCCAGCGACTGTCTTTGTGACCAGTTGATTGTCATCGCAAATGCAAGTCTCACTGGAAACTGAATACGTTTGAACTGAAATGGCAAATCGTTGAAATTCAAAGGAATTCGTGGAATCAAGCATTCTGTCCCTTTCAAAATTCTTGCAACTATTACATTATTCGATAACTGCGTCACAATCAGTCGGATTCAATTACACGGTTTCGGCGCATTATAATGACAGATCCAACTTTGTCAGGCGAATTCCGAGAATTTAGAAATTCCACTGAATAATTCACTGCTTCCTCTTCATTTTCAACACTTCATTTTCGATCGATTTGTACGAACACAAATCTCCCGGAATTTGACTTGTATAATTTAAGTCATGATTTAATCGTATAATTTAAGTCATTGACATCGGTATTTTTGGCAGCAAATCATTAGAAGTATCCACAGGAATTTGCCCATTTCCAATTCCTTGAATATCTTCTGCGGTGCTATCTTGTTGCAGGAATACTCGCATATTCATGGTCAATCGTATGGTTTTCACGAGTCGCCACAAATACGATGACTTGAGAGATGCGTTCAATTCGTCCGCCACTGTTGATTTCGAAATAACAGGAAGTGTTTGTCACAATTCGCCTGATAACAGGAGCACTACGCCACCAAAGCGACAGTTATTATCTGATCTGTCATAACTGATTGCTTCGAAATGACAAACAGGTTTTTCATTGATTTGCATGTTTGACGGAAGCTTCACTACCGAATGTGCCTTTTTTCCAACTTCTACTAGCGTTGCAGCAATTCCAGTAGATGCGAGAGCCAACACAATTCCATTTTGAGATCGTATTTTTGCCAGTTCCGCCGAGCGCATCAAATAGTTCACTGTTTCCAACATTGACAGTCTTCATCAATTCATCATAGGCACTTTTTTGCTGCTCATTCAATAATGGAAAATTTCTTGAAGTTGTTTTTCCAAAGTTATTCTGTCGTATGCACGCTCACATTCCAATGTACGATTCAGTACATTTCTGATTTGACGATTTGGCGCTGGCATATGAATTTCAGTCAAAATTTTGCCACTCATAAGCACATACAAATCTTCAATCAACACCAATGTTTCATTGTAGATGTCATCGTCCATTTGCAATTCTGAATTCTCTGTTACCACTTTCCCGAGTTTTCCAATTTTTTTGGATAGATAGATTAGAAAAATAAATTAAAAAAAAAATTATTGAAATTTTAGAAATTATTAGTTATCACAAAAACGGTACTCACGGACTTTTTTTTTAGATAATTAAAGAAGAAGGTTCAAGATACACAAAAGTTATGTATAGAAGAATTCTATAAATAATATATATAATTCTTCTATACATAACTTTTGTGTATCTTGAACCGCTTTCGCAGCGCAAAAAACGGAAGCCCTCAAAGATAAATAATTACCCCCTTTTTTTACACATTTACCACTGTTTCTTCGCTCATATTGCAGCGTGATGCTATATAGCTTATAGCTTTCCTCGATAAATGGACTATCCAACACAAAAATAATTATTCAATTCGAACCAGTAGTTTCGGAGATTAGCGCGTTCAAACAAACAAACAAACTCTTCAGCTTTATAATATTAGTATAGATATATGGGTCGAATTGTGTTGTCTTTATAAAATTACATCAATAAATTGCGAGAGTATAAAATGTTCGGTTCCACCCGAACTTAGCCCTTCCTTACTTGTTTAGGTAATTTTCGATGCCTGCGGGTGGTTGCTTTCAAGGGTTCTATGTATGTAGATCAAAGTTTTTAGTTCTTTGTATCCTTCCCCAAAGCTGTGCCAACGAACTCTGTGGAATTTTCTATATAACTCTTATCCGTGGTAAGTTTGTGGTGCGGAACTCTAGAAGGAGTTCTCAAATTCCCTATCCATCTCTACTGGGTTCATCAATGTTTCAATTTAAGAATCTCTCATTGCAGCGATTTTCAGTAATTTTTGTCGTTTAGACCAATATGAAAATTATTATTTATCGTACCATGCATTGCCTTACACTAAAAAAAAAATAAAAAATAAAAAAAAAATTCTTTAAGTTTAAGATTATCGAATCAAAATGTTCCATTTGCTATGCGCGGGCGGCGTATGATGTGATTCATACGCATATTAAAAGCATATGAAAATTTTGGCAATTTTCGGCGTTCGATCCAAAATTTAGGGATGACTGTTGGGCGTTGAATCACATACAAAATTAGTCAGCATTATCGCATACATATGTAGGTATGAATCCATAAATATGTTTGCTATAATAATTATACATACATATCGCCAGTGGCTTAATAAAAGCTTACTCATGAAAGCTCACCTATGCAGTGGTCTTAAAACTGTATTTGTTGTATTTAAATAGCGTTAAATTAGAGTCACCAAATATCTGTAGAAATAAAGAAAGCTTTTACATTGCAGAATGGAGTCCAATGTACAAAGAACGCGCTGGTCCATGTGTTTCGGTTGTGTTAATAGACCAACTTCTAGTTAAAGTGTTACGATCACATAAAATGCTAACTTTTTTCTTGCAGCGCTCTTCGCTTTCTTGCTTTAATATAGTTTTGTGAGTGCCGTTTGGCGCCAACACTTTGCTTTCCTCTGTCATATCAACACTTTCCATTTCTTCATAGAATATTTGCCCGTTCTGCCGTTGTATCTCATATGCTAATTTAGAACTCCGTTTTGCTTGAGTTCTGTCACTGACCTCTTGTGTTTATGATGCGTTACGCATGATTTGACGCAAAAAAACATTCTTGGCCGAATCAACGCCTGTGATATGCTGCTTAAACAGAACTCGACCCATTTTTGAAGCATATCGTGACTGGCGACGAAAAATTGATCACATACGACAATATCAAGCGAAAACAGTCGGGGCCAAGCCACAATTGACGGCCTGTTTTGCTGTGTGTTTGGTGGGATTGAAAGAGAACCATCCACTTTGAGCTACTCTCATATGGTCAGACGCCAGACCACACACTTCGTTGATGACTCGTCAGAAGCTTCCACCATATCGCCCAGACATAGCGCCAAGTGATTACCACTTTTTCCTGTCCATGGCGAACGCCTTTGGTGGTGTAAAGTTGAACGCAAAAGAGGCTTGTGAAAAGTGGCTGTCCGAGTTCTTCGCAAATAAGAAGGGGGTTCTACGAGGGGGTATTATGAAGTTTCCGTCTAGATGGAAACATATTATCGAAAGAAACGGCGCATAAAAGAGCTTAAAAGGGGAAGGAAGATATTTGACAATCTAATACAGTGTAACTTCTCTAACTCGAATCACCATTATCCACAAACACACTTCGAGTTAGAGAGACTTCGAGTTTTATAAATTTTCATTAAAACATACATTTTTCAAAAAGCTGTAAAATTTAGATTTACCCACAGTTTTAGTTATTTAATTCGTATTAGGTTTTATGTAAATACGTTAAAACATGTATTCTGTAATTTTGTTGGCTGCACTTTGCTATTGTTTGGCTCTTCCTTTGTTACATGATTTATGAAATCCATAAGTGTAATATCATATTTTTTGTTCGCCTCCATACGATGGAGATAAGGCAAATTGTTTTGCAAATCACCTAGAAAAGGTATTTCAATCAAATTGCCCAAAGAACAATTTTAAGTTGCCAATCAGCCACAATACCACAAACGAGTCGCTTGGGTCTATTAAGACTTCAACTACTGAAATTGTTAGTATCATAAAAGATCTTAATCCAAAAAAAATCGTCAGGCCACGATAATATTACACCAAAAATGCTAATTGAGTTACCAAATATTGCTTTAACAGTGCTCTCCTTGCTCTTTAATGCAATTTTTGGTTTCGCATACTATCTTATTTCATGGAAAAAGTCGCAGATAATCATGATAGATAAACCGGGGAAAGACCTGACACAGCCATCTTCATACAGACCAATCAGTCTTCTACCCTATCTTTCTAAAATATTTGAAAAAGTGTTACTATCAAAGATGCCTCCTTTCCGTCATGAAAATAATGTAATACCAACGCACCAATTCGGCTTTCGTGCAAAACATGGCACTGTACTATTACTAACGAAATTAGGAAGGCATTCGAACATAGAGAGTACTGTTCTGCTATATTTCTAGATGTGGCTCAGGCGTTTGATAAAGTGGGGCATGCAGGACTTTTATATAAGATTAAAAAAGTTTACCTTTCCAATTGCTGCAGCTGATCTTCCAACTGCTAATAAGGTTTTGACATCAACTTTTGCGAATGACACAGTAACAAATGCCCCATTATAGCATCTAGAATATTAGCGAAGCACTTAAGTTCTTTCGAAGAATGGCTAGCAAACTGGCGTATAAATGTAAATGAACAAAAGTGCAAGCATGTTAAATTTTCCCTAAGACCAAAAATGTGCCCGGCAGTAAAAATGAAAAATATTCTAGTGCCTCAAGCGAATTAAGTTATCTATCTTGGTATTCACCTAGATAGAAGTCTTACGTGGAGAAAACATATATCTAGTAAAATATCGTGCATGAAGATAAGAGCTGCAAATTTAAATTAGCTTTTAAATAAAAACTCTAAACTTAACTTAGACAACAAAGTGCTTTTATACAATGCGGTCATAAAGCCGATTTGGATGTATGGCATTCAACTGTGGGGTACGACCTGTGCAACTAATATTGATATAATTCAGAGATTCCAATCGAAAATCCTTAGATCAATCACGTGCTCACAATGGTACATGCGCAATGAAAATATCCATAAAGATCTTGGTATCCCTATGGTAAAGAAAGAAGTAGAGAGGACAGCAGATTGATAAACTCCGTGATCACCCAAACCATTGGCTTAGTTATTTAACTTTATTTATATTATATAATACACAATTTGACCCACATATTCGTCATATATATTGTATAAAGTCCATTGAAAGTTGGAAACCATAATATTGGGTTAGAAGCACCGAGGTCCTCGTGTTCGATATATGGGGCCTTAAAAACCTATGGTCCGATTTCGGCGATTTTTAGAATGGGGTTCTGCATCGATATCTTCACTAGTGCTTACTTTATATATTGTAAAGTAAACGATTCAGATCGTCTTCAAAGTTCTGGTATATAGGAAGTAGGCGTGGTTGTGCAGCGATTTGGCCTATTTTCACAACATATCATTGGGATGTAAGGAAACTATTACAAACCAAGTTTAATTGAAATCGGTCGAGTAGTTCCTGAGATATGGTTTTCGACCCATAAGTGGGCGATGTCACGCCCATTTTCCATTTTGTAAAAAAATCTGAGTGCAGCTTCTATCTGCCATTTCTTATGTCAAATTTAGTGTTTCTGGCGTTTTTCCTTACTGAGCTAACTCACTTTTAGTAATTTTCAACCTAACCTTTGTATGGGAGGTGGGCGTGGTTATTATCCGATTTCAACTAATTTCATGGTATGTGGTGGGGTACGTAAGAGAACTGACTGCAGAAAGGAAGTGGCTAAATAAAACGACTGCAGAAAGTTTGGTTTATATAGCTCTATTGGTTTGCGAGATATGTACAAAAAACTTAGTTGGGGGCGGGGCCACACCCACTTTCCCAAACAAAATTACATCCAAATATGCCCCTTCCTAGTGCGATCCTCTGTTCCAAATTTTACTTTATAGCTTTATTTATGGCTTAGTTATGACACTTTTTGTGTTTTCGGTTTTTGCCATTTTGTGGCAGTGGTCCGATTTTGACCATTTTCGAAAGCAACCCTCTCACGGTCCCTAGGAATGTATGTTCCAAGTTTCATCAAGATACGGCAATTTTTACTCAAGTTATCCGTTGCACGGACGGACAGACGGACGGACGGACAGACAGACATTCGGATTTTGACTCGTCTCGTCACCCTGATCATTTTGATATATAACCCTCGTTTAGTTTTATGACTTACAAGCAACCGTTATGTGAACAAAATTATAATACACTCTTAACAACTTTTGTTGCGAGAGTATAAAAATCATGTAGGAAAAAGGTAAATTATCAAACAATTTAATACAGTTAATTTTTTCACTGCCATTCAACAGCCATTATAATTAGAACAAAAACTTATGATGTATCCTCTAGTAAACCGTACATAGATTGAAATAAAGACGATTTATCCTTCTTTCCAAGCTTCCTTAGCCCAATAATGATGAGTTTGATCTTAAAAATAGTTAATTCAAAGGGCGTTATTATTTTGACGATTGCAAATACATCCGCAACTTTCCGCACCCAACTTTAACACTTTCATTACTTTAAGACTCTGCTAAAGACAATATAAAATAAATCTAACGGGGGATCGTGGAGGAACACAGTTAAACCTTTATGTAAACACATTGAAGACGCAGAAAAAAGATACAAAAAAATAGGTAATATAAAACACTTATTTCACTTAAAACACAAATCACGTAAGACTTAGTTAATTTCACAAGTTAAAATATATACCTTTAACTTCAAAATCCATTAAAAATAATCTTAATTCGTTACCCTGATCAATTACCAGAACAAATTAAAATTCGTTGTTGTTGCGATATTAAAAAAAAAATTGTTTGATGTGCTTTAAAAAAATACAAGTATCCATGCGTTTAACTCTATTTTTGGAAAGTACCGTTAGATTTTTAGCAAAACCCGGTTTGCAAATAGCAAGTTTGGACAATTCAGAAGACATCTGTATACATTTTGATTTTTGGCCTATGGCGGAACCACTGTGGCTTCGGGGAATTTATATATCAAGTGGTTCAACATTTTTATCGGAAAAAGTGTATTTATCAGTTTCGTAATATATTTCCGTAATATGGTTATGTAAATAGGATTGAAATTGAAAGAAAGATAATTAAAGCGGCAGTGCAGCAATAGTAATTGTATCAGAGACACGGGAGCACAATATCTACCGCAATACATTAATGAGGAATTCGTACAAGTCTTGTGGAATTATGAAGCAAATAAATTCCCGTATAATGAGGAGACTTACTTATACATTAATGAAAGATATGAAAAAGAAACCAAAAAAGACATGAAAACTTTTACCAAAAAGAGCAGAGAAGGCTCCCAGTCCAACACTGTGATCGCTTACTGCTTATTAAATTTTAATGGTAGCCGTAAAAGCCGTGATTCTTGAACACAATGAAACTATTTTTCTTCTCGTATAACATATATATTTACCTCTGGTTAACTGTCTTGAATATTAACTTCAAAAAAGATGTACGAATATTTTGTCACACTTTTTAATTCTCTTTCTTTACTTATATTACTGAATTACAAGTATGAATGTTATCTCAAATAATAACGCTAAACTATCATCCATATAACCAAGTCCGAAAGTACCCGTTCCCACTAAAGCACTCGAACAATGTCCGCGTTGCCAGTTATACTTCTAAGTCCAAGTTGGTTTTCTGAAAGTAAAGAAGCGCTAACCAATCGAAAAGAATATGTAGAGATCTTGAACTCATATTTTGAGGAATTCTTACCTCATTTTATTAACTTATCTGTTCGTGGACGCACACATTTGCCAGTGAATATCCTTTGTTGCAGTCACAGGTCTCAGGAGCGACGCACCGAACATTCGGACATCCGCTTAAGCAAACCGGGTCGCATATATTTGGAGCGCTCTGTGAATATCCTTTGTTGCAGTCAGAGGTCTCACGAGCGACGCACCGACCATTCAGACAACCGCTTGATCAAATCGGGTCACACATATTTGTAGCGATCAGTGAAAATCCTTTATTGCAGTCACAGGTCTCAGGAGCGACGCACCGACCATTCAGACAACGGCTTGAACAAACCGGGTCACATATATTTAGAGCGCTCAGTGAATATCCTTTATTGCAGTCACAGGTCTCAGGAGCAACGCACCGACCATTCAGACAACCGCTTGAACAAACCGGGTCACATATATTTGTAGCGCTCAGTGAATATCCTTTGTTGCAGTGACAGGTCTCAGGAGCGACGCACCGACCATTCGGACATCCGCTTGAGCAAACCGGATCACATATATTTGGAGCGTTCTGTGAATACCCTTCGTTGCACTCACAGGTCTCAGGGGCGACGCACCGACCATTCGGACATCCGCTTGAGCAAACCGGATCACATATATTTGGAGCGTTCTGTGAATACCCTTCGTTGCACTCACAGGTCTCAGGAGCGACGCACCGACCATTCGGACATCCGCTTGAGCAAACCGGTTCACACTCACCATGTGCGTTTTTGCAATAGCCTTGTGAGCACCTACATTTATTCGGCGCAATGCATTCACCATTCTTGCAGGCTGGCTTACAGACGGGCACACAGTCGTCAGTCGAGGTTTTCTCATAATTGATATTGCATTTACACATATTGGGTCCAATACACATGCCGTTCGTACAGTTATCGCACTTGATTTACGCAGTTTTATTACAATGAAAATTTATAAATTGAATTTGTCTTTTTATCTGAATAAGTATATATATATAAATATAAGTAATGTAGTATCTATATACATATATTCACCTACCGATGATCATTCTGTGTTTTATAGCCTCCTTTGCACTCACACACATTCGGTTTGATGCACCTACCATTTTCAGCCCCTTGTGCAGCGAGGTATGCACCGGCCCTTCGATCTTTCGTATCCCGGAGAACACACACGAATTTCATGTGTACCATTATTCACTTTACAAACTTTAGCCAATGAGTTGCTAATCACACCGAGTATGAGCAGAGGCAACCACAAATTAGCTAAGCGCATTTTTCCGTTATTCGTATTATTTCCGCTCTTCTGTAAATAGTATGCAATTCCCGCGACATTCAAAGACCAACTGATTTCGATATTCAGAGGAACCGTATAATACAACTCTGATTTTATAGGTATTGTATTAGTAAAGTACAGGCAAATCTACAAAATATTTTAATTATTATTATTAATGTTTATCAGCATCCAAGCACATTCCTGGCTACGTTCTCCAAAATATTTCGTTTATTTTCCTTATCTTTATATACATAGTTGTAATGGGAAAACGAGAGCGTGTGGTTGGAATTTTCTATATAACTCTTATCCGTGGTAAGTTTGTGGTACGGAACTCTTGAAGGAGTTCTCAAATTCGCTATCCATCTCTATGTCTGGGTCCGTCAATGTTTCAATTTAAGAATCTCTCATTGCAGCGATTTTCAGTAATTTTTGTAGTTTAGACCACGGTCAAAGAGGTGAGCACATGAAAATTATTATTTATCGTACCATGCATTGCCTTACGCTAAAAAAAAGAAAAAAAAAAAACAAATTATTTCTTTAAGTTTAAGATTATCGAATCAAAATGTTCCATTTGCTATGCGCGAGCGGCGTGTGAAGTGATTCATACGCATATTAAGCATATGAAACTTTTGGCAGCTTTCGGCGTTCGATCCAAAATTTAGGGATGGGTGTTGGGCGTTGAATCACATACAAAATTAGTCATATATATGTATGTATGTATGCATAAATATGTTTGCATTAATAAATATGCATATCGCCAGTAGCTTAATAAAAGCTTACTCATGAAAGCTCACCTATGCAGTGGTTTTAAAACTGTATTTGTTGTATTTAAATAGCGTTAAATTAGAGTCACCAAATATCTGTAGAAATAAAGAAAGCTTTTACATTGCAGAATGGAGTCCAATGTACAAAGAACGCGCTGGTCCATGTGTTTCGGTTGTGTTAATAGACCAACTTCTAGTTAAAGTGTTACGATCACATAAAATGCTAACTTTTTTCTTGCAGCGCTCTTCGCTTTCTTGCTTTAATATAGTTCTGTGAGTGTCGTTTGGCGCCAACATTTTGCTTTCCTCTGTCATATCAACACTTTCCATTTCTTCATAGAATATTTGCCCGTTCTTCTAAAAATACGCCGGCGACTGTTACATATTCTTCGTTGCAAGCGCTTTATCTATATTAGCTGGAGAGTGTTCAATGTCAAGCCTCTCGCTTTATCATGCTGCCGTTGTATCTCATATGCTAATTTAGAGCTGCGTTTTGCTTGAGTTCTGTCACTGACCTTTTGTGTTTATCGCACCACTGAGGCAGTAAAGGGTACTAGAGCATAGACGGAAATAGTAGCCACTACGCAGAACGCTTGCAAGAACCGATATGGTGCTAAATATAATGAATAAAATACCTTGGCAGTAGCCGACATATGCACATGACAATTTTTTACGTACATATACATATATGGTATATGGGTTGTAAAAGGAGCACTGCGCTGTTGTTTTCCGAGTTCATTGATTTTTGCGCTTTACTGCCCTCTGTGGCAGCAGATTGTTGTTTTTATTTGCAGCGGCTCTTCTTCGCGTAGAGCGTAGATAAGCCGATAATGATTGCCAACCAACAGTCCAACAGTCTTGTGCGCCTACAAATTGCTATCAATAATTAATACAATTCAACAGATTTATTCATTCCGACGACGAGTGCCAACGCAGAAAGTGACCGATCTTTTCAGTATAAGCAACCGGAAAAACTTAGCCTTCGAAACAAAGTGAACACTGTGAGTTGTGCAATTCAAGCGGAATTTCCTGGCCCGTGTGATTGCTAACACGTAAAATAAAGTTATGATGTATCTCACGAAATACCAGCTCCTCGTAAGCTTCCAGCTGCTGGCAACATTTGCAGCTGCATGTGTTGTAAAAGTACCGTAAGTTTCTCTACATTGTCAATTATACACACAAAATTATAAAAAAAATCAAACTGTTTAACGAAATTTATGAATCAAAAATTTTTTTTGAGTATGCAAAAGCAGCTTCGGCGAGAATAATTTCTAATGTACTAATCTACCTAATCTACCTGGCTTCGGTTTGGTTTCAGAACCGCTTCATTGTTCTCTAAAACACTTTACAGTTCATTACATTACTTGCGTAGTTTTGCATCTGTCAACTCGAGATATTTTTAGTTTACTTCGAAGAACAAAGCAGTTTGCGGTCACATTGACTTAACTATATATTGATTTGAGAATCTGGAAGAGATATAAGTAAATTCTTACTCATTCGCAGAACGTCCAAAACTCGGTTATCGCTCGTGACAATGCGCAAATATCCAGTAGGTGCGAAGTGTCCAACTTGTGGTCCAACCACCAATCCCCTGATATTGCGCACAGTCAAAGAGGTGAGCACATTTTCCACAGAAACAGAATTACACAATCACTTTATGTTTAACACAAATTTTCTTCCAATATAGACCTACACGGGTATGGACGAGGTGTGTTGTGAAGGTTATGTTCGCAATGCAAAAACCGGGTATGTTTTCATGGTTGAGTGAATACCATATTATGCATACAGTAAGTAAGTACACATTTTTCTCACACACAGCGATTGTCTGCCGAAGTGCGTGGACTGTAAGGCAGGCAAGTGCGTGCGTCCCGATGTATGCCTCTGCGCCGAAGGCTATCTGAATCTGAGGAATAGCACCGTCTGTGAGCCGGAATGCAGTGAGCCTTGTATTAATGGGCAATGCATTGAACCGGAGACGTGCGCCTGCAATGATGGCTACAATTTCATCAACGGCAGTACTACTGAATGCGAGACCAGATGTTTGACGGATTGCACCAATGGGCGTTGTGATTCGTCGGGGAAATGTACGTGTAATTTCGGCTATGAGAGTAACGAGACGCTGGGTCTGTGTACGCCCATCTGTGAAGAGCCCTGTGAGAATGGCGTGTGTAAGGCTCCCAATGAGTGTAGCTGTCAGAATGGTTACGAGTTGCGGTTGGGTACCTTGGGAAAGTGTGAACCGTTGTGTCAAGGAGGTTGCCCGAACGGTTACTGCAGTGCACCGAACGTTTGCAAATGCCAGGAGGGCTACTATAATTTGATAGGACTTGCGTGTGTACCGAGCTGTAAGGAGAAATGTGTGAACGCACATTGTACGGCTCCCAACCAGTGCACCTGCCTGGAGGGCTATATCTTTCGCAATGATTCGCGCACAGAGTGTGAACCAACTTGTGCACGTGGCTGTCTGAATGGTTTCTGTGACGAACCGGGACACTGTGAGTGTCATCAGGGTTACACACAGGTGGAGCCGCATGTTTGCCAGCCGAACTGCGCGAAGGACTGCATCAATGGACATTGTACTGCGCCCGATACATGTACTTGCAACGAGGGCTACATCTTCAAGAATGGCTCACTGACTGAGTGTGAACCACACTGTCCGCGTGGTTGCAAGAATGGTGAATGTGTAAGTCCAGGTGTGTGCAGCTGCTTGCCGGGATACCAATCACTGCTCTTTTATCTCTGCATACCGGTCTGTAAGCAGTCATGCGTCCATGGCACGTGTACCGCACCGGAGACTTGTCGCTGTTTCAGCGGCTATCGCCCGAATGCAGAACGGCCCAATGAGTGCGAGCCAGTTTGCAATTTCGACTGCGGGCATGGGCATTGCATTGCACCGGGCATTTGCCAATGCGAGAAAGGTTATACCAAAAAATGGCTGACCGGACGCTGTGAGCCGCACTGCACACAAAAGTGCATCAACAGCATTTGTACGGCAGGCGGCGTATGCCGTTGCTATGAGGGTTTCCGGTTGCGCAAAGGTTCGAACGCCATTTGCGATCCCATCTGTTTGCCGCAGTGCGTCAATAGCAATTGTGTGGAGCCGGACATGTGCGAGTGCTGGAGCGGCTATTCGGAGACACGTCATCACAATTTCTGCATCGCGCATTGTCGACCCTCGTGTGAGAATGGCAAGTGTGTGGCGCCCAATAAGTGCCAGTGTAGCGATGGCTATCGCATGACGAACGCCAGCGAACCTCATCGCTGTCATGCAATCTGTAAAGATACTTGCATTAACGCTGAGTGCCTGCGGCCGGATGAGTGCGTTTGCCTCGAAGGGTATACATTTCTCAACGGCAGCCGCACGGAGTGTGCGCCAATTTGTGAACAAGACTGCGGTCATGGCAGATGTATTGGACCGAACGCTTGCAGTTGTGATCTCGGTTATCGCCTTAACCTGAGCAATGACACTGGCCTGCCGGTTTGCGTTGCATATTGCAATGAATGGAATTGTTTGAATGGCAAATGCGATGTCAATGGTATATGTCAGTGCATAAAAGGAATGATTTACAACGAGCGACGTGGGGCATGTGTTTCCGAGTTAGGATCTACGGAGAGTCATATAGCGTCGAGGTGAGATAAATAAACTATTTTAAAAACTAAATTTGGTTTTACTGTTACGTAATTTCCAAATGTTTAATTCTCTGCAATGATGGTTCGTTTAACATTATAGTGGAGTTTCGGTTTCACGCTGGACCATTTGTACAATGACGCTTCTACTGGTTGCTTTTTGTGGACTTGCCTTGATACTGGTGTACCGCGAATATGCGCGGAGACGCTTCCGCGAGAAGCACGGCGTGCGGTTGATAGAAAATCCAACATTCGGCATCGTCATGCCAGGCGCTGGCGAAGAAGATGGCCTCAATGTGCAGGATGGGGAGGATAGCTGATTGAACATGTGATAATAAAGAGCTTTTCTTTGTATGATGAAGTTGTGATGTAACTAACTTTGAAAATATTAAGACTTATTATTTGAATTTGAAAATAAATTTAAAATAAATTTACCCAGGAGCTTTTACACTTCTTCCTTAAACGTATTCCACAAGATTAATTTTCCATATTTTCTTTGGATAATATGTTGTAATAATAATAATGTGTTAATATGTTTACCTCAGAGTAACTGTCCTTGAGATTAACCATATAAAACTTGAAGTAAAGTAATTTTGACACACTCTTTAATTTTTCCTTATAACTTATACTACTTAATAACAAATATGAAGATCATTTCAAACTCAACGATAACATACACACATAAATATAATTATTAAAAAGTCCTCGTTATCACTAAGGTACTCGAACAATGTCTGCGTTGCCAGCCACGTTTTTAAGCCCAATCCGCTTTTCTGAAAGTATAGAAGCGCCAATCAATATAATAGTATATGCAGAGATCTGAAACTTATCTTATTAAGAGTTCTTACCCCTTTTTGCTACATTGTACGTCTTTTCACAACTGATACGACATAGAACCCACAACACTAACAATGTCAGCGGTAATGACAGCACCGCCAGTATGATATATAATCTAAAATGTTTAAGAAATGTGCTGCTTGCATGAGTGATGGCAACACAGATATCCTTGCCCTCTTGTTCTTCCAGCACATAGCCGTCGTCGCACACACAGCTGTCATCTTGACAAGTTCCATGGATACACCGATTGCCGCAACGAAACTTAGCTTCAAAAAATCCTTTTGTTTTACTGCTGTCTCCAGAATACTCGCCATCATTTTTCCCATCCCCACTATTGTTATAGTCTTCATCACTGTCGTCGTCATTATCATATGAAAACATTCGACTTTCCCTTGCCGGCAACGGTGTTGTTAGAACGGAACCTCTAGTGCTTGTGCTGAACAATAAATCTGTTGAGTGAACGCTACAAACTCCGGGAGCAATGCAGTGACCGTTCACACAACCACCTTCGCAAACTGGTTCACATCGATTATGTGAGGACATTAAAAATCCTTTGTAACACTGGCACGTTTCAGGCGCCATACATGTACCGTTTTGACATTCCGTCGAACAAATAGGTACACATTCGTTTTCCTTATTCAAAGCATAACCTCCAAAGCATTCACATGTATTTGGAGATATACACTGACCATTCACGCAACCATTAGAACAGACTGGTTCGCAAGTTTCCGTCTTTGATTTCCGGAATCCATTGAAACACTCACATTTCTCCGGAGCTATGCACCGACCATTCGGACATCCGCTTGAGCAAATCGGGTCACATATATTTGTAGCGTTCAGTGTATATCCTTTATTGCAGTCACAGGTCTCAGGAGCGACGCACCGGCCATTCGGACATCCGCTTGAACAAACCGGGTCACATATATTTGAAGCGTTCAGTGAATATCCTTTGAGGCAGTCACAGGTCTCAGGAGCGACGCACCGACCATTCGGACATCCGCTTGAACAAATCGGGTCACATATATTTGTACTGTTCAGTGAATATCCTTTGTTGCAGTCACAGGTTTCAGGAGCGACGCACCGACCATTCGGACATCCGCTTGAACAAATCGGGTCACATATATTTGTACTGTTCAGTGAATATCCTTTGTTGCAGTCACAGGTCTCAGGAGCGACGCACCGACCATTCGGACATCCGCTTGAACAAACCGGGTCACATATATTTGAAGCGTTCAGTGAATATCCTTTGAGGCAGTCACAGGTCTCAGGAGCGACGCACCGCCCATTCGGACATCTGCTTGAACAAACCGGGTCACATGTATTTAGAGCGCTGAGTGAATATGCTTTGTTGCAGTCACAGGTCTCAGGAGCGACGCACCGACCATTGGGACATCCGTTTGAGCAAACCGGGTCACATATATTTGAAGCGTTCAGTGAATATCCTTTGTTGCAGTCGCAGGTCTCAGGAGAGACGCACCGACCATTGGGACATCCGTTTGAGCAAACCGGGTCACATATATTTGTACTATTCAGTGAATATCCTTTGTTGCAGTCACAGGTCGCAGGAGCGACGCACCGGCCATTCGGACATCCGCTTGAACAAACCGGGTCACATATATTTGAAGCGTTCAGTGAATATCCTTTGAGGCAGTCACAGGTCTCAGGAGCGACGCACCGACCATTCGGACATCCGCTTGAACAAATCGGGTCACATATATTTGTACTGTTTAGTGAATATCCTTTGTTGCAGTCACAGGTCTCAGGAGCGACGCACCGACCATTCGGACATCCGCTTGAACAAACCGGGTCACATATATTTGAAGCGTTCAGTGAATATCCTTTGAGGCAGTCACAGGTCTCAGGAGCGACGCACCGCCCATTCGGACATCTGCTTGAACAAACCGGGTCACATGTATTTAGAGCGCTGAGTGAATATGCTTTGTTGCAGTCACAGGTCTCAGGAGCGACGCACCGCCCATTCGGACATCTGCTTGAGCAAACCGGGTCACATATATTTGGAGCGTTCTGCGAATACCCTTTGTTGCACTCACAGGTCTCAGGAGCGACGCACCGACCATTCGGACATCCGCTTGAACAAACCGGGTCACATATATTTGAAGCGTTCAGTGAATATCCTTTGAGGCAGTCACAGGTCTCAGGAGCGACGCACCGCCCATTCGGACATCTGCTTGAACAAACCGGGTCACATGTATTTAGAGCGGTGAGTGAATATGCTTTGTTGCAGTCACAGGTCTCAGGAGCGACGCACCGCCCATTCGGACATCTGCTTGAGCAAACCGGGTCACATATATTTGGAGCGTTCTGCGAATACCCTTTGTTGCACTCACAGGTCTCAGGAGCGACGCACCGACCATTCGGACATCCGCTAGAACAAACCGGGTCACATATATTTGAAGCGTTCAGTGAATATCCTTTGTTGCAGTCGCAGGTCTCAGGAGAGACGCACCGACCATTGGGACATCCGTTTGAGCAAACCGGGTCACATATATTTGTACTATTCAGTGAATATCCTTTGTTGCAGTCACAGGTCGCAGGAGCGACGCACCGGCCATTCGGACATCCGCTTGAACAAACCGGGTCACATATATTTGAAGCGTTCAGTGAATATACTTTGAGGCAGTCACAGGTCTCAGGAGCGACGCACCGACCATTCGGACATCCGCTTGAACAAATCGGGTCACATATATTTGTACTGTTCAGTGAATATCCTTTGTTGCAGTCACAGGTTTCAGGAGCGACGCACCGACCATTCGGACATCCGCTTGAACAAATCGGGTCACATATATTTGTACTGTTCAGTGAATATCCTTTGTTGCAGTCACAGGTCTCAGGAGCGACGCACCGACCATTCGGACATCCGCTTGAACAAACCGGGTCACATATATTTGAAGCGTTCAGTGAATATCCTTTGAGGCAGTCACAGGTCTCAGGAGCGACGCACCGACCGTTCGGACATCCGCTTGAGCAAACTGGGTCGCATATATTTGGAGCGTTCTGCGAATACCCTTTGTTGCACTCACAGGTCTCAGGAGCGACGCACCGACCATTCGGACATCTGCTTGAGCAAACCGGGTCACATATATTTGGAGCGTTCTGCGAATACCCTTTGTTGCACTCACAGGTCTCAGGAGCGACGCACCGACCATTCGGACATCCGCTAGAACAAACCGGGTCACATATATTTGAAGCGTTCAGTGAATATCCTTTGTTGCAGTCACAGGTCTCAGGAGAGACGCACCGACCATTGGGACATCCGTTTGAGCAAACCGGGTCACATATATTTGTAACGTTCAGTGAATATCCTTCGTTGCAGTTACAGGTCTCAGGAGCGTCGCAACGACCATTCGGACATCCGCTTGAACAAACCGGGTCACATGTATTTAGAGCGCTGAGTGAATATGCTTTGTTGCAGTCACAGGTCTCAGGAGCGACGCACCGCTCATTCGGACATCTGCTTGAGCAAACCGGGTCACATATATTTGGAGCGTTCTGTGAATACCCTTTGTTGCACTCACAGGTCTCAGGAGCGACGCACCGACCATTCGGACATCCGCTTGAGCAAACCGGGTCACATATATTTGTAGCGTTGTGTGAATACCCTTCGTTGCACTCACAGGTCTCAGGAGCGACGCACCGACCATTCGGACATCCGCTTGAGCAAACCGGGTTACATGTATTTGGAGCGCTGAGTGAATATCCGTTGTTGCAGTCGCAGGCCTCAGGAGCGACGCACCGACCATTCGGACATCCGCTTGAGCAAACCGGGTCACATATATTTGGAGCGTTCTGTGAATATCCTTCGTTGCAATCACAGGAATCAGGAGCGACGCACCGACCATTGGGACATCCGTTTGAGCAAACCGGGTCACATATATTTGAAGCGTTCAGTGAATATCCTTTGTTGCAGTCGCAGGTCTCAGGAGAGACGCACCGACCATTGGGACATCCGTTTGAGCAAACCGGGTCACATATATTTGTACTATTCAGTGAATATCCTTTGTTGCAGTCACAGGTCGCAGGAGCGACGCACCGGCCATTCGGACATCCGCTTGAACAAACCGGGTCACATATATTTGAAGCGTTCAGTGAATATCCTTTGAGGCACTCACAGGTCTCAGGAGCGACGCACCGACCATTCGGACATCCGCTTGAACAAATCGGGTCACATATATTTGTACTGTTTAGTGAATATCCTTTGTTGCAGTCACAGGTCTCAGGAGCGACGCACCGACCATTCGGACATCCGCTTGAACAAACCGGGTCACATATATTTGAAGCGTTCAGTGAATATCCTTTGAGGCAGTCACAGGTCTCAGGAGCGACGCACCGCCCATTCGGACATCTGCTTGAACAAACCGGGTCACATGTATTTAGAGCGCTGAGTGAATATGCTTTGTTGCAGTCACAGGTCTCAGGAGCGACGCACCGCCCATTCGGACATCTGCTTGAGCAAACCGGGTCACATATATTTGGAGCGTTCTGCGAATACCCTTTGTTGCACTCACAGGTCTCAGGAGCGACGCACCGACCATTCGGACATCCGCTTGAACAAATCGGGTCACATATATTTGTACTGTTTAGTGAATATCCTTTGTTGCAGTCACAGGTCTCAGGAGCGACGCACCGACCATTCGGACATCCGCTTGAACAAACCGGGTCACATATATTTGAAGCGTTCAGTGAATATCCTTTGAGGCAGTCACAGGTCTCAGGAGAGACGCACCGACCATTGGGACATCCGTTTGAGCAAACCGGGTCACATATATTTGTACTGTTCAGTGTATATCCTTTATTGCAGTCACAGGTCTCAGGAGCGACGCACCGACCATTCGGACATCCGCTTGAACAAACCGGGTCACATATATTTGTACTGTTCAGTGTATATCCTTTATTGCAGTCACAGGTGTCAGGAGCGACGCACCGACCATTCGGACATCCGCTTGAACAAACCGGGTCACATATATTTGTACTGTTCAGTGTATATCCTTTATTGCAGTCACAGGTCTCAGGAGCGACGCACCGACCATTCGGACATCCGCTTGAACAAACCGGGTCACATATATTTGTACTGTTCAGTGAATATCCTTTGTTGCAGTCACAGGTCTCAGGAGCGACGCACCGACCATTCGCACATCCGCTTGAACAAACCGGGTCACATATATATGAAGCGTTCAGTGAATATCCTTTGAGGCAGTCACAGGTCTCAGGAGCGACGCACCGACCATTCGAACAGCCGCTTGAGCAAATGGGATCACAGCCACCGTTTTCATTTGCACGATAGCCCTGTGGGCACCTACATTTATTGGGCGCAATGCATTCACCGTTCTTGCAGTCTAAATTACAGACGGGCACACAGTCGCCAGACCCATTTTGCACATAATCGGTAATGCATTTGCAGTTATTCGGTCCAATACAGTTGCCGTTCGTACAGTTATCGCATATGGGTACGCAACTATTGGAGAAAATTGGATTTACGCAGTTTTATTAAAATGAAAATTTATTAATTTAATTTGTCTCTTTATCTGAATAAGTGTATACATATAAGTCAGGTAGTATATATATCTATATTCACAATCTATCAATTGCACCTACCGATGATCATTATGTTTTTTATAGCCTTTGTTGCACTCACACACATTCGGTTTGGTGCACCTACCATTTAAACAGCCTAGTGGGCAGATAGGTATGCACCTATTCTTCACTCTATCGTATCCCGGACAACACACACGAATTTCTTGTGTACCATTATTCACTTTACAAACTTTAGCCAATGAGTTGCTAATCATACCGAGTATGAGCAGAAGCAACAACAAATTAGCTAAGCGCATTTTTCCGTTATTCGTATTATTCGCGCGACATTCAAAGACCAACTGATTTCGATAATCGGGGTAATAATACTTGAAACAAATCTGTGCAGAAATATGTTAGTGTGCTATCCGTGATGTATAAGAATATATATAGTATTCATATATGTATATTTATTTCTATATATATTTATATTTATTTAATCCGTTCTTTCTTTCCTTCTTTCATGTAGACCAATCTTCGTCGTCAAACCGACATCCGTTTGTTAAGCCTTATCTGCGCGGCGACGGCATACGAAGCGTAAAACGGTATTGGAGCAAAATATTCTTGCAAAGGGTAGCACGCAATCAATTATGTGATATAAAATATGGTTCGACGCATAAGCTTTAGTCACTTTCATTTTTTACACATAAAATTTATGTGGAAGCATCTTTTTAAGAATGAGAATGACTCTTTCGTTAAGCCATAACTGAGTGTATAAATAGTCCTATGTATAGGTACAAGGCTGACAGCTTAGAATGAACTGATCGGCATATGCATTCCTTTTTTACCACGATCCGTAGAATAATGCTAACGAATCAGCAAATATGTACGTACAATGTGACCGCTGCATCTCGTCACGCTTTGCAGATAAATGCGAATGCAAATGATCTACTTATTAGACAATAAGATGCCGTTTATTAAACTCTCTGCTTATCTGCTGCTGCGCCGCATGCAATAATGTGCGATGTTTTATTTACATTTACTATATTTTGTGAAACGTCTAGCGATGAAAACGCTGGTAGTTGTGTTTCTAAAAGATTTATTTAAAGAACTGCTAATTTCAATAAGAAAACCACACAACTAAAACTTCCAGACTGAGTATCATTTTGTCCAAATAGGCTGGAGTACTAGCTTAAGAGCAAATGCATAACTACTGCCATACTCGAGTCTCTCAATCCTACAGCAACGGTCGTTGGTGCTTTCCATGTTTTAACGGAAGAAGGTTAAGCCATCGGACAACGAGTCTGTCCTTAATATATAATAAAGGTACTACTACAACACTAAATTGACTTTCATAAGTCGTGATTTATGTTACGACTAAATAACACTGAGTTCGTGGACGCGCAAAACAGAGATCGTATACGAGTGGTAGAGCATACTGTGGTGGAAGTTGCTGAGTTTTTGAAGTAATCACAATTGGCCAAAAATTGCAGCACAAAATTGTCGAAAATTGAGTCCATCGGCTGAATGTTATTTAAGTGGTTTATTTCTTCTTGATGTCTAAAAAACATCCCATATCAACAAAATGCCATCAGGCTACTTAACAACAGTTTTCTACAATTTCATTTGAATTAATGTCGAAAATCTCATTTTGAATGGGAGTAATGTTTTTGCCTATGTTGTTTGGTAATCGCTAATATCTGGCAATCTATTAGCCTCAGTATATGTTTATCATTATCAACTTATTCTTGGTAGAAGAGTTCACTTACGTGCTACTATATTAATTGATACGATAGCATTGTATAGCTAATAGCTCAAAACCGGTTGGCGAACTCATCAAGTGGGCTTACGGTGTTTCAGTATTTCTGAGTAGCGTTTATAATTAGCATGAAACAACTATTCTTTAGAATAATTGAATATTTTTCCACTAGCTTTCCACAACTAGGTATATATAAATAATGCTGTTTAGCTGCACTCTTAGTCACTTCATAACAGTGGCTCAGTAAAAATCTACACCAATATGGTGAAATCAACGGGTTTATTGTTGCTGTGCATATACTTAACACTGCAGGTGAAACACAGTGAACAAATAGTTGCCGCAACATAATATTGAACTTTCTTTCCCCAGCAGCACATAGCCGCCCAACCGTTTCAGGCGGACACAAAGTTAAATGAATTGCAGCAACCCCACATAACCAAAACGAATGAAGCCAGTTTTGTGCAAGCGCTCGAGCCAGTGATTGTCGCAACGCTCGATGGCGTAGACAAATATTTCAATACGCTCATAGCGGAGTCTGCGCGATTCGTTGCCGACTTGCTGAAGGAGCTGAAAGCGCTGCCCGCGGACGACGCATACGTTCGAGCGCTTACACCGCGCTTGACCAGTATGCTGGAGCGTTTGAGTGCTGCGCCTTCAAATGACAGAAATTCACTGATCAGGGACATCGGCGATATGTATGCCGAATTCGACAACATACTACATAGCAAAGACGAGGACAGTAAGGCTAGCGTTTTGAAGAAAGTGCTTGATAAATTGCAGTTGCTCGAGCTGAATTGGCGTGTGCACAGCGCCGTGGATGATGCGGTGCGGAAATTCCGCAGAGCTTTCGAGCAGTTTTGGGATACGCTAAGTGATGCTCAGCAAAGGCAGCACCAGCGCTTGGCTGATTGGTATGAGCACTTTAAAGCGGGCGAAAGTAGTAAGGATCAATTAACGGGGTTGAAGGAATTTCTACAGATGGCACTCGAGCTAGTGCCGATAAATCAAAATTGAATAACTCTCGCAAAATAGCTGCCGAATTTTTAGCGTTGAATAAGCTTAAGTAAGCTTTGAATGCTTTGATAAGCTTTTTGTTTATAATATTTAACGAATATTAAAATTTAAGAAATAAATTCCTTTCTAACTTTGAATTTGATATTTTATAAATTCCTTACATTCCACTTGAAATATTAAATTTTTCAGTTATCGCTAAAAACTAAAATGTTTTTGCATTTTTTTTTGATTATATATATGAATATATATTAAATATAATTGTATATGTATATGCACTAATAATGATTTAAGGCTTGGCCTATAATCAGCTCAGCAACAAGGCACACAACCAAACGAGTACCGTCGCCTAGTTGCACTAAAATAAAAAAAAAACTTATATGTATACTAATTGTATGAAATACGGCCACAATTCATTAATATTTAACTATAAAACAAAAAAAAAAGGTTTGCTTCCGTAAAGCGCGAAGTGAATTAGTACTATAGTGTGTTGATACAATTGAGGTCTGATAAAAATGTCGGAACTTGAACTTGAAGGCCTGCGTGCCATATGCTTAACATAAATTCATTCAAGAATAAACGATAAAAAGCGGCGCAATTTTCATTGCCTTCTACACATACATATAAGTATATATATGTATGCATTTGAAAATATTTATTTCATTATATTTTTTATTTTTATTTTCTTATTCTCACACTTGCTTATCACTAAGTACTTCTTGGAAATACCATCACTTTAGACTTATTAGTATTTTACATTATTACAAGCACACTGAAAATGCGAATCAATATAAAAACAATATACACCGTTATTATGAATAACAAACAACACAAACAAGTGAAAACACTTCAAAACATACAAAATTTGAGCATTTCTTTATCGAAGTTAGCGAGCGAAAATATTTTTTAAGCATAGTTTATCAGCTTTCAAGACCATTATTAACAAGTACGGAAAGGCTAAGTTCGGGTGCAACCGAACAATTTACACTCTCGCAATTCATTGATATAGTTTTACTAAGATAACACACAATTTGACCCATATATTCGACATAAAATCCAATAGAATAACGAAAATCGTTATAAATAGTATATGAGAGCTGAGGTAATTTCTAAACCAATTTCACTCATTTTCACCACCAAGGTACACTATATATTATAAAGTGATGGAATCAGAAGGAATAAAAAATTGAGTTATATGGGAGTAGGCTTGGTAGTGAACCGATTTTTCACACGTGTTATCAGGGTGTCAAGAAAATGTACCGAATTTCATTGAAATCGGTCGAGTAGTTTCTGAGAAATGATTGTTGACCCATAAGTAGGCGACGCCACGCCCATTTATCATTTTATCATTAAAAAACTGTGATTGCAGCTTCCTTCTGTCATTTCTTCTGTGAAATTTAGTGTTTCAGACGTTTTTCGTTAGTGAGTTAACTCACTTTTAGTAATTTTCAACATAATCTTTGTATGGGATGTGGGCGTTGTTATTATTCGATTTCAACTGTTTTAAGGGGTCACATGGGTTTTGTCGCGTAAAAAAATAGTAAAAATGACCTGTTTTCAATATGTTTTTTTTATGTAAATTTTTTTTTATTTCATTCAAACTTTTTTCTGTCTATGGATACATATTTAAAGAATAATTTCTGAAATTTAAAAAAAAAGTAAAACTCCTCCATTGCGACGTCATTTCCGGTGACCACTCGGAAAAAAGGTGCATCCGCGTTGTCAGCATAACTCCTGACAGGATCAACCAAAATTAAAAAAAAAAAAAAAAAAAAAAAATAGGTGTTTTCGGTAAGACCATAATCTCGGGCTTGAACGAAGGAAAGACAAAAAAAGTGAAAATTGGAGTTTTGTCAAACATTTTTTCAAAAAAATAAAAATTTCGGTCAAATTTGTTGACTTTTTTTTTTTAATAGTTGTTATTGATTAAAAAAATCCTTCGTTCAAGCACGAGAAATTGTATCTCGAACACCTGTTCAAAATTTCATCAAAATCGGTTGAGTAGTTTTCGAGAAAATTTGACAAGCGATTTTGAAAACACGGTTCCGAGAAAAACGCGTTTAAAGTTTTGAGTAACAATAGTACTTGACTTGGAACGCACTCCCTCCAAAGGCTGTATCTCCGAAACTATTATTCGGATCGACTTGAATATTTGGGACAATATTCTTGAGATGTTGAAGAAATTAATAAGCTAAAAAAACAAAAACCCATGTAACCCCTTAATGGTGTGTAAATAAGGGAAACGACTGCCGACAATTTGGTTCATATAGCTTTATTGGTTCGTGAGATACAAAAAACCCAAAAAAATTATATCCGAATATGTCCCTTCCTATGGTGATCCTTTGTATCAAATTTTACTTTTATAACTTAATTTATGGCTTAGTTATGACGTTTTATGTGTTTTCGGTTTTCGCCATTTTGTGGCCGTGACAGTGATCTGACTTCGCCCATTTCCATTACGAACCTCCTCAACCCCAAGCATTATGTGTACCGAATTTCATTAAGATATCTAAATTTTTACTCAAGACAGCTTGCACAGACGGACAGACAGACGGACGGACAGATATCCGGATTTCAACTCTACTCGCCATCCTGACCCTTTAGATATATATATAATCCTCTATCTAACTCTTTTATTTCTGAGTGACACAAACAACCGTTATGTGAACGAGACTATTATACTCTCTTTAGCAAATTTGTTGCGAGAGTATACAAATCGTGATGATTAATAAACTTTCTTTTTTCGCTCCCTCGTTGTTATTAAAATAAAATAAATAAAATATTCGCCAAAAATTTCAAAATGATTAATATGTTTACTAAATAATGAAATATTTTTGTAGATTATAAATTTGTTTACAGCCAAAGCATATATCAGTGGACACCAGTATCTTTTATTTGGACGTGACGTTATGAGTGGGCAAATGTTGGCGAGGAAAGATGTAAATAATTTCGATAATATTTTGCTCTATGAAATCGTGTTTTAAATAGTTTGTGTAAGAAATCTCTCGGGCCTAAGCACCTAGCGTCCAGATAAGTGCTCAGCATTGCATACATACATACATACAAATATTTTGAGTAATTTAAACTTAAATCTCATTCATGTTTTTAAGAGCTTAGCATTTAACTACATACGTACAAACATACAAACACACATTTCTAACGGCTACTGTACAAATTGACTACCTACTTCTTGTTTTTGTAATAGTTGTACTTAATTCATTAAATATATAAATAATGGTAACTACTTGAATATGCATTACACGGTCGGTACAGTTGATGCACTAATTCCGTTATGTATATACAGACATACAGCCGACATGCAGCACTGAGAAAGTACATTGAAACTTAAGCGCCATAAAAGCGTCAAAGAAATGCCTCACTAATACAAGGTTTCACATTGTTATCACTTATTGGTGGTACCGATTTTGGTTTCACGTCGCCTGTGCACTGGCAGCAGTGTCATGGCGGCTGTTCCTCCTTTGGTGGACTAGACGCCGTGGTGAGCAGTGTTTTCGCCGCGCCGCCGCTTTGCGCCTGCAGCACAGTGTAGAAGCCGCTGGCTGCGCCCGGCAGTGGCATGCCCATGACGCTGGCTACGTTCATGGCTGAGTCGCCATCCTCCATGACAATGGAACTGTCGGCCGCCGATGGTATGGTGGGCAGAAAGCGTACACCCAGACGCGGTGGCGAGGAGTCTTCTTCCTCTTGCACTGCCTCTTGACGCACCAGACGTGGCTTGGACGGCAGTGTCGAGTGTTGCTGCAATTGCTGTTGCTGTGATTTGCTGCTATGCGCTGACACATACAGAGAGGGGAGAGAGGAGATTATTAGGTATGGTCGTGGTAAAGATGATGTGATAAGCAGGAACTCACCCATGATGGACGGCAGTGGCGTGGTACTACCCGCACTTGAACGCGACAACCGGAACGTGGAAGTGCTGGCCGTTGTGGCTGAAGCCGAGCTGTCATTGCGTGAGCTCGATAAATTCGAATCTTGCGATGTTTTTCGTGTAATCAGCCACGCCGAGTGTCTCCGACGATTCGGATCCATCATCTTGAGTGGTATGTTGCATGTGTGTGGCAGCGCGCCCGCCGATGGTGGTCCATTGCGCCAACTAGATGAACGTGACGAACAGAAGTTCTCACTAGATATCGAGCTGGCGCGTGTCTGCTTCTGTTTCTGCTTAAGCTCAGCGAACTGATAAAGGTACGGTTCTGTATTGGCGTTGTGCGAGCGTGTACGCGCATGACGATGATTCGACTTGTTCGGCTTGCGTTGGCGACGTCCGCCAAGACGCCGCCGCTCTGGTGTCAGCACGTCATCATCGTCGTCATCTTCTGGATCGGTGCAGTGACAACAGATTGCCAAACGGTGCCACGTCATGCAAATCCAGGACTCACGTCTTTGATCGCGCTCTTGTAACTTGTGCCAATTGGGCATTTCATTGGGCATCATGCGCAAAGAACGACAGCCGGGCGGATGTGGGGCGGGCAGCAAGGGTGGCAATTCCTTTGGCATGCGCACACCGCCTCGTCGGCTTAGACCGCCGGCTAGCGCTGTGTTTGCAGCGGCAGCGCCACGTGTTACACGCGTCTCCTCGAAGTGTTTGCACAGCGTGATGCAATCTTTCTTGAATTGCTTCGTCATGATGGCATAGAGGAAAGGATTGCAGCAAGAATTCAATGGCAGCACGAATACTGTGAATATTTTGGCTTGTTCCAGTGTGATCAGTTGCAAACCAAATATGGCAGTGATGGAGAAGAAAGCTATCGGAGACCAACATAGAAAATCGGTAAAAACAAGTAGTGCCATGCGTTTCGCTATGCGGGAGTCATTACTATTCCAGGCCTGTGAGCCACGTATGGCCCAGTACATTTTCAAATAACAGCCCATCAGTGTCAAGAAGGCACAGCCGTTGATGAACATCAACGCAATGACATACGTTAAACTGGCCACGCTGGTTGTGGTCTCGAACGGCAGACATACAGCAAATTTCCGATAGTCTGAGATGCCCAACAATGGTAGGGTTGCCATGATTAGTGCGAATGTCCATCCAGCAGCCATGATGTATGCGGCCTGATGCAGTGACAGTCGCTTGTTTAAATGTATCGCATGTGTTATTGCATAATTACGCTCTAAGGTAATCACCGCCAACGTATATACCGACAACTCCGATGAGAGCACCGCCATGAAACCAGAAAACTGGCATGTGCGCGACATCTGCCACGGAATGGCGAACTTGCGAAACTCTCCCAATGTGCCGGCGTCTACTATGGCTAATGTACCAAGGTAAATGCCCATTAGGAAATCGGCGGCGGCTAAATTGCATACCAGAAAGCGGGGTACATCCATTTTGGAGCGTGAAAACAACAACACTATAATGACAGTACCGTTACCCAGCAACGCCAGCAGATAGACAACCCAAATGCCACAGCGTAGAGTCCACCAGTCAAATAGGTCGGAGCAAGGCAAAAACGGACCGGGCATCGGTAGACATTGTATGGAACCGGGAACTATGTCGATATCCATTGTGCCGAAGAGACCATTACTGAAACCGGCAAAACTGCTGGTCATGCTCATTGAACTTGTCGTGGTACCTGTACCGTCTTCCTCGAAGTATTCCTCGACATAAGTTGGAATATTCCCGGGATAATTAAAGTCTTGCCCGAAATTATCCCAAATATCGTGCATTTGGTTGCCAAACTTTTTGCTGAGATTTTCTGTAATGCAGAGATGGAGAAATATATGCTATGATTTTTGTTCAAATCTCAGTCACTTACGCAGCTGCGGCCATATGTCCATCATGCTATTGTTCCACAAGCTCATATCGAACTCTGAATCGGATGGAAAGAGCACAGCTTCTTGTACAAGTGGCGGTTTCTTAGCTGCCGACATCGCCACTAACGGTATGAAGGGGCAACAGTGGTAAGCGTATGAAAGTATGAGCGTTTGAATGCGTGGGAACGTGTCGGGCGCGGGGAACTCGCGCAGCTTCGGATTGTTAAAAGTCTTTAAATGCAGCAACTTGTTTAGGCCGGCGGATGGAAGCTCAGGGAAGATATTATTGCCCAAATTGAGATCCTCCAACTTGGCGAAAGGCATAAAGGCTTCTTTGTGTATGGTGGTGATCTCATTACCTTCTAAGTCTCTAATGTAAATATAGAAGACAAGTCAAAGTTGTGATTTGAAAAATAGTGAGTAGTGAAATGGAACAGATAAAAAATATTTCGAAAACACATACAACAACTGTAAACGTGGTATGCCGAAGAAGGCATCGTAAGGTAACGCTTTGATGCGATTGTACGACAACACCAAATCGTGCAGTTGTTTAAGGCCGGCGAAGGGTCGCCCACTAAGCGATTCAATATAATTACTCGAAAGATCTCTGAAAAGAAACGGAAATCTTATTGAGTAAGCTCCGGGAATGTAATTTCTTAGTACTTACAACAGTCTTAATTCTCTGCAATTGGCTAAATTGGGAATGCGCACTAAGGAATTCGTTTTTAGCTCTCTGAAAGGAAATTAAATTTCCATTAAACTATTCAAAAAGCGAAAACTGCTTTATTCATAATTAGATATGGGAAACTTACAAGCTTTTCAGTCTTGGTGTTTGACGACACAAATTGGCGGGCACTTCCTTGATGCCGGCACGATCTAGTTTTATGACCTCCAATGAGAAGCAGCCTTCAAGATCGGGGAAAACCTTCAGTGAACGCACATCGGACAGAATTCTAATGCAATGCAGAAGTAAATAAATGAAAAACAACAACAACAATCAATTAATATAAACAAATGCTTAAGGGAATTTCTAATAAAATTTGCTATTTTATCATTTGTTACTCACAATTTTCGCAATCTCGTCATGCCCCTCAGCGCTTTCGGCATAATTATCGAAAGCGGATTGGCACGAAAATCAATCGTTTGTAAATTTCTCGGTAAATCAGTTTCGTTTATCCAACGCAAACGATTGCTGGTAACTGATCTGGAAGTGGAAATACACATTGTGAAATTTATGTCATAAAGAAGTGAAAAAGCGCACAAGTGACGCAAGCTTCATTGCAATCTTGTCTGCAAGTAGTCAATACCGACGAGAGCAGAGAGTTTCGCAAAGTTAACTGAACTGAATTGAAATAATATTGTTTGTACGCAAATCCTTGTAGCATGTGCTCGTTTGCTGCGACAAACTTATAAAAAACCGTTGTAAACTAACTGTTGTAATACGTTGTAACATGACTTCGCTGCTGACGCAATCTTCGGCGTCGCATTTTGAACCCATTCTTATCGCTGCATTTAACATTGTCGTAATTATCCTGTTTACTCCGACGAGTGCGAGTGCGAGTGGAAACTGAAGTCGCGATAGCGGAAGTGCACACATTCACAAACATATTAAATTATCAATGCACTAGGGTGGGTGCAGCAACTTAAAAATTAAGTGACGTTTCCAACTATCGAAAGTATAAGGGAAATAAGTATTTATTTAATATCTTTAGGATTTTTTTTTTTAATTTGATTCATATATTCGGCATACATAGTACATACACTAAAATAGCCAAAAAGGATTATATGTAATATGTGAGTGCTGGGTAATTTCTGAACCGATTTCACTTATTTTCAATATAAAGCTATAGAACCATATTCAAGACTATATGTTTAATTTTTAAGATATCTACTTAATATTTGGTATATGTAAGCTAGACTAATTACCTGATTTTACCCATTTTTGGCACATAGTTATTAGGTCTACAACTTTGCTTCCGCCGTTTTTTTGTAAATTTAATTTTTTTTGTATAAAAACGGTTACAAATGTGGATGAGCCTCAGCCGCACTTTTTTTGGAATAAAAAAAGAAAAGCAAAATTTTCCGCAAACGTCGAGAATTCGGCTCAAAAAGTGACATTTTCAGTTGAGAATGTGTTTGGGATGCAAACAGGTCAAATGTCCAAGAGCGATATAAAAAAAAATCGATTTAATCGACCAGTGCTTGACCCTAGAGACATTGAAAAAAGATTCCCTTTGAATTTCTACAAAATATCTGAGCGATTTACCGATATTTTCGGTCAAATATAATTCATAGACACTGAGGGCTTCATATTCCATATCTGGGGCCTTGAAAAGTTATAGTCCGATTTCAAACAAATTTTTAATAAGTGATCCCGCACCTCAAGTACAGTATTTGTGCAAAGTTTTATTCCGATATCTTGTTTTTGATCTATGTTTTATAAAGTGAATCAGATGGAATTCAAAATATAATAAAATTTTTTGGAGCTGAGGGAAGTAATTACCCGATTTTACCAAATGATGAAAAAAAACGCAAAAGAGATTATAAACTGTTTCTTTGCTGCCCTGCTCTTGACACTTTCTCTATTCCTCCCGATCTCACAGCCCCATTTTGTAGGCGTGCGCCGCTACTAGGCTGTGACCAGTGAGCATGACGACCAGTGTCCTACAGCTTTTTCTATCGTGTGCTAATAGGAAAGTTGTATATTTTCGATCTACCTCTGACTTATTTTCCTGTACCGATTCACTGCTGGGTATTTTAACTCTATCAAGTGGCGTGCATATGTAACGGTAAGCTTTATGAACTGTTTAAGTCTATGCATATGCAAGTTTATATTTGGCTGCTGACTACAACTTGAATCGCCACGCTTCGTTTGGCAATACTTGCTTCCGATTTGGCGGCGGCGAAAGAAGAAGCTGTGCAGGAATTTCACACAATGGTAGCTGCCGACATTTTAAAGCGTTCTTATTTGGTGTGGTGTCCAGAAAATTATTCGCGTTTATAGCTTCAGGGTTTCTCACTTCAATGCTATTCGGAATTTTCCGAGTGTTCATATGTTGCGGATTTTTAGTAATTTTTATTTTATTTTCGGCTTAAATATACTTCTGAATTAGCTCTTAATTAATCTTTTTATAAATTTTTTTAAATAAATCAACAGAAAGATGCTAAAAATGTGTCCATATTTTCATGATGATGATGTGATATGTATATATGTACATATATTTTTCAGAATACTATATAAGCTGAATATAAAAAAAAAATTGCGAAATATTTCGAAATTATTTTTGGAATCCATAATTTAGTCGAAATTTTAATTATTCCAAGCATATAAGTTACTAGTCCAAACACAAGCAAAATTAAATACAAATCCTGCTCCAACATTGTAGACTAGCTGCTACTTCAGCAACAAAGAGGAAAATTAAAAAAAAAATCAGAAGTTGCGAAGAATGTCCAACGCCAGAGAGCAGAAGCGTGCAAATTCTTGCTGCATCATTTAATATGGCGCTCGTAAATATGCAATGAAATAACACGTTATGATTGCCATTGCAATGGGCCGCTGCCGCCGAAGTGGGTGCAGTCATTGACGCGGCATGGAGACAAGCGCAAGTGTGTTGTCGTCAACAGTGTGTCATGTTGCTACTTGCTACTGCATGCCACAATGCGCTGCTGCCACCGAATGCATGTGAATGTGCATGTGTGCCCTCCCCAGCGCCTGTTGTCACACATATTTCACGCGACTGTGGGGAATACGAACACTCTGTTTGCTGCTATTATCTGCTTATTTCGCGTTGTTTTGTAATAGAAAAAGAAGTTTTGATACTTGCCACTTGCAATCTCATTTATGCATTCCGCTTGAGCAAATCATGTCACGGGCGGTGGCGTGCGAGAAGTTCGCGAGTTTCAGCTGTAGTGTGTTTGTTGTTGGTTGGAGTGTGTTTTTTGTTCTTGTATTTGTAGTTACAAGCGCATTACTTGTGTTTTGTTCGCGTCATTCATTACAGCTAACATTTTTGCATTTGTGCCACTTGACTTTTAGCCTAAATTCCTGGTTGTTTCTGCAACCATTTCTTTGTTGTTGCTGCATTCCAGTTGGAATGAAATTGCGGATACAGCGTAAGTCAAAAGAGCAATGCTACAATAAAGTCGAATCTTCCTTGTGTTTAAAGAAATTAATTTTTGTTCATTATAAATGAAGATGCTTGCAGCAAAATTAAGAGTGAGAGCCTGTAAGGTCCATGTGTATCAATGGGCAGTGTATTCACTTGTATATATACAAATCTACAAAGTCAACTTCTCAACTCTCAAGCACACACATGCAAAGCGTTCTATTGACAGCACTGCTGTGTGTTTTTATCTTGACACCGCGCTGCTGCGAAGTTAGTTGAGCTGACAACCTGCTAAGAGCGGCATAGCTTACCGTGTCAGCTGAATTATCGAGTCCGCAAGTGCGCACGTGCACACAGATACATATGTATTCCCGATACGTGTCTTAAGGAGATAAACAAGTAGATGTTGTGCTCCTTTCAAGACTGTGTTTACAGTTGTAGCAATCGTGTCCATATGAATGTGTGTGTGTTTGTTTTGTCAACAACAATTTGTTGCTGCACTATTTGTCTTTGGCAACAGCTTGTGGCGACAACTCGGAATTTACACTAATTTCAAATTACGCCCATTGATGTTTAAGTCAAGTACATTGCTCCTGCGTTATGTCATCGTCAGCTGGCGCTGGTGTCATGCGATAAATTGCAGACAAGCACACAGCGTCGTCGAACAAATACAAACATTCGAAATTAAATATACATATGTCTGTTTGTATTTTATTATCTTAATTTTACATGTCGTCCTAAATATAAGCGAAAGATGCGGCTTATTTCATCATTAGTTGACCGCTAAATAACTACATGGCGTATGAGTAACATTTCGATTGTGGGTAACTAGAGAAAATGCAGAGACAATAACTATAAAAACTGGCAACATTTGATGTCTGAAGTGTAAATTAAGGCTGATATTTGTATGATTATATCCACAAAGATGATTATATATCCAAAGAGGTATATAAATTTGCATGCATACATATGACATTGAACTCACTAATGGCTAAACTTGAAAAGCTTTATATTTTTGTTCGCACAAATATTTAGACCAGAGTACTTATATGAACATAGACTATTAATGAATTAGCGAAACATTTCGAATCATTTCATTATGACCGATGCAGTGAAAAATTCATAATTAAACAGTTAATCACAACAATATTACTTACAGTTCTTGCAAATGCGTTAGTTTGTTCAATCCCTCTGGCAGACTGTTGATTAAGTTGTCATCCAATTCTCTAGTTGGCAGGCAGCAATGAATTTATGCAGGAAAAGATTAATGAAAAAAAAGTGAATTAAAAGTATAAATAAAGAAAAAAAAAATATTTCAGGACTCAAAAAACACCCTCTATATTTAACATAAATATTTTTTTTTATTAAAATACCACAATCTAATCGCTTTTATTCCTTATTCTGCCAGCGGTATGCACTAAAGTAACCCAATAACTTCAATTCTACTACTACAACAACAAAACAATTGAATTATGTTACACTTTTTGCAACTTAGCGATTACTCAGATGTGAGCATATGAATATATGTATGTACATGTATGCAATACATATGTATATTCCATTCAAACCAAGTAGTACACATATGTATACCATAAATAACAGAATGTCTTATCGTGTGCATTCACAATGCATTTATCTTCCAGTGGTCACTTGAAATGGCCACATTTCAAGCGCTCCATAGCGTAAACTATACAATAACAACAATAAAAGCGTTTTCCGCAAATAACTTGCACTCGATTTTATGGAAGCATTGACGCCACAAAACTTGCAACTTTTACCTTTTCAGCAACAACAAGAAAGTAGCTGTCGTATACACATACTAAGTATGCAATTGTATGTCTGTTGAGTGTTGGCACTGGAAGCTACTTAGAGTTTAGTTTGTAAACGAAATCTTATAAAATATATTTCTAGGTATGTATATACATATGTATGTGTGCGCTCAGTGAAGACAAAAAAGTCGCAAAATTGTGTTAAAAAGAAATGCTTGAAGTGGTGATATTTTCAAAACGTGTTTTTATCGCTTTTCAGCCCGCTCAACTTTTCACTTAGCCACACTACACTCACACACATACAGTAATAAATAGTTGTCATCGCATTTATTTCCAATGCGTTTTGCATAGATGCTTTTAGTGTTAGTTTTTGTTTTTTTTTCTGCTTTTTGAATTTACTGTTATGCTTATAAATTGGCAGCGATTTTTATGCTGCTGCATTGAATCGCCGCACCAATAACCATTTCAGTCCACTGGCATTTGCTTTTGGCTACTGCCCTTTTTGCACTCATTTTCTCGATTCAATTCAATTCGCTATTGGCCATTTCTCTCCACCCGCGCGCATTCATCTTCATTTTTTTGCTGCTGCTGCTGCTGCTGCTTTGTTTTGCGTTCGCATTTGTTTCGAACCGTCCATTTTGTTTATTAAATTGCTGCAAAGCCATAACATAAGTTTCATGTCAGCTGGCCCAAAGCCATATTCGAATTTCACTTTTGAAATGTTTTCCCGATAAGATTCGGATTTTTATTGCCGCCACTCATTTTAATAAAAAAAAATTACCATGCCATTTAGTTGGGGACTCAATCATGTACTCTGTTTGAAACTTTGCTGGGTTGGAAGTGTGCTTAGTCAATGAACTGATTGATTTCTATTACTATAACTAACTTATGTTCATGAAATTTAATAGAAAACACAGTTTAACTATTTAGGAAACCTCCACCGAATGGCATCCCCAAAGTAGCCAACTAACCATCTATAATCCGGAGGGGAAACGTGAACATGGAAATATTTCAGAACCAAAAAAGTAGAAGCTAGCACAAAATCAAAATAAGTAGGTGAGTCCCATTGTGTCTCTGTGCTTCACCACCGGATACAATAAATCAATACGTAATTAATAATTTACAAGGTTTGGATACTCACAACACTTTTAAAGCTGTCAGATTCGTAAATGCACCCGAGGAGATCTTCATTATTTGATTCCGTTTCAAAAGACTGTAAAATTAAAGGATTTTAAATATTTAAATATAAGATAAATTCAATATGCTAGTATAAAAAACATATTTGATTTAACTATAAAATAAGAAATATGTTATTATTGTATTACTCTTAACAATTTCAATAACATTCGAAACTTTAATACAAGATTCTGAATTTTTAAAAATATCAAGGTTGTTGCTGAATCCCAAACTAACTTGCTTAATTGCCAGAAAAGCAAACACAATTCAATGGTGTCACAGAATCTGATTGAATTTTCATCTTTTCGAAAAACTAATATTCGAATCAACTTCAGGGGCAAAACTAATTAGATAAAAATTTTTGAATTTTAAACATACAACTACTTCCATATATTCATAAAAAACGAAAAGTTTGATGTAAATTCATTCTTACTTATTGTATTGGACAAGAAAATAGAGAAAACGAAAATGGGAAGATTTTAGAAAATTCCAATAAAATTTCAGTTTCGAACATCAAACCAATAATATCAGAATTCGTGACATCTAGCAGAACTTTTTGTCGGATTGAATTCTCATTCCGGCAACTATCAGATTCTACAACAACCCAGAATGCAGAGATAAAGAGATGTACAACTCTCATCTCACTGGAAGTGAGAGCGCGATATCAAACGTCAAAACTACCTAAACTTTGATAGTTTGACGAGATGAGGAGGTTTTGACGTTTCGCAATTGAGAAACTGGAAAGTCCAGATTGAAATGTTGGCAAAAAAATAATTGGACGGAGACATTTATAACCGCCGACAGATTTGAAAACAATAAACATAAATGAAAACGCGACATATCAAAGTGGTTGAAGTAATTTTTTGTGATTTGTGGCATTGAGAAACCATTTTCCATGGAAAATTTAAAAAAAAAAATAATAATTGTCACTGGATGAATTCACCTTATATATTATTGAAAGGCCAGAAAGCGGTTGCTATAACATACAATTATATCGCTAAATGTAATTTAAATAGGTAATTTGTATATAAAATATTCAGTGTATAAAAATTTTTAACCGGAATAAATGTTGGGTATTTTAATTTAAATCCCCAAAACAAATCAGATCTGGCACTAATGCTATAATGCTATTGTTATAAAAAACGCTAATTTTGAGGCGCTCTCACACTGGAATAAGTTGGACATTCCTTTATTCCTGCTGAATGTTTAGGAAGAAATGTCGGTTGTTAAGGAAACACTGCTTTTGGATGGAAAAATGTTGCCGATACCAAAAAAAGATGGCGGCAGATTGCTGACACTCTGAGGAAAGCAAATAAACTGGTTCATAGAAATTTAGGTACGCGAATATCAACTACTCTTTTTACAAGAATTGGCCTTCTGTCACCTTTTCCTTTCTTCAAAAAATCTCACAAAAATTCTCTGTCGTCGATAGAAATTTCGCTAAAATGGAGAGGCAATCGCTGAAACAGAGGCATGTTTTAGGGCAAATATATCTCTGACTACGAAGATGTTATCTATGTTATGCTACCAGTGTTTCGCTCTCAGTGGCAATTATGATGATGAAAATAGCGTTTTTATTACAAAAATTTTTTTGTTATAAAGTAATACGATCTTTTTTTATTGTAATTGTTGAGATCAGAATGTATTTAAATTAACATTTCTTTAGACATTTTTGATGAATGAAAAAAATAGTAAAATTATTCGATTTTAAACATAAATAAGTTGTATGGTGAAATAATATAAATTAATATATTTTTCCTTATACAAATCGCATAAAATTATTTGACAAATAAACTTAATAATAATACCAGTATATTAAAAATTCCATATAAGATTATTTAATATAATTAACATTCATACTTACAGCACCACTAAATTTGGCATGTGTGGGAAGTCGTCATCGTTAATTATTGTCAGAAGGTTACTGCCAAGATTTCTACAAACATTTTCATATATAAAATATTAATTATTATTAATCTATACGACTATTATAAAGAGGAAAGATTTGTATGTATGTTTGTAATGAATAATCTCAGAAACTACTGTGCCGATTTCAATTATTTCACCATTCGAAAGCTGCATTCATCTCGAATAACATAGGCTATATTTATTGCTATAGTCTAAACTTTCTGGAAATAGTTCCCAGGTGAAGGTAACAAAAAGACTCCGTGATGGAGAATCTTAATCTGAATCTGAAAATATTAGAAATATACAAGCTCACTTCATAATCCGAGAGAAAGACATCGGAAACCAAAGAACACACCCAAAAATGTAAACAAAAATATCACGTGACCTTGATGTGACATCACGTGATCAGGGTGGGGTCATTGACCTGTAAACAAAAATATCACGTGATCAGGGTGCGGTCATTGACCTCACTCAAAAATGTGAGTAAAAATATCACGTGATCTTGACATGTAAACAAAAATATCACGTGACCTTGATGTGACATCACGTGATCTGTGCGGGGTCATTGACCTGTAAACAAAAGTATCACGTGATCTTGAAATGTCATCACGTGATCAAGGTGGGGTCATTGACCTATAAACAAAAATATCACGTGATATTGAAATGATAACACGTGATCAGGGTGGGGTCATTGACATGTAAACAAAAATATCACGTGTCCTTGATGTGACATCACGTGATCTGTGCGGGGTCATTGACCTGTAAACAAAAATATCACGTGATCTTGAAATGTCATCACGTGATCAGGGTGCGGTCATTGACCTCACTCAAAAATGTAAGCAAAAATATCACGTGATTTTGAAATGATATCACGTGATCAGGGTGGGGTCATTGACATGTAAACAAAAATATCACGTGACCTTGATGTGATATCACGTGATCTGTGAAGGGTCATTGACCTGTAAACAAAAATATCACGTGATCTTGAAATGTCATCACGTGATCAGGGTGGGGTCATTGACCTCATGGGGTAACCGGATATGATGTCACCGGAACCGGAAATGCGGCATCGGGAAACGGATATGGATAACGATATTGGCGGAACCGGAAATGGGGTGGCGGAATATGGGTTACTGAAACTGGAAGTAGGGCATCCGAAAACGGAATGAGCCAACTGAAACTAGATATGGGATAACCGATGGAACCAGATATGGGAATGATGTGCCGGAACCGGAAATGAAGCAACCGGAAATATTTTACCTGAAACGGATGTTCGATATAGTGCTTAGTGACGGAAGCATCGTTAGCTTCAGGGCTTAACATAAATGTTTCCTATTCATAGAAGACTTCGGTTTCTGTAATCTTTATCGATATTGGTGTAAAGTCTTATTCCGCTATCTTCATCGGACATCAAACATCGTAATCAAGATTTGGCTCATTATAAATAAAATATAATTTCATGATCGAATTTTCTTCATTTTACTATTTTAAACGAACCCACGCAAGAAACGGGAAGTACATACATATGTATGGGAGTGTGTGTAAAAACTTATAACTTTTGAAATGTTTGTTTAAAGCCGTGTGAAGCCGAGGCGGTCGACTAGTACATTATATATTAAGTACAAATATATTATAAATTAAAGGTTAAATAAAGGGGTTTATATGAAAATCTTACGGTTTTTCTTTATTATATTGATTTATTTTCATTATAGAATTCGAAAATGTTATTACTGTTGAATACTACAATTTTGAATATATATCTGTTGATTAGGTTAGATTTGGTTATATGGCTGTTCTCCAAGGAAGAATCTTCCAAGAAGAACAACTAAAAACTGAGAATAGTGCCTGCAGTGGCTTAGTACTTATATGTATGCATGTGATAAGAGGCCTTATCATAATTTTTAATACTTTTTTTCAATATGTAAGAACTTCAGACAAAATGCGGCACTCACAAGCCAATGAAATCAAGTGCTTAACACATGCACGCAAAAGTTGTGATAGTGTGCATTCGAGTGTTAAACAATAATATTATTTTTTAATAGAAAAATAGCCGAATTTATGAAAATATAATTTGGAGCAAGCTGTGAAGTGTGTTCGTGCCGTGTGTGAAATACATGCATACATAGACATGTACATAGAAAAGTGATTCAATAACGAGCAAGTACATAAGTAAGCAAGCAAGTAAGTAAGTGTGTGTGTAAGTAATAGCTCACAGTGCTTCGAGTGTCTTTAATCCAGCCAAAGCGTTTGCCGGTATCCGATAGAACAGATTGCCCTCAAGCCGTAGCGTGCGTAATTTCGGCAGATGCTGCAGACTGTCCGTGTCCATGCTGGCTAAGGCGTTGCCGTTCAGCTGGCTTTGTTATTTGCATTCACAATATTCACATACAATTTTTTGTTTATTTGCAGTTATTTTGTGTGGATATTTATCCAGTTGCGTGGCAGTTTGTGCGGTTGCAGCGTGGCAGCGCAGAAATTAAAATACAAAACAGGAAAGTAAGCTTATAACTTTACTAGTGACAATATTGAAAGAAATAAAAAACCTTTTCAAATTTTGTTTGAATATTTTTTTGTTTAAAACAAATTACTTGAAAGAATTTTGAGTGCAATGGCCTATTTTTTGATTTTGATTTTGCTGTGCCGGGTATTAATGCGTACGCAAGAAGCATACATTAAGGCGCTCTATACTGTAAGCCAAATTAGTTGAGCGTGTAATAATTTCAAATGAGTATAACTATGCTCATAAAAATTATAAGTGCTATAGAGTTGTCTCTGCATATATTTATATATTCTCCAATAATAACAACAAAAAGGTATTATGCTTAATTATTTGAATTTCTAGAGTACTTACAGTGAAATTAAATTTTTCAATCCTTGAAATGTATGCGCTGGCAATGATTTAAGGCCACAATTTTGTAAATTCAAACGTTTCAATTTGCCAAGTCCATAAAATGCATTCGGATCAATATTAATGATGCTATTGTCGGATAAAGTTCTGTGAATAATGAATGAAAGAATACAAATATCTCAAAAAAAATTGTTAAAAATAAAAAAAATTTAAGCTAGAAAATGTGCATGGCCATTTGCATGGCAGTGAGGAAACAGCGCCTCATCACCTCGTTCTTGCCAAATGGGCATTATTAATTGCCGGTTGTGTTGAAATGTGGTAATAAAGTCATTTATCTAACCAAAGTTGAATGGAACAAGAGAGTGTGCGGCGGTGGCACAAACGTGTTACCAACGAAAGTAAGCACTCAAAGCTATGAAGGAGATGAATTGAAGTTGAAGAAGATCATCAAGTCTGCCACTTGTAGAAAATTGATGTAAAAATATGATATAAATGTGCGTGTGCATGTAAGCATACTAACTAATGAGACTACTATTAGCTCAATGAACAAACTTTTTAAAACGATTCTCTAGTCCATATAAGAAATAATTCAGCAAGCAGTAAGTAGGAAAACTGGGCGCTCTATCTTGTCTTCATTTTTAGTACATCTTAAAGGAGCGATTTGCATGACCTGTTGCTTTGAAGAGGTTATTAGTCCGTTAAACGTAGTTCCGCATCATCTCTCTCACTCTTCCTCACTCAAAAATCTACAATGGACTCCCTTACACTATTTGAGGCTTTACAACCGAAATCAAAGTACCAAAGAATTAACAATTCAGCGAAATCTCGACTTGGAACTAATATTTTTTCATTCAACTTTTCTGGAATCAAAAATTCTCTGCAAATTTCTGTAATTCTTATAAACTATTTTCCACTTACAGTTCTTCGAGGTTGGGTACCATGAAAAATGTGTTAGCCTCAAATATAGTTATGTTGTTGTTGCCCAGATCTCTGCGAAATATGAAGCATATAAGAAAGAGTTTAATTTCTAGAAGTAGCATACAAATCATCAAAAATCATTTTCGTACAGCAAAACCATGCAATTAGCAAGTCATGCGGTCGAATTTGCTAACTAATTTGAGAGTAATGAATGTACTTACAGTGTCACCACGGTGTCTGGCAGCTCCACGGGCACCGCAACAACGCCAATGCCGCGACAACTGAGCGACAGCCGCTCCAGCGTGCCAGTGCAGTGGCAATGCTTCTGCGTCCACACCTCACAGACGCTGTGCAAAGTGCGTGGTTGCCGCTCTGCGTTCGCGCCCTCAACCGATGACGCACGCCCATCGTCCACCGCCGCAGGCTTATCAGCTGTGGCCGTTGATGACGCACCGCTTGCCGCCGCGGCCGCCTGCACGCTGCCATGATACTCCAGCAGTGTTTGCTCGTACAACAACTGCGCCTCCTTTTCCGGATCGACAGATGACAGCACGACGTTCTCACGTATCTGCTCGGGCATACTGATGACGGCGCGCTGCATTTGCTTGCTGTCAGCGGCATTCCCAGCCACAGCCGATGGCGGTGATGTGTGTGTTTTGCCTGTGGCGGTGGCGAGCATACGCTGTGTGTTGTTGTGTATATTTGCGATATTATTCAGTTCGCGCGTATCACTTTCATTTGTGGTTTGCGGCTTACCAACTCGTTTATCGCTTGATTTATGCGCATCCGCTGGCGCGCGCGTGATGTTGCCGAGTTTATTTGGAGCTATGTTGGCTGTGTTGTTTGTGTTGTGTTTGTTATCATTGCTTAAACTACCGTTACTTAAGCTATCACTACTGCTACGCCTACTACTTTGCTGGTTAATACTAATACTGTTGCTGGCGCGCGCATGCTGCTCAGCCGCTTCTTTGGTTTCCGCCACAGAATGTTCACCAAGCAATAATTTCTCTACAAACTGCGCCATCTGGCGTTCCACGGCGTCTAGTGCATTGCTATCGCTAACTGCGGTAGCGACAGCGCCAGGCCGCCGTTCAACACCTTCGGCTGTTTGCAGCATCTCCGCGCTTATTGCCAGCTTACTTAGCAGCAACTGCAATGCGCACAACACCAACACGAATATCACCGAATCTTTGAGTAGAAACCAAGAGTGCGTGCTATTGCCGCGCCCCCGGCTAATGGCCATGCCGTCACCAGTGCAATTGACGAGCGCTAACCGTCCACGACGCGATCTGCTCTGCTGCGTCGCTCTGTTTCGCTGCTGCTTCTTATTTGCTTTTTGTTGTGTTGACAGTTGACTGTGTTGTTGTTGTTGTTTTCCGTTTCGCCACTGATTGATGCTGCCAAACATTTGTCATTTAATGACAGTAGTGTGTGCAACACATTTCGCATACATGACGACAAAACTACTAACGCTGGCGACGAGCAGACAATAACAACAACAACGGTGTGTAGTGACAGTTGGAGGCGATATAGACTGCTAGAGTGTAATCGATGCGGTGTGCGAGGGTTTTACGAACAACTTATCATTCTATTTCTTTTACTTATTTCCACTACTTTACAGATGTTCTTTGGAAAAGTATTTAAGTTCTTCGTTGTTTGCCGTTTGATTGAACAGATGTCGCCGATGTCAAAGTTGCTCGGGTTACGCTTTGGTTGTTGTAAGATAACCGCCGTTGATTTGCTGAGAAAGCTGCAAGAGAAATGAAAACGAGTTTATCACTTTGCTACGACAAATGTTGGAAGGGTTTTATACTTTTGGAACAAATGAAAAGTTAAATAATGTATTTTGTTTTATGGGATCTACTGTCTCCTTTGTGAGGAATGCTTTCTTGAAAACTCAAAAGCGATGGAATTTATCTCTCTAAACTATTTTGAATAAGTCTTCACCATTTCTGTCTAAAATATTTCAAATAAGCAACAGAAACTATTTAGTTATGGTCAGAGAAGACAGCAGCTCTTCTCTTCATTTCAGGCTTTTTAAATTTATACAAACACACGAAAGCATCTTGCAGCTCTGGCAATTACTTTGCCATCAATCAAATCCCTGACAGCTGCATTTCATTGCATTTAATAGATAAACACATTTTGAATAAGAATTCACCTTTCACTCCATTTATGCACAAACAGATATACATATGTGTGTGCATATACATATATTTTTTGCTCCGCTCAAAGAAATTTTACGGTCAAGGCGCGTTTTCTTTTTGTCCAAATTGCAATGTTGTGCAAATAGCATATCAATTTGATTGACTCGGAATTTCGTGAGAACAACAATTATGCCATACAAAAACGATCAGAGAATTAATTATAGTACTATAATCGCTAGCTGGCGGAATATAGTGAGGATTTCACTTGCTATACAAATATGTATATTTTGCAAAATTTGTTTGAGAAAAAATTGTAAATAAAAAATTAAGTTTAAATAAAAATAAATTAAATTACTTCAAAATAAAAATTTAAGAAAAGAAATATTGGGTTGGCAAAATCTCCCTTCCGCCTTTTTGTCTTTCGAATTTTGCGACTATGTATTAGGCGCTACAGAACTCGTATCTGGCAATATTATCAACATCTGTGAAAGGTCTTGGCATTACCTACAAAACGACGCTATGGATGATTAGCTGGGGTATTCGGTTCAACAGTTATAGACGTGTAAACATGGAGTTCACTAACGCCGAAATTCGCGCTATTTTAAAGTTTTCATTCGTTAAAGGCAAATCCATTACAGAAACGTTCCGTGAGATTAATGGTGTTTTGGGGGATGGTACACTATCACTTCGAACTGCGGATGGCGATAGAGGTTAGTCACCAAACCAATTTAAACCATCTCCAGAAGGCTGGTTACACAAAAAAGCTTGATATTTGGGTGCCGCATGATTTGACGCAAAAAATCATCCTGGACCGCATCAACTCCTGCGATATGTTGCTGAAACGGAATGAAATCGAACCATTTTTGAAGCGAATGTTGACTGGCGACGGAAAATGGATCACATACGACAATATCTAGCGAAAGTGGTCGTGGTCGAAGGCCGGTGAATCATCCTAAACAGTGGCCAAGCCAGGATTGACGGCCAGGAAGTGTTTGCTTTGTGTTTGGTGGGATTGGAAGGGAATCATCCACTATGAGCTGCACCCATATGACCAGACGCTTAATTCTACCATCTACTGCAAACAACTGAACCGTTTAAAGCAGGCGATCGACCAGAAGCGTCCAGAATTTGTCAACAGGGAGGGTGTAGTGTTCCACCAGGACAACGCCAGAGTACACACTTCGTTGATGACTCATCAGAAGGGAGCTCGGATGGAAGGTTTTATCGCATCCTCCATATCGCCCGGACATAGCGCCAAGTGATTACTACCTGTTCCTGTCCATGGCGAAGGCCCTTGATGGTGTAGAGTTGAACTCAAAAGAGGTTTGTGAAAAGTGGCTATCCGAGTTGTTCGCAAATAAGGAGGAGAGCTTCTACGAAGGATGTATTACGAAATTGCCGTTTAGATGGAAACAGATTATCGAACGAAACGGCGCATATTTGAACTAAATCCGTAACACTTTTTATAAAGCATTGAATAAAGAGCAAAAAATCAAGAACGGAGTTATTTGCCAACCTAATATTAATCTCAAATAATTATATATCACAGCCCAACAACAAAGCCGACGGTTATTATTTCCTTATTAGAAACTTGTATTTTTAAGTGTTGCGGTCTCCTACTAACTGGGTTGAAGCCTGTAGCAAGGTTCATCTTATCGCCATTACTGAAGTTCGACCTGGCTACTATCGAATAGACATACATACATGCATACATATGTTATGTGGTGAGTATAAACATCTTTTCGGAAGCAAACAACCAAGTTTGAATAGAGAACGTTTAGGTAGAAACATACGTTCTCATTCAATCTCCAGATATTGATTTACTGAAGATGAAACGCTTCGGTTATCCTGTCTAAAAATCCGCCTCTACAAATATGAGAATCAATCTTTTTTCCCTAGGACTACTTAGCATCCCAAAGAACCGACTTCCTCAGCAGTCCAATTGATAGCTTCCCTAGACTTTATCGGAATCAGCTCCGTAATCAACACAACCTGACGAACACTATGGATTCAGTCTGAATTATGGTGAGCTCGTGTTCAATAAATATATGTATAAAAAGCGAATCTTAGTTCAACTCTGGACCAAAACCATTGTTCAAATATAAAAGTACACATCATAAAATAATTTCATAATATTTATAAATTCAATATTTTTCTATCTATTTGGATTCGACGACAGGAGAACTGGTTTATTTATTGAACATATAGAAAGTTATAATACCTAGACACCTATGTGTGTGCATTATACATGAAACAATAGTCTGCATGGACATATTCGACACACACATAAGCAAGTCCTATCTTCTGCTATTCATATTGGCCTCTAAAGCCGAAAATCTCTGCAAAAATATGGCGAATTGTGCCCAAGCGTCAGCCACTTTGCATATTTAATATATAAATATAAAAAATATATGTACATGTGAGCTACATTTTTAAGCAGATTGTGCAGTACAGGCTAATATTATGCTTATGAAACAGTGGCAGCAAAAAATAGGAAGCGTTCACATGCAGTCACTTTTTTTTTAATTTTTTGATGTAAAATTTTGAGAGAGTTTTTTAGGACTTATATCTCAATTAAACGTTGTTGGCTCTTGGTTCAAAATATAACTATTATGCCCCGAAAGTAGGCGTGGTTAATTGAAAAAAAAAAATATTATTTTATGCTTCAGCTAAGATTTAATTTTATTATTTATGGATTAATAGATAGATGGATTAAATTTATTCGTTAAAGTTGAAATATGTTCAAAGTGAAGAAACTCATAAAACTGTTTTCGCTTTTTGTTGTTGCTTTTTAGTTATCTAGTTTTATATATTTGCCAACGTAAAACTATAAACACACATTATATTTTTATTGTTGTTTTTGTTTTTGTTTTGCTTACAAACTCCAGTCATTGTGGCTCACCGCAACATTAAAGCTCCGCCTGGCATCTGAACGCATTTATCCTTCAACACCGCACACTTTGAGCCCCTAAATAGCAAAAGTTTTATGGGATGGCGGGCCTACGGCTGCCTCAGTGGCTGCTAACTTTTTGCCAGCAACATTTAAACGTTTATGTGTGTGTGTTATTTATTTACTTATATGCTTACCGATGCGCTCACGGGCAAAAACTACACACACAGGCACTCGTAAAAATTTTCCGTTTGCGCATAAAAACACACAAGCTCATGGGTAAACACCTCGCTGTTATTGCGCTTTTCGCCGCGTGCCGGTGTTGCAAATGCTGGTGTGTGTGTGTGTGTGTGTGACATGTGCGTTTTTTTGTATGCGCTGCACACCAGGCGCTTGCACTTTAACGTTAAGTATAACGGTAATTTTATGAGGTCATAAAAATAATTCTATCCAAACCGCATAAACGCACACTTGCCACTTGCCACATGCAGACCCGCAACGGGAAGCATTCTCAATCGCCGTTTTTGTTGTTGCTGTTGTTTATTCCCAAAATTTGGAACGTTTAAGTTTTGAATGTGTTTAACGGTATATTTTTTATTTACTTAGTTTTTCGTTTGTTCAGTCAACTTTGCTACTAAAATTACCAACTCCACTGAATGCCAATCAATTTTCCACTAATTTGCTTGTTGGCCATAAATTTTCACTTGTAGACTCATAAATAATTGCCGGTCCATGGTCCATGGCAATTTGACACTCAACAGGCGGGCGAAAATGCAGTTTTACATACACACAATACACTCAAACACCGACAAACGCGCACAGGCATGCAGCACTCAAGCGCGTACTATGCTCGATGTCATGCTGGAATTAATTAAAAATGTTAATTTTATGCCAGAGTTTTTGAAACTTACAAGTATTGAGAGTTTTTTTCAAATTTTTTTTTCAAAGTTTGACGTCGCGTTTTGCTTGTACAGCACAGAAGTCAAGTGAATAACTAATGATAAATGGTTTGTAGCTCCTTTGATAAACCAAAACACAAACAATTGCAAGTTAAATCTCTGTAAAAAAAGCTCTGTCTATGTAATTATGTCCGCCGAAATCTGTATGAAATATGCCAAAATGGGCGCAACAAAATGCTTCACCGAAATGCAAGTGAATGCTTAAAAATAATCGGCAGAGAAGTGCCAGCTCGAACATGTTGCTAAACGAGTTTTCTGCCATAGCAACTGCAGCGGCGGTTTGGGGGAGCGCCATTTGAGCGCTACCGTTGCAGCGGTTGCTTTCAATGAATGAAATGACAGCAACAGAAGCGATCGACTGCTGCAGGCTGCATGCGCATGCGCGTGTGTGAGGCGCTTCGACAGCGCGTTGCGTCAGCTATGCATACGTTTTACGCGCTTAAACAAACATGCATTGGCAGCAACAGGCGCGCTTATTGAATTCGCGTTTTGCGTGTTTTTTGCATTAATGTCAGCTGGTTGTTTATAGTACTGCCAACGGCGCTCAAATTGTTTTTCAATATTTTTATTAAATATTTATTTTGTATTTTTTGTTTTTTGTTTCTTGAATTGTTTAACATTTTTAGTTGCTTGTTGTGTCGTTGCGCATTCGCTTTCAATTTAAATTCACGCAATTTGTAACGTGCTACAGCAGCGCCACCCTTCAATGTAATCAATGTGGAGTGCTTTAGCTTTAATTTATTTATTTTTGGTGAAAAATGGCATTTTGTTGAAAAAAATTGTTTTTTTTTTTTTAGTTATTTAGGCTGCTTTTATTATTTTATTTTTTTTATATATCCCGAGCAGTGAGTATTTTTTCACAAGACCTTTTGTATTTCTCTTCGAACTGTTATGTTTTTCAGTTCACTAAGGTCTCTCACCAGTATCAACCACATCAACAATGTCAGCCTCGAAATCCAGCGCAGAATCACTCTTGCCAACAGGTGCTACTTTGGACTGAGTAGACAATTGAAAAGTAAAGTCCTCTCTCGACGAACAAAAATCAAACTCTACAAGTCGCTTATCATTCCCGTCCTGCTTTATGGTGCAGAAGCTTGGACGATGTCAACATAAGATGAGACGACACTAGAAGTTTTCGAGAGGAAAATTTTGCGCAGGATTTATGGTCCTCAGAATATTGGCAACGGGGAATACCGCAGACGATGGAACGATGAGCTGTATGAGTTGTAGTTCAGCGAATAAAAAAATCAAGATAGGTCATGTTGTCCGAATGGACGAAAACACTCCAACTCTGAAAGTGTTCGATGCAGTACCCGCCGGAGGAAGCTGAGGAAGGGGAAGGCCTCCGATCCATTGGAGGGACCAGTTGGAGAGCGACCTGGTTACACTTGGAATCTCCAACTGGCGCCGAACTGCGAAGGAAAGAGAGGAGTGGCGCGCACTCATCGATTCGGCTATAACCGGCTAAACGGTTCAACGCCAATCACAAGGTCTCTCATATAAAAAAGGTCTCTCTGACAAAATACCTACCACTTGACCCAGATACACTGTACAACACTCGACTGGGTATTGAACCAAAGCAGTTTATTTCAAGAGATCGAGTCATAAGTGAAAATGTAATTTCTAACTTTTTCGAAGTTCGTCTCCAAAATAAAAATATATAACTCCGATTGGAGCTTATAAAAAATATTATAAATTATGGAAGAAAATATTAAACAATAATATTATTATGCACTTAGCAGCTAAGTGCTAAGTTGATAGCTCGAAGGCTATCAAGGCTATCAAAATATATTTTTCAAAAAGTACTGGTCCGATTTTAGAAATCTTTCGCTGTGAGTGTTATTAAGCTCCCTTTACATCTGGATATACATATATTTATTATTGCAAACATTTTCTGTTTCTGTCAAAGTAAATAGCTTAATTGAATTTCGAACTCGATAAAACTTCGTAGAATTAAACTAAAACTGTTGTTCAGTTCAGAACTCCAAATAAATCGATTATATATTACTGCACGTCTTGAATATCAACAATTGATAGAAGATTCCCATTTTTTCATTCGCTGTATAGGAAATCATATAGACATCAAATTCAATTGCATTCAATTTACACTGCATTCCGAAATGCATCAGTTAACAAGGCCAAGAACAAATTACCTTCAAAATTCCAACATGCGCCGGGTTCTTTGAGCAAATTTTTCATTCAAACTGCATACAAAATTAAATTTTGATAGAATTTTTTCCAACAACTCCGCTCATTACATACAAAATAACTGCATAAGGTAATGAAAAGCCTATTCAGCGCTTTCAGCGTATGCCAAGTAAGCCTCGATGCAGTTGTGGGTGCATAAAGCGACTGCATGTTGCATACTAAATATGTAAATTGAGCTGTCATTAAGTGAGTTTTGATTTTATCGCATTTAATGCGTGTTGAAATTTTTCAAATAAATCGCCGAATTGGCATTCAATTATCGTGGCTGTCAAATTATAGTCATATGCGATATCAATGACGCGTTGCGGGGCCTTCACAGTTCAATACTCAAATTTGAGTATGAGTATATGCAATGTGCAGCTAGAATGAGTCAAATTATAATTACATGTTTGCTGAAAGCAGCATAAAAGCATAAATAATTACGCGTGTTAATAAACTCAAGCTTCTTTTTTGTTATAATTTGCAGTGAAAAATATAAAAAAAAATGTAATGAAAGGCCACAAATATGCTTACGGCGTTGAAAGCGGTTGTATTACACTCACATTTCACGCAAAAACAAAAACACTTCAAATTCAGAAAAATAAAAAAAAATTTATAAAAAAAATTACATTTGAACCGATCAAATAAACTTCTGCTCGTCATACAAAAGCCACTCGAGCATATTGCGCTGCGCTAAAAGCAATTATGACTATCATTATATTCAAACAATCACGCTTATCCGCCATACAATGGTTGTACACGCGCTCTCGTTTGTTTCACGAAAAGTGCTTTCTTCAAAAAAAAGCAAAAAAAAAATGTTTTAAAATCATTGCTGGCGTATTTCTATTTAAATTAGTGTGGTATTTGAATGAGTAATGTGTGGCAATAAAGAAATTTGTATGCTCACATATTGACACACACACATCTCTCTGAACGCGTTTGCAATTATCGCACATTATCTGCCTGTAATGCTTATCGCGTTCACGACTCCCCAGGGCACGGCAGGTGGCCAGCTCAATCGCTGGCTTCTTAATCACTCGTGTTTTTGCCAGTCGAAGCTGTGTGTGCGTGTTTTAATTGTATGTTATTATAAAGTGATAATCGTGTGCAAATGTGGGGTGGAGCGAGCAATGACGTCGACAAAGGTGGAAAGAAAATGTTTGATACCATCAATTATATACCTTTCTAATAATAGAAAAAATATAACAAGTAGTTGTGGTAAAGCTGTTTAAATAAAGAAAAAATAAATAAATTTCTTGTTACTTTATAAATTAATTATTAAATAATTACTTATTATCTTCAAAAGAAAAATACGAATTTATCTTTCTGAGCCTGTGAAATACCTCTAATGAATGGAGTCGATCTATTGTCACAGTCATTTCCAAAGTTATTGGCGCAATGAATTCTTAAATAGACTCACAAAGGAGATAAAAACATAGTCTGTAAACGAAGTCTCAAGTATTCTATACACATTTCTATAGTCATAGGCATATATGCTTATTTTTCAATTGCCTTTTTTTCTAAAATTTTCACACACTAAAAATTCTGAAATTTTCCAAGCAATTTCTTCAAGAATCACCTGGGTCTCTGGAAAATATGAATGAATTTGAAAACTTTCATTGATAAAAGTGCCATGGCATGCCTCAAATACAACGCCACAAAGTGCTAAAAACATGTGCACAGCAAATTGTTGGTGCCAAATGGTCTGGCGGGCCTTCAAAGTCCCGCATTCCACGAGACTATAAATATTAACATTTATAATTATAAAAAAAAAATGTCTATATATTTATACAAATGCGGTGACATTGCGAATTTTTCTTGTTTATTAAACATTACTAATTGCTTTCTTAGCATTCTGAGCTTTTGTTATTTGTTATTGTACTTATTTAAATATTAAATAATGAAATGAATGAAAATGTGAAATTGTGAATGAATTTCATTTTGTAGCTGATTCTTGAAATTTTAAATTATTTTAGGCTGATAAATGCGTTTAAGTGGAAAGCAAGTTGTTGTTAAGAGCTTTGGTGGTCGTGCTGAAAGCTTGTGCTACTGCATTGAGGAAGGTTAAGGCGGCTGATATGTAATGGTAGACAGTTTAAGTGGTGTTTCATTGTGAGTGGAGTAGTATATTATTTAATAAAATTTAAAAAAAAGAAATACAACAAATTCATCTTCGAAGTGTGAAATTTTCATAAAATCGATTTTTTTTTTTATTTTATGCTTATTCGATAATTTATACACGACATTTCGTAAAATTGCTGACATCCAATTTAAACTGAGTATTCTTGAATATATTTACTATACAATGACCTTTTTGATTGGTTGAAACTTGTCAATTTGGCATTTAAAAAAATACCATTTTTTTACCTAAAAAAAAGATTTTTTTTTCAGAACTACGCCATTTTGTCAATTTTTGATATTTTTCAAAAATCGGAGGTCATTGTATAGGAAATATATTTAACATTAATACCCTTTTCGAATTTTGTTGTTTCAGCAACTCATTCGGTCGGAATCATGTCAGCAGTTGGGGAACTTTTTTTTGGCACCTCCGAAGGTAGCATATAACTCCGTTATTTTACAATATTTGTGTAAAAAAATATTTGAAATATATGTAGCTGAAAATATTCCTTATTATGTGCAACAAACTTCGAAACAGTTGCTCGAGTACTTTCTTAAAAAAAAAATCACGAAAATCGCCTAATTTTTCAAAGGTTACACTAGTATTGCTCCTTAAAGTTCTTACTCTAAACCAAAAATATGAAAACAAAAAAAAAAACATCATGGAAAAGATAAGCATTTCACACAATTTTTTATTTCCTATTTCCAGCAACATTTTAAGTGCTTTCTGTAGTGATTTTATAAGTTTACAAGCAAAATTGAGTATTAAAACAACAGCAAATTCTCACTACATATCACCATATGTGTTTTTTTATTGTACGAAAACATATTGTTGCTGAGTCTGCTTGCCTTGTTGACCATCTTGGCAGTGCGCCAAACAGATTTTTCGGTAGCAATATGTACTGCCGCAATTGTAGTCGACACAAAATGACAAGTAAATTTGTTGCAGGCATAATTTATGACATAATTAATGCGGAGTGAAAAAATAAATTATAAAAAAATAAAATTTAAAATTAAATAAATGAAGACATTTAAAATAAATTATTTGGTACATAACTGATAATTTTTGATTTTTAAAATTATTTTAATATTTTATGTATATCATATATTGATATTGGAAATATTTAACAAAGGAATTTATTTATTGTTTATAGTGTAATTTATTACTAATTGTATATATAAAATAAATTGATAAATGCTATAAGGAGACAACTTGAAAAATTTAATAATCTAATACCAGTTTTGTGGCACAGCAACAGAACAAAATGATCCGTATGCTTTTAAACACCACTGTATATATTTTAAATTAAACGCATTCCTAGTTAAAAGCTCATATGAATACAAGCGAAGCACTCTCTGTTCTACTCGCTGATTCTATTTATTTTACTTTATTTCCTGCCTTTAGCAATTTGCTTTATATTTGTCGTGCATTTAATTTTTGATTTTATTTGCATTTGGGGTGCTTGGAAAATGTGCCTGTCAATGCCGCAATTCGGTGGGGTAGCAATTAATGTCAACTGGTGGCGTTTGTGGTGCGTGCGCCAAGCAACACAAATACAAATTGGTTTGGCGCAATTGTGATGAATTTACTTAGTGCCCACTAGTGAAAAAAATATTATAATAATGGCTGTGATTGAAAAATGAAAAAGTTCGAAATTTATACCAAAAATTTCATAAAAACTTTGTACCGCTGAAAAGTCTATTAAAACCAAATGTTTTCATAGTTTGAGCAATAGTTTTCAATTATATTGTTATAATACAGTGGAACTTTCATAACTCGAACTTCTCTAAGTCGAAGATATCCATAACTCGAACTTTTGAATTGGCAATAGCGTTTAGAAATCAGATTTCATATAAATTTCCTTCCATAACTCAAACTTATTTAACTCGAAGTCTCTCTAACTCGAAGTTTTATTGTGGATTATCGTGCTTCGAGTTAGAGAAGCTCCACTGTATTTATAAATTATATACCAATTTTATTTATTTTCTATATTTTCACAATCTTTTTACAATTTTTTTTATTTTTTATTTTAAAAATCTCATTTATACTTAACACTGTTCTGCAAGGAATTCCCATCAGGCTGTTTTGTTGTGAGTTACAGTTTGAGCCTACAACACTGTAATCTACTTAGATATACATATGTATACTAATGTACATAATATATACATAAGTATAAATGTATGGTTGACAAGCAATTTACAAACAACCATCAACATTTCGCCATTCCCATTTGCCATTGGTATTTATTTATAAAATAATTCACGTGTTTTCGCGCAGAAAGCAAATACATTATATGTATACAGTTTGCGGTGTGGTTTTAAGGGGTTTTATATTGGGATTTTCTACTTAATTTCTTAAAAAATACATTATAAATTCTGATTTTAATATAGTAATTTAAACTATCAGGCATGTGCTGGAAATCGCGCAATTTCATTTTGATACAAAATTGCAAATCGCACATATTGATTTGAGGTGTGATGAAATTCACCCGATTTTGTTCTGGTTCGAACTTAAATTCGAAACAGCTGGTAGTCAACAATTGTCATTTAATAAACATTTTGTCTAAAATATTTTTGTAAATATGAGCAGAAACTGTTAAATCTAACTATTTTTTTTATAGTAAATACCGAAATAATTAGAAAAATCACCAGAAATTTGCCGGACGTTTCCTTAGATATTCCAGAGTCAGTGTAAGTGCTTAAAGGTATAAAGCTGTATGCCCAAAGTTAACATACTGAATCTGATTATTTATATATTCATTTTCGTTCTACAGGATAAATAAAGAATGAAAATATTATTAGCGATATAAGGCCCCTAATGAAGCCAACGGTCATAGCTGTTTACCAACTACTTTGAGAATTTTTACGGAAAGAAATTTCGGAGATCCAGTACTTGGCTGCTGTGCTGTGATTTCCACAACACACGCCGCCTTCTAATTTTAGATTTTGCCATGGAAGAACTTGATGAAAACAAGAAAAAACGTTAACTTCGGCTGTACCGAAGCTAATATACCCTTCACAGGTGCATTTATTTTAGTAACTATGTGTTTAAGCAAATCTAAAGACGTAAGTAAAAAAAAGAAAACATTTTACTAATCCATGCCAAATTTCGTGAAGCTACCACGTCAAATGCGGAAGTTTTCCATATAAGCCCTTGATTCAGATCGTACGGTTTCTATGGCAGCTATATGCTTTAGTGAACCGATCTGAACAATTTTTTCGGAGATTAAATAATTTCTATGAACAATAACTCACACCAAATTTCGTGAAGATATGTAGTAAAATGAGGAAGTTTTCCATATAAGCCCTTGATTCAGATCGTACGGTTTCTATGGCAGCTATATGCTTTAGTGGTCCGATATCGGCAGTTCCGACAAATAAGCAGCTTCTTGAAGAGAAAATAACATCTGCAAAATAATATATATCGATATCTTAAAAACTGAAGGACTAGTTCGTATATATACAGACGGACAGACAGACGGACATGGCTAAATCGACTCAGCTCAACATACTGATCATTTATATATATACTTTATAGGGTCTCCGACGCTTCCTTCTGGGTGTTACAAACTTCGTGACAAACTATCTGTTCAGGGTATAATGACAAACTTAATATACCCTGTCTGTTCAGGGTATAAATATTCAAGATAAACCTGCCGTTCATCCGCCGTTTTCATACTGTTTTGGCCGACCGATTTCAAAACGGATAAAATATGATGATTTCGATTTCTGGCACATGTAAAGTCGTTACGATTTGATGTTCGTAAACGAAACGGAACATCACTGATATTTTATCATTAGTTTTGTATTTGTTTCAATTAAAAACACTTTTTTCTCAGTGTAGTATAAACCATTAAACCATTGTATTTGATACACTATTCATCCAACGTTGGATTTGATAGATGTAATTTGCGTTTGCTATTTGCCGTTGCCGTTTTGTACTTTCAGTTTCGTTTCATTTTTATGCGTCAGTGCGATTTTACATGATAAGAACCCAAAATAAAAAATAAAAAACAAAAAAATATAAGCTATAAAAAACCGAAAACAAAAACAAAAAAAAAACTAATAATAATAAAGTCACAACTGCAGTCTTTCTACAAACATACATAGTGCTTAGCTGCAATGCTTCAACGCGTGACAGCAATGACCGCAAACTACTCCAGCCGACTGCGGCGTACATGAAGTGTAACAAGAAAGTGTCAAAGCCAAACCAAAAACAAATGCAACAACAAAGGCATGATAACACAGCTACCAGCTGCGGCAGCGATAGCGATAGCACCACACTGGTGGTGGACTGGTGGACGATGACAATAATCGCCGTTGTCAGCATGTTAGGCGAATAATAATTGCTGTCAGCGCGCGACGGAGTAGAAAAGTGGCTATCAAATGTAGCGAAACAAAGGAGGAACATGAGGAAAAAAAAGATCAAAAGGGGCAAACAAAAATAAAACGGCAAATTGAACGGCAGTTAATGATGATTCTCACACAGATATAATATGCATAGAAATTAATATGAAAGCAACAAAGCAATCATATATAAATATTATTTTATTTATTTTATTCATTTATTTTTTTATAAATAAATCAGGTGATATATGATTTAAAATTAAACGGATTTTGGGGAATGAAAATCAAATGTCTCTATATTTTTTATAGTTTTACTCTACAACCGATTATTTATTAACTTTATATATTCCAATATTGTCTCTTTGCATTTTATATGCGCCCCTCACAACACACTCGATAACAGTAAATTACTCTCACATTTACATAGTCAACTTGGGTGCCCACAACAGTTTGTCCCAAAACGTTTTTTATCTATTTTTATCTCTCCAACCACAAATTTGAGCGACACTTAGCCACAACCCAGAATTTCACAAATTGTACGCAATCACCAGTGTCATTTTGCCGTTATACTGTCTCATAGTTTATTTGCTTGTCTACCAAACGCAGCACTCAACTCAACCCAACTCAATTCAACTCAACTGAACTCAAGCCAGCGTGAGGCGGCGAAGTCCAGTCTCTTTGTCTGCCAGCAAATGTATGCAGTAGTAATTGCTCCTAAGTGTATTGCATTAAGTGCGTGACTCCGACATTGTTGCAAATTCTGTGGTCTAGTGACAATCAAACAAGCGTTTGGGTTGAGTTGCCACCCTGGGTGGGGTAATAGTTCGCATGAAAAAATGTTTGAGCATGCTGAGTGCAACGAAGTAGACGAAGAAGTTTCTGCCATGGGTTGTGTGGGTGGCTGAACTAATTCGTTTACGGTCATTTGAATTTGGCTAACACGTTCAACTAACTGCAAGTGAAATCAAATTTACGCTGACAGTTAAACAATGGCGCAATGACAGTTAAAGTGAGCAGAGAGAGAGAGAGCGAAGTGTGAATGCGACACGCACCAAGTGGGAGAGGCATTTTCAAATACAGAACACTACGTTGTGTCATGAGAACCTCAAATTAGTGAATGTTGAATTGTTATAAAAATATATTTTAAGAATTAAAGAGAGGGCTTTAATTGTGGGGAAGATAGAAAAATTGCTCTGTGGAAAACTAGGAGAGATGTTGGAGAACATTTTAGAGAAAAAATTGTAAATTAGTAGCCTGAAAGAAAGCATTGATTTTATTTCTGAATCTTTGAAAGCTCACGGAATAACGAGTTCTGAAGATATAAAGATTATTGTGGCTGATGGTTTAGTTAATGGTTTTATTAGCAAGACTGCAATTGATCGACCTAACTAGGCGGAGAACTATTACTGCTGTTATAAAGCTTTCAATTCTCTCTCTGCTGTTAAGCGCAGAAAGTTCATAGCGAGTTGGCAAGATCAAGAGACTCAAACCGTTTTCAGTTTTTAGTTTTACAAAATAATTATTACCAAATCTTTAAGAATCTATTGTGCATTATGAGATGAGAGATATCAGCAGCCATATTTCGCACACTTATTCAGCATACTGTTTCACCTTTATAAATTATTTAGCACTACCAAATCGAATTGAAATAATTACAATTTTAAATGTAAATAAATTCAATATTCACCGGCTATACGTATTTCTATAAATATTCATTTCCACTAGCGTAAATGCTTTCCTGAAGTGGAGCGCAATTTCATTAGACACTTAAAAGCGCCACACGTGTGTGTTTGTTTACATAATGCCGGCTCATCGCCACTTACTTGCACGTTCAACAAGTTGTGTCCACTTTGATTTCGCATTATGCTTTCAAGCGCAACATAAACATAAACATAAGCACAACATAGCGTACACAACACACACTAGAAATGGTTGCGCGAATTGTTGTTTGTGTTGTTTTCATTCATCGGCGTTGAGTCGCAATGGCATTAAGATCAAAGTGCTCAAAGCATTTCAATCATAAAAACTAACAACAACAACAAAAGCAATATCTGCTTTCCTTTCGTCAGCAATTAAATGTATAAATATATGATTGAACACTAAAACTACCGCTATACTATACTATGCTAGACGTAATGTGCGTTTGTTAACATTTTGATTGACGTGGCTAAATGTGTTCGCCATGTGCGTGTGTGTGTGTGTGTGGAATTTGTATTTAGGGCGTGAGAAATTCGAAATTTCGTATTGTTTACAGCAAATTGGTTAGTGCAATTAACACGGAGATTTTATGGCTTTGAGAGTATTATAAAATGATTTACATAACATGTTTTCTTGTTGATTTGTTGGCATGATTTGTGACGAAAATAGATTCAAGTTTATGACAAAGAAGAATAATTTGAAGAACTTTTTGAATTTTTTTTGTGGCAAAAACTGAAGTTATCATAGTTCTATGTAAGAGAGATTGGTTCGTAATGTATATATTATAAAGTGAAGGAATCAGATGGAATTCAAAATTGAGTTATATGGGAAGTGAGTTATAATGGGAGTTGGGAACCGATTTTTCCACACGTGTCATCAGGGTGTCAAGAAAGTGTTATATATCAAATTTCATTAAAATCTGTCGAGTAGTTCCTGAGATATGGTTTTCGACCCATAAGTGGGCGATGCCACGCCCATTTTCCATTTTGTAAAAAATCTGAGTGCAGCTTCCATCTGCAATTTCTTCAGTAAAATTTAGTATTTCTGACCACTTTTAGTAATTTTCAACCTAACCTTTGTATGGGAGGTGGGCGTGGTTATTTTCCGATTTCTTTCATTTTTAAACTGTATTAGAAGGGGCTAAAAGAAATGACTGCAGAAAGTTTGGTTTATATAGATTTATTGGTTTGCGAGATATGTACAAAAAACCTATTTGGGGGCGCGGCCACGCCCACTTCCCCAAAAAAATTACATCCAAATATGCCCCTTCATAGTGTGATCCTTTGTACCAAATTTTATTTCCATAGCTTTATTTGTGGCTTAGTTATGGCATTTTATGTGTTTTCGTTTTTCGTCATTTTGTGGGCGTGGCAGTGGTCCTTCCTGTGGTGCCATGTGTGCCAAGTTTCATCAAGATATCTTAATTTTTACTCAAGTTACAGCTTGCACAGACGGACAGACAGACATTCGGATTTTGACTACTCGCCTCGTCGCTCTGACACTTTGGTATATATAACTATATCTAACTCATTTTGGGTGTTACAAACAACCCTTATGTGAACAAAACTATAATACTCTCTTAGCAACTTTGTTGCGATAGTATAAAAATTTGAAATGTTTATCCTACGAGTATGAGATTTTCACAATCAAAAAGCGAGACCAAGATACATACAGATACGAAAGTGATTTGGTACTCATTGTGTCCCCGAAACCTCAGAACTGTTACAAAATGGGTTCAAGTAGTTTGCATAAACTGATTTAAATGGTTTATACTCGAAGGTTGATAAATAAAAGCATAGACATACAAGCTTTCACTAAGCCATTTGCACAGGATTAAGCCATTGACAGTGGCCTATGTGGCGTATAAAAATACATACAAGGGTTACCCTTGTGGCTTTACGGAATGGCACGTGTGGGCCCAATTCATACGTCATTGCCATTTGTCATGCTGTAAATTTCCACTCACTGTCAGGCAACAATCTGTCAATGAGCGGACTCGGACACGAACACGATTCAATTGCATACCTTCATACTAAGTTGATAAACCAAAACGAAAGTAGGAAAACAAATTACAGGACAAAACGGAAAAGAGCTCCAAAATAAATGGAATAAATGCCGGTGGCACACACATTGGCGGAATTGTCATGCAGATGTGAGTATGTGTGAGTGAGTCTGCGATTTGTTGTTGCGGCTACCCTTGCTGCATATCAAAATCGGTTTGTGGTGGTAAGCCCCGATGAGCAGTTCAGCAATTTTATGCCCACATGGCGGCGTACGTTTTAGACAGGCATTGAGGGTATACATATATGTAAATATGCATGTTTATATGGGTATAAAGTAACTGGAAATTGAAAAGCTGAAAATTAGTCAAAAATTGAAAACTTCTAACCAAGTGAAGCTACTACCGACATGTTAACATTGCTGATATTTTCTAATGCTTGATAAAGGTTTGACTAAATGTGACGATTTCTACAGGATTTCATTTAGAAATTTTATTAGCCATTATTTAAATAAAAGCTACATATTAATGCAAATATTTATTTTTATTTCTATACTGAAAAAAATTTATTTTGAAGAAATTTTTATATCAATTCAAATAGTGAAGCAAAACATACACAATTGAAGAGAAATTTAAGTAAAGAAAAATTTCCGAAATATGACAGCTTAACCCTTTTCTTCCAAATTCATTCATTTTTCTAATATTAAAAACAAAATATTTAATATTACTTAAAAACAGCTCGCTTAAAAAAATCGTTAAAAAATCAAATCAAAACAAATTTAATTAAATTCGACGGCTCAAGGAAACCCACAAAATGTGTGATTGAGTTTTTATTGTTTTAGTTTTTTACAAATTCTCTAACTCTGTCATTTTTGTTAAAAAACAAAACACACAAAAATAAATATAAAATAATAACAATAAAAATTGTCGCTCCACTCCTACCGAAGCACGCAAGACAGTGTAGCGATAAAGATGACTGGAAAAAATGCAATAAAAACGTAATTGAGACAGACATCAGAACACGTAAATACGCATAAAACTGCATATTGATTAGACGCTTTAAAAGTTTCGCTATGAAAATAAAAATGCAAGCCATAAAATAATAAAAAATAAAAAAACAAATAAAATTAAAATGAAAAACGCATTCCAAACGACAAAAGAGCATAAACTTTAGCGCGAACAACTTTACAAATTGCCATGCTAAGTCGAGTTTTACTTGTGCTCTGTGCATTCTGAGAATATATGATATGTGTGTGAGTGTGTATGGTAGACGAAAAAAATGAGGCAACGAGACAGTTATACAGTTTTCACACTCAACACTGCATTTAGTTAACTTTTGAGGCAAGATTTATTTCGCTATTTTTGAATTTAAATAAATTAATTTTAGAAAATCTAATTTAATAAAGGAATTAAAGCAATTTGAAATAAATATTGGAAAACATTTAGTTCAAAATTATAGTGTCGGTCCTATGTGATATAACGATACTAGTTTCAAATTTTTATACTCCCCCAACAAAGTTGCTAAAGTAGTTTTGTTCACATAACGGTTGTTTGTGTCACCCAGTAATACAAGAGTTAGGTATGGGGTTATATATATATATATATATATAAATGATCAGGATGACGAGTGAAGTTGAAATCCGGATGTCAGTCCGTACAACAGATAATTTGAGTAAAAATTAAGATATCTTGACGAAACTTGGCACACATGTTCCTTACCACCTAGAGGAGATTGGTATTGAAAACGGACCATTGCCACGCCCACAAAATGGCGAAAACCGAAAAAATATAAAGTGTCATAACTAAGCCATAAATAAAGTTATAACAGTAAAATTGGGTACAAAGGATCGAACTAAGAAGGAGCATATTTGGATGTAATTTTTTTGGCAAAGTTTTTTCTACATATATTGTAAACTACTAAAGCTAAATCAACCAATTGCAATAAAATTCGGTTCATAACATTCCTCTGGCATCCCAATGATATGTTCTGAAAATGGGCGTAATCGGTTCACAATCACGCCTACCATAAGTATTCAAGGGACCATACATCGAACATGAGGACTTCAGAGCTTCGAACAAATTGCTTACCGAAAATATAAGTAATTCTCTCAGATATTTTGAAGATATTCAGAGGGAATATGTTTCTTCTAATAATATATCTCGTGCCAAAAATGTAAGAAATCAGGTCATAGCTTTCCCTAGCTCCTATATACTTAATATTAGGGTTTTCAAACTTTCAATGGACTTATTATCATATATGTACATATATGCCGAATATATGAGTCAAATTGTTTATTATATTGATAAAATTAATTAATTCCTTACTTGTTAATTTAAGAATGTATATAAATATAATTAACATAAATATAATTAAAATAATTTTCAATTTGCTTGATTATCAAGCTTTTTTGTTGATTAAAAAAATTCTTATTTCTGGGAACAGTCGAAGTAAAAGTCTATTATGTGTCTGTCAATTCAGCTTTTTGAGAGTATTAACTAAGTACACTTGTATATATTTATAACGGTAAATGAAGTCCACTTTTAATTACAATTTAAGTGCCTCCAAATTATTTTAGCCGCAATACTAAGCGGCAATAGCGCCGACTTCCTTCTGTATGGTATGCTCACACCCACACCAAGCCATGTTTCCCTTCACAATTCGTTACACACTCGCATCCTTAACTAGATTTTTGATTTGTCTATTAATAGCTACTCATTTCTCTTTGTAATTTCAATGTCTCTAACGCTATTTTAGCTCCCTAAATTTTAAATATTACTGCCAAGTAAAATTATTAAATAAAGTCAAACTTTGTTGTTTCACCCTTTGAAGTCCGCACACTCACGCGTCATACTTGCATATAAACATGCCGTTATACTGTCATATTAACTACCATGCCGCGAACAAAGTCATAAATACTATTATTATTTAATACGATATTCATTGATGAGCCCAAGCCCACGCACAAAGTGACGACAAAAAGCGAAATATGTCCGTGTGTGTTTGTCTGAGCTCGTAAATATGTAGCCGGTATGTGACATATAAAGGTGCATATGCGCTTATTTATACATACATACATATGCAGAATATATTCCGCTAATTTATTGTTCGTAAATTACCACAGCGTTTTCAGGGCGTATTTGTGTATTTTTTCCGACGGATTTTCGCCCCCTCAGCTGCGGCAACTTACGCTTGTGTGTGTGTGTGTGTGCGCTTAATCATACGTAAATAATATATATGGCTCTTATAATATTTCCGTAATTCCTGCAGAGCGCCTCATTATTTCCCATCAGCATTGACACAGTTCCCCCTTTCCAGTATTTTGCTGCTTCTCTCTCTTTTTGTTGTGGCTCACCCGTCACGCATTTTTTATTTAACAGTCGCGTGTGTGTTTTCCAGATTACATTTACCGTTAGTCATTCAATTTGTATGTGTGTACTCAAACAAATGAGTACTCGAATTTAGCATGGTAATTTTAATAATTTCTTCTGATTACAACAAAGTAACCAATTTTGATTCTTATCGCTCGTCTGCGCGTTTTGAATATTAATGTACTTATGCTATTATGTAATGAGTCTAGAAAATACCATACCAATAAGTATGAAATTTCTTAAATAATGGGATACCTATTGGATGCATTTATTATTCAAACATGTAGTTACAATGACTAAATTGTAGTATTTAGTATTAAAGCTTCAGATATCTTCATAGAAAATCCCATAAGCTTAATATAAACCAAATTCATACTATGATAATTTATTTAATTTTTAGATTTTTATACAATTTTTTCAAACCATTATAACTTTAGTTTTCAAAATAAAAATATAATATTCTACGCATTTTTATTTGATATTTTTCCTTAATAGCACCCAAACTGGTTGTTCAAGTCAACTTAAATTTTTACCACTTTTTTTCATTAAATTCACGCATCAAAAAAGCTGAAATGTTGCATATTTAAGCTTAATTGTGCGCTGAGTGCGCGCTCAATCAAATGGATAATCTGCTGCAATCATACTATTAGTCAAATAACTTAAATATATTTTGCCATAAGCTTAATGGTGATGGCTGAGTTTGCTCTAAGTTTAAAAACTGACTTTTTGATAGTTTAATGGTGGTTCATAAAAATATGAAAATCAAAAAATAGTAGTAGACATCATAGCAATGAAAGCTCCGAGACTATTTGTATGATTAAGACTTTTTATCTGTCAAAAAATAAGTATTGTATACTTTATAGTGTCTTAAAGATCAAGAAAGGTACATGGCAGTATATACAGGTGTACCAGAGCATTCTTATCAATAATGCTAGACTATTTAATGATACTGAAATTGCTTTACTAAAAATTTCTTCCAAATATATATTGGAAATTCAGAAAATAGAAAGACAAGAATCTATTTATAATAGCTTTCTACAGACCATAGACTTAAAAAAATATTTTCTGACTTGCCAATTAATATAATTATCGATTTTTTTCATCTGAAATCTGTGTCAAGTGAAAGTTATGTGAAAGCTTCAAGCTTTTTACAGACCATAGACTTGAAAAAATAACTTCTGGTTTACAAAGAACTGAGTTCAATCACAATTTTCGATTTTTTTTTTCCCCCCAAAACTTGTGTCAAGTGAAAGTTATGTGAAAGCTCATCGAAAGCTTACATGTTTTCCTCATCTTATTCACCAAGAACTGAGTTCAATTATACTTTTTGAATTTTTTTCATTCAAAATTTGTGCCAAGTGAAAGCTCATCGAAAGCTTACATGTTTTCCTCATCTTATTCACCTAGAACTGAGTTCAATTATACTTTTTGAATTTATTTCATTCAAAATTTGTGTCAAGTGAAAGTTATGAGAAAGCTCATCGAAAGCTTCTAGCTTACATTTCTTTATTATCTCTTATCTGGTACTAGATTAGCTTATAAAATTCAGTTTTCTTCAAGAGATGCATACCCAAAAAATCAATTGGGAGCTGCCTCCAGCGAATCACTTCAATCGCGTTTCGATACAATGACTCATTAACTCCTTACAAGTGACTTAATGAATGAGCGACTCGCCCGTGTGATACACGCACAATGTTTTTGTTTTACACACTATTTTTTGATTATGTTTTTCGCATTTTCGCTACGCTGCAGCGACGTGCAACTTTTGATTGGCGCTTGCATTTATTTACCTTTTGTTGCTCGCTTGGCTGTTGTTGACTTGCCGTTGCCGTTGATGCTGCTCGCTCGCTTGCTTGCTTACTGGCTTACTGTTGCTGTTGGTGTTGTTGTTGTCACCGTTGCAGTCAGCACGCCCCCTTGCCACTTGCTGAGGTCAACCACTTTCGAAAATGCACGCGTAAATACCGCACAACTACACCAACAACAACAAGTGGACCATAAAATTGTGCCAGCACAGCAACAATTACAACAAGTAATTGGTACATACAACAATGAAACGGGGTCGCCGAAGAATCCCGCACACAATAAACTACCGAAATTATTGCCACACGTTTTTTTGCAAATTTTCGCAAATTTTTTTTCTCAATTTTTTTTTAAATTTGTTTTTAATTTCTGTTTCAATTTTTAATTGGTAATTTGTGATTTTTAATTTTATTTATTTATTGCAATATCTTTGTTTTCTTACTTCTTTCCTTTGTTATTGCATTTATTTGTGTATTTTTGCAGTTATTGACTGCTTTTCACATATATGTTGCTTTTTGTTGTTGTTTTTTTTTAAGCTTTATATTCTCACTATTCGTTAGCGCCTTATTTGTATATTTATATGTTTGTTTGCGTGTTGTTATTATTCACCTTGTCACATGCTGCGACTCACATGCACCCAGAAGAATGCGACGGCGATAAATATTAGGCAAATGACATTTAGGTGGGTGGCAGACGGTTGCGTTTTTGGCATATTTGCGATTCTTTATCGATGCATTTTGCATTATATTTTACACGTTGCGGGAGGTAAATGAGCGTGAATTAAAGTGTTTGCTTTAATGAATGAAAGTCCGATACAAACTATTTAGTTTGAAAATATTTATATATATATATGTATTTGAAAATAAAGAAATATTTTACAAATTTCATTCAGATTTGAATTTAAAATTTTTAGAATTTTTTTTTATTTTCATTAATTAAAAAATTAATAAAATAATAATTGTTTGATAAAATTCTCATCAATTAATTTTAATTAATTAATTATTATAATTTAATAATTTTTAAGCAGCTTCTCTTAAAATGACTGTATTAAGGGGATGCTTAACTAGAATATTTTAATACAAATTATTTGAGCTCTTTTAATAATATAACAATTATTTTTTTCTTTTAAATTTATTTTTTTAAATTTTTAAAATTTTAAATTTTATATTTCTTTAATTTTTTCTATATTTAATAATTAAATTTTTATTTAATTAATTTTTTATAATTTTTTTATATATTATTATCTAAAGTTATTTTATTAAATTTAATTGTTATTATTTAGTTGTCTCAGCATTTTTCATTCAACATCATTTAATTGAATGTAATATAATTTATGGTATTTCATTAAACTTCATTTTTATTCCATGTAATTTAATCAATTCCATTTCATACACTTTATTTCCCTACATTTTCCAACTCATTTAATGCCCCCAAGCCCCTAAATTCGCACGAGAAACTTAATCAAACAGTTTATTAGCTAGAAATCGAAAGTGAATGCAATTGAGCAGCAGCTTCGTCAGCGGCTGCTGCAATGCCGAAAAGTAAACGACCTTTGTTGCTATAAAAAATCGCTTTGAGCCAAGTATCGGCAATAAACCTAAATCAACAAACTGTGCGGTGACAAATCGAATCACACAGCAATGAATATGGAAACACGCTACGTGGAAAAAATATGTCGCGAACACAAAATCAACACCTTGCCCGCTTGCCGCTCTGCACTGAGTTGGCTGCAGCAACTCCGAGCGCTATCACAACACGCAAGCACACACGCGCGCACGATTTCATGCACTAATGCCAGTCGATGTGTGACTGAATAAAGCCAAACCGGCAAATGTTGCATGCAACACGACGAACATCAACGGCGGCGCTGTTTGTCACCAAAGGCGGCCGAAATGCCGATAAATGACCGAAAAAAGGCGCAAACTAACAGCAAATAAATGAGGCAAACGCGCACACCATTGAACGCCGCCGAAGCGCTATGCATTCACGTATGTGTGTCAGCGTGCAAACGACTTTGCATTGCGCTGATTAAGAGACAATAACAAAACTGCCGCACCGCGCCGCTTACAACAACTTGTAGTTGCTATACACTGTAGTAACTGCTTGTAACTGCTTGCTTAGCCGACCAGACGAATTCGCAACCGCACGCGCCGAACGCACAAATTGTACTGATGAAACTCAACAACGCCCGAGTTGCTGGAAGCTTTGGCGTCCGCCTCGGCGACCGTGACAGTGAGTGGCAGCAACACGACCACCGGCCGCGACGTCGACATTAACGCCACAACGGCGACTGCGCGTGACGTACCACATTTGCCGGCCTATGCATGGCCAGCAACAACAACAACAACAGGTCGAATGCATGAAATGCACGCTTGAAAGTGTAGGCTTTTGTGTTGTTGTTGTGTGTTTTGTTTCGTCCGAAATCTCGTGTGTTCTTTGGTGGCGTCGCAGCTTGTGCTTCATTGATATGCTGCAGGCGTTGCGGCACAAAACAGCTGTATACATGGCGGCGGCGCTCTCTGCGTTGCACAGCAGCAGCTGTTGGACGGTTGAGCAACGTAAGAAAATGACTGGGAGAAAAGCGGTGGAAAACTTTAGCAAAACACAAACTTCGCAAAGTAGGTAACGGCAACACAGTGGCGAGTTGAGTGTGTGTGTGATGTTTTCCTTTGGCCACAATGTACGTTGGCAACATGTTGATATGTCGCTGTTGCTAGCGATCGCAGGAAACATGTTGTGATAACTATTGTTGCTGAGCTCACTATTAGCAACATTTGGTGAATCAAAAAGAGTACTTAATATTAAATAACGGTTAATATTAGATATGAGAATGTAAATAAATAAATATTATTATATTTTGTATCAAAAAGATAGTCGTCAATGCTTTTTGATTAAAATTTAAGCTAAATAAAAAAAAGTAAAAACCAAAAATTAGGAGTTATTTTATCAGGAATATTATTGAAATAAAAAGCAAATACCTAACGGTATGTATTTCAAACTATTAAAAACTGTGTTCCCACTTACTTGCAAAAATCGTTATTTTATCTTATTCCTCATCCCAATAAGCCATAGAGTACATTAAGCCTTTAAAACACACTAAACTTCGTTAGCAACATGTTGCTACGTGAATGTTGCAGAGCACATTTGTTCTAGTAGCTCACCTACTGTGAGCATATAAATCAAACATTTGTAAACTACCACTGCCGACGTCCTTACACGCTGGCTTTTCATTCATATGCTATTGATTTCAATGCACTCGACTCGTCTTTTACAGTCAATACAAATGGATTATCGCGGAATGCACTTCAACTCGCAAATGAAGGAAGCGAACGGCAAGTGAATGACAAAGCATGAGCTGCATAATAAAGCGGCAAATGTACAACCAACACAGCTGGCGGCTGTTCATTCACATTCGCCGCGTTTTTATTTTTTTGGGTAATTTAAGACAGCAGCAAGTGCAATGAACGAACGAAGTTAGTTTGCACAAAAAAAAAAACAACAAATGTTAAAAAAAAAAATTTTAAAATTTGTATAGAATTGGAAAACAATTTGAAAAAAATTAAAATAATTAAATTACTTAATTAAAATAAAACTTAAAATTTCGCTTTCCTTTTCCATTATTTCGTTCTAACATTCGTTCTTATCTAGTACTTATTCCATTAATGCCAGAGAATCTCAATTTCAAACACCATCACCATTATCATCCAATTTATGTCTTCAATTAGCGACCACGAAAAGTAGCTTTAATTGAATTCCATTTCACATAAGCGCACCGGGTCGCTGCAATTGTTGCACAGCTGCACTGCAAATTTTATTTTGCCTTTTTCATTTTGCGAGCGAGCAATTAAGTGCTCCAAATCGTTGCTAAACAATTTAAACTTTGTTTTAAAGTGTTAAATACAGCAATTTTTACTGCCATCAGCTGTGCGCATTGCATATAAATTTGTTGCATAGCACACCAATTAATGGTGTTTAGGGTTTCATATATGCAGCTAGAAAAACTTTCACTGTCTCAATGGCACCGACAAACCAACTTTCCACTCCCAGTCACTTAACGGCAGTTACTCTGGCTAGCTGCACTTTAATGCGACTTTAACCAGCACAAGTACAAGCGCAGTTGTCTAACTGTATGTTTGTCTGCATAAACAACAACAACAAAAACAACAACAACAGTTTTATTGCATCCGTGTCAGCTGGGAGTTGGGCACTTGCAGCTGCATTTTGTTGCCACTTGCCACACAATTGCGTTCGTTTTGGTAAATAAACAATTTTAAATGGCCAAAAAGAGGGAGAAAAGTGGTGAAATTTGCAGCAAAGTGGCGAAGAAAAACAATTGCACAAGTCGGGCAACTCAAATCGCTGCACCTTAAGCAACAACGAAAGGAAAACTTTGCTTCATTTACTCACTGTTGCAATATCTTCGATATTCACTGCTATCGAATCACAGCCATTTCCGCCATTTTACTTACATCTCCCCGTGCGCCACCACCAGCAGCAGTTGAAGTCAACCGAGCGGAGCGTGTTGATAATAAAAGAAATTGAATATTTATGCTGATGAACAAAAAGTCCAACCCCAAGCAACAACGCGCACTTTTCTTAGCGCTGGTCAATGCGAAATGCGAAATTGAAATCCAAAACTATGCGAGTCAGCTGAGCTGTCGCTGGTTTAAAGCAGTGCGGTCAACCCTTTGCACTTAAAATGTTGAGTTTTTCAACTTTTTGCAGCCGTTCATTGTGATACACTTCATTTTTATTTTCCGTTCCAAATTTTTGTTTTTATTTTTGCCAATTTTTTGTTATTTGTTGGTTTTGTTGGTAATCGACGCCGAAGGCGGAAGTTGCTTTGCATAGTTTGCGTAGCAAATTGGGTTAAGTTCTGTCGCATGTACGAATTCTTCAACACTCATACACTTGTATATGTATGTATGTATGGCTGTGAAAATTTCCGTGTAGCTGCAAAATAAATGTGTTGTCGGCCGCTAGAAAGGTCAGCATAATAAATTTCAGCCAAAATTCGACAATTACCAGAATTTAATGAAGTGTAGAGGGATGTTGCACGAATAAATGAGAGTGAAAGTGGATTTGTGTGTAGCATTTAATTTAAAAAGCGAAATGAGTACAAATTTATCCGGTAGCTAACAAATCAAAGTAAAACATCAAATGTTACTCATACGCCTTGGCTCGCCTTTTTGACAGGAAAATAAGGGTTGACTTTATGTCTTGTTCAAAAAACACAACGACTTAATATCTTCTGTTAAACAGCATAAGAAATGAAAATAAATTCTATATATTTAAATTGAAAAATAGTTGTATAGAATAAAATCTGCTAGTATATCTAAAAATAACATATTGTCAGTACCAGTACAGTACGTAGTATAGAAAGTAACAGTCAATCAGTTTACTTTTCTTTTCATTATAATCTAATTTTACCCCTTCCCTAAGGGGTAAAACCATTAATCTCTCTACCTCAGTCAAATACCTTGGGGTTATCCTGGATAAAAAACTAAGCTGGAGAGAACACATTGAGTGTAGGGCTTCCAAAGCTCTCCGAGTAGGGAACTCCAGAAGAGCCATTGCCTCAAAGAGTGGTCTTCGGCCCTAAATGGTATACAGGCTGTACACAAGTGTTATCCGACTAACCTATGGTGCACTAGTTTGGTGGAAAGCACTAATAAAAAGTGCCGGTTGAAACCAGTGGAACAGGTTCAACGTGTCTGTTTGTTAGGGATAAACGGTGCTATGAAAACTACCTCAACAAAGGTTGTAGAGGTTATCTTAGATATAAACATTCGAGTGAAGTATGATGCAGCGCTCACAGCAAGTCGGCTAAAGATCTTGGGCCACTGGACTCAAACTGTGCACCAATGGTGCCATTGCATCATACTGGACCTTTTCAAAGAACTCGGATGAGATTGGGATTGCGACCGGGTAAATGAGACTGTTGAGGAGATAAACGCAACGTTTTCTTTTCCCAGCAGAGTGGAATGGACTAATGGCACAATTGTCGATAGTACCAATGGTGAAATATATATATATATTCACCGACGGATCGAAAGGTGAAATTGCTACAGGAGAAGGGTTCTTCAAACTAAACGACTACAAATCGGTATTTCAGGCCGAGATGGTCGGATTAAGGGAAGGCGCTAAGTGGGCATGAACCCTTACACAGGTCCATTCACTTTTTTGTGGTTAGCCAAGCAGCAATTAAGGCTATCCACTGCGCCAACACGAAGTCTCGTTGCGTTAGATCATGCAAAGAGGCAATAAATAGACTATTAGTAGAAAACTCAGTTAACATCACCTGGGTACCGGGTCATATAGGCATAGAAAGAAATTAAAGGGCGGATGAGTTGGCCCGCTCAGGCGCAGCTGGGAACGCAATTCCCTTAAACTGCCCCAGACCTTTCAGTGCATTCCTCGCGAAGGACCAGTTAAAAATAAATATATTATTTTTGCATGAAATTGCCGGTTTTTTAGCCTTCGATCTGATGATCAGGATTTCACAAGCTTCTCTTAAGGTGAATCTTTCACCAGATTCGGACTAAAAGGTGAATACATTAGAACCTCAACCTGCCGGAGCTTCTGACGAGTCACTATTGATGTATGTGGCCTAGCGTCGTTCTAATGGAACACAACATCTTAGCTATGGGACAAATCCGTCCGCTTTTAGGCAATTATATCTTTCTGTCGGTCCAATGGTTAATAATAAATTCTTGTCGGAACTTCTCCAAAATTTTGTATTCAGCTTTTTACTCAGTTCTTATCTACGTAAGTTATTAATCAGCATCACCTTTCATGACTTTATTTGATATTCCTGTACTATTGAAATCTCTTTATATGTCACAGTGAAATTTTGCATAGACTTTGAGTGCATATGAATCAATTATTTAATTGTGAAATATTTCCAATTCTCTGAAATATTTTTATGTACGTGTATATAGTATGGCGAAATTATATTTAATTCTCAATAAATGTCTCCAAGTCTCTGGCAAATGTAAGCAAAATATTTAGAATTAATTTAGAATACTATTAATACAAATCTTTTAAAGAAGCCGAAACTTTGCAGTTTTTTGCATTAAACTATCTTTTCCAGCTAGAATAGTTACAATTAACTTCCCGGAAAATATCTAATATTGCATGCATGTTAAGTATAACTTTTATAATTGTTGCTGACAGCTGTTGCTTGTCAAACTTGGGACTCACCCTATGTATGTGACTAATAAACTGTGTCTCTTTATTTATAAACACCCCTCTCTTCGCAAAACACCGCAACAGCTGGCACTGACAGCGCATCGAAGTTGAGATTTCGTAGATATTTATTTAATTTTTCTGACACGTATCGATATCTAAGGGGTTTTTGTGTTTTTGTTGTGGAAAAAGGGTCTGACATGTATATATTTCATGATTATCTAAAAACTTCTTTAGACAAACAATAGGCTTTAAGAAAAACGACATATATTAAATATATTCAGCGATGTTTTCTCAGGTTTAATAGCACAAGTCAGCAGTAATATGCTGTTTCTTCTAAATTATTATAATTAATGATGATTAGTGTTAATTTCCACTTGAAACTCGCTTTTGCTACACACTCCCGTTTGCATGGAATAAAATAAAATACTGAGCATGATCCAATTAAAACTGCTAAACAAAAGTTTGCAATTAAAAAATGGGAATTAAATGCAACTACAACAACAAACAAAGTAACATTTGTTCATAGTTGATAGCCAACAAAGCTTAGAACACAAAGTTCAAAAGTAAAAGCTCGAAAAGAGAATAAAAGGTGTTGTGAGTTACGAAGTATATGTATGTGAGTAGGAATAGGAAAAAATTGCATTACGTGACCAAACTTTAACTTACTTTTCACTTTCGCTGAGCTAAGCAATTTTTCTTTAAAAAAGTAAAAAAAAATCGCATTAAAAGGTAACTGTGAAAAATCGCTACAGACAAGTTGCGCGTTGCGCTCGTAATAAAGTTGTTCTTGCTGTTGTTGTTGTTCGCCAACTTAATACAATTTTCGCTGAGAGTGTTGAGATTAGTTATTTAAGTTGGCTGGATTTGAGATGAGTGTGTTGAAGCGTTAAATGTCGCATGTTGTTGTTGTAAGAAAGTTTTGTAGTTAAGAAAAAAAGCGCTTTGTGTTAGAAAAATATGAACGGGTGAGAAGTGGAGTGGTAGCATGTTAAAGTGGCATAAATTCTATTTTTTTACTATAGAAGATGAAGCAGAAGAAAATGTTTTAAATATTTTTTTTGATTCTTTTGGGTTATAATAATATTATTATAATTATTTATTAATTATTCCTGCTAATTCTTTCTCAAAAAATTTTCTATCAAAAATAAGTTATTTACTTTTCTGTGCACTCATATGACAGTCAATGCAGCCAGCCACTTATTGAAATACTAAATTTAATTTTTTTGCAGATATTTTTAGCTTTTCGTTAATCATCTTCTTTTTGTTTATCACTAAGCATTCCATTATTTACAAAAACAATAGCGCTAACAACAAGGCAAGTGGCCGTCTTGCTCTTGCGGCTGACCAATTGATAACCGGTTCTATGGTGTAATGGTTAGCACTCTGGACTTTGAATCCAGCGATCCGAGTTCAAATCTCGGTAGAACCTTCATTCAAAATGAATGTTTTTTCAAATGCGCAGAAATATTTTTAATAAAAAATGAAGTAAATTTAGTAAAATAATCATAATACAAGCAATAAAAGTAATAAAAAAGTGCAAAAATGTGGGATTGCAGAGTTATTGAACCAAAAAATTTATTGAATTTCATTAAATAAAGCGCATGCTGCTGGAAACACACACATACATATATGAAAAGAAGGGAGTTTTCTTACCTTCTTCAACAGATTTCTTCTCTTTTTCATACAAAAATTCGTTATTTTCTCATATTATCCGCTTATTTTCCATTTTCTTTTGCTGCTGCAAATGTTGACCACTTCTTGTCTTGTCTTGAGTTCTTTCGCAGCCACAGTGAAGTTGAGGCTTTCCAGCACTTGTGCTTTTTAGTGAAAATCCTTTATTAACAATGCTTTTGTGCTGGCGACAAGTGTTACTCATGGTTAGTCTCAGACCAGATTTTGCCGTTTCTATAACTTTTTTGCTTTTTTCCTACTATTTTTTATCACATTTTTGCTCTTTTTGCTTTCGAAAGCACTATTGCCTTTGCTTTTCATTCAAAACGTGACTGCTAAAGTTTTCATTTATTTCATTTCTTTTAGTTTGCTTTGCTTTACACTCACCAACGTTTGTGAAGCTTTGGCGCGCTGCGGGTAAGTGGGTCCAGACATGTACGTTTTCAATTTGCATATCATTGGCAGTGATTGGGCTGAAAATCTGCGTATGCATTGAATGCTTTTGCTTAACCGAATGCCATTTTGCCACAAAAGTATTTTTAAAGTTCGCAAGCAAACTCTCTTGCCTCTTCCCACTTTGCATGTTTGAGCAGCTTATATAGCTAGATGGGGTTTTCACACAATTTTTCGAGGTATTCGTTTAAGCTGCACGTGCACACCACTCCCCGCCACCACTCACCGCATTTTCTTTCCCCGAATTTAATTTCCACTTTCACTTATTTATTGTTCTAAGTGGCCCTTTGCAACTTGCCAACTCACCGAGCGGGCCCTTCAAAGTTCAATACCCCCAACTATTCAATTTACCTACAGTTGTGTGTTTGTATATACATAACGGTATATTATTGGTTGAAATACGTTTGCTGGCGACACTGCCACTCAATGAAAGTGGCAACCGCAAACATACAAACAAACAGTGTCACCACACATTTCTCCTGCCACCCACGAATTCTCTGCGGTAATTTATCCTGAGTATTTTATTTTACTTGTTAGCAGGACAACTGACACACACACACACACACACGTGCATATATGTTTATTTCTCTTTCACGCTACTTGAATATTCCTTCACTTTGTGCTTGAGATTTACTGTGGCACCTTGCCAGCGCTTGCGGCTTATCGCCGCACATCAACAAATGCCGCTGTTCATATGTCGGAACTTTAATTCAGGCTTCTTGCAAATTTATACAAAAATAAATTCGACTCCTTTCGAGTTGCGCTGCAATCAATATGGGTTTGTGTCCATTAATACGTCGGTGTTTTGCTACCCCAAATTCAATTAGTCGCTCTCACCCCCTCTCAATTCACTTCTAGGCACCTAATGTCTGAGCAACAATTAAGCGCTCGCTATAACGGTACTTGTGCGCATTGCTGTTGTTGTTGCATTGGCAGTTCTAACTCCAGCTAATTGCATGTACCTACAGCATAATTGCTAAGTGAGTCAAAAAACGAACGAACGAACGAACGGAGTGATGCTCAAATGTTTGTGTTGTGGTTGTTATTAGTAATTGACCCAGTTTCTCTGGCGTTTAAAGATGCGAAAGCAGATATGTCTGTTTGAAAGTATTTGTGTACTTTTTCCACATTCAAGTGCCTTGCACTCGTTTATTCAGGTTTCTGCGAACACTTACTGCTTGTAGTTTCGTTTCGTTTGATGGGAAAAGCATGAATGAAAATGGTTTAGAAGGTAGTAGTTCAGACTTATAAATATATAGATATCCACGAAACTCTCTCAGCATGTTGCACAGAGTATAATAGTCAGCCCGTCCGTCTGTCCGTACAATCGATAAATTAAGAAAATATTTACATATTTTAATGACCACAAAATAAATATTTCTTCGACTCATATTCCTTGGCACCCTTAGGAGGTTGGTATTGGAGATGCTCGAAATCGGACCATGCCACGCCCACAAAATGTCGCTAAGTGATAAACTATAAATAACTAAAGCACAAATGAAGGAATTATTTGACAAATTTCAACCTATAATCTTATTGAAAATTTTCGAAATCGGTCGACAACCACACCTACTTCTCAAATAATCCCTTTTTTTATTCCATCAGATTCGTTCACTCTCAAAGCATTAAAGATGTGGTATCACTCACCGAATTTGAAGAAAACATCAGCCCAAAATATCGTATTTTGGTGAAAATTTATGTTAAAAGTGGTGATTTTGAACAACATCCTGAACGGCAAAAACGAATTTACTCGATGAAGATTGTTGTTAAACACAAGAATATTTCAAAGAATTTTTGGTAGTCCCGGTTTCAACACGTTTAAGTTTAGGTGATCCCTCAAGATCTAAACAAACCTGACATCAAAATTTTATGAATTCCATCGTACGTGACCTCTTAAACTGTCAACGAACTCCGGCCAAAGATCGTTGACTTTGACGAAAATGTAAACAAACCCATGACAAAGTTCACTGACCTTGACAAAATATAAATAAAACCATGTTAAAGGTCATTGATATCGTCCAAAATGTAAACAAACCTAAGTAAATTGTAATTGATATCGACCAAAACAAACCCCAATCAAAGATCAATCACCCCGTCAAAAATTTGTTTACATTTTGATCGAACTCAATTACCATTGACTGGGTTGGGATCATGTAAAGTTAGTTTTATTTATATTGAACTTGATCGCATCTGGATCAGGATTGCTTATATTGAGCTTTGAGCTTGAATATTTCAGTGGAAATTTGCTTTATTTAAAGCAAAGTTTTGATACCGACCATTTTCGGGAGTTTTATCTGGCAATTAGCACTGTCCATTCGAAACTCAAATAATTAATCGCAAGTTGTACTTAAATGACAAACGCACCAAATACAATTTAAGTCGTAGCTCCTCACATATAAAATACTCAATGAGTGTTCGTTGCGGATCACACGTGTCCAATGACCGAATGTGGTTCATATTACACTTTTAAAGCCAATGTGAGTTGTCAACCAGAAGTGATTTTGTGTAGAAAAGTCTCTTCAACGTAATGAAATAAAAAGCCATCGAAATAAATGCGTGTCATAGAAGTAATGAAAATTCGTGCGAATTTGTCACATGTGTTGCCACTCGACGTTTAGAGAATGATATATGATAGATATATGAGAAAATGTTGCTGTTTGTGGACATTCATGCACTTTAAAGCCATTCTCCAAAGCAAATTTTAGTCTGAATTTCAATTTATTTATTTCGTTCTTACGCAAAACTGTCACAGTGTGCGTCAAATACTTCTCTAATCCATCTACCGGTATGCGTCATATAAAGTAGTCATTATATTTGTATGGCGATTACACAACAAAATGCAATGGCTACCTTCAGTTTTACGGTCAATTTGCCACAATTTTATTAAATAACATATTACACGACAGAAAAATTTAATGCCACCAACATTTTGCTCATTTCCGTTGATAATAAAAATTCTAAGGAACAAGAAAAGCACTAGTCATAGCCTTGACGAATTTGTACAGCCCACACTGGCTTCCTATGCCTCCAAGCGGCACGTACATAACTGAAAGCATTATTTTCTTTATTTTTATTATTTTTCTTTTGTGCTTTGTATGGATCACATTCGCTTTCCGCAGTACGCTTTGACATTTGATGGAGTTTTGATATCGACACGTGCCCAAAGCGAAGTGAGAATAATGAGGCAACTGAAAGGCGGTCATGCCACCAGCGTCAAGTTATATAGAATAATAGATTTAAAGGGAGAACTAGCAACGAGTTATAGTCATAATTTATATACTCCCTCTGACGATATGTAGTCAATGTGCCTATATCAAAAGTATCAAAAACAGTCATCCAAATGACTTTCCACTTAATTGAGTCACTGGACGAAATCAAGTATGAAAGAAAGCCTTAGGAATTAAACACAAACATATAATGAATGTATTTGACATAAGGTGGTCCGAAAACGATTTAAAGGCTTGTATTTCTTTACTAGTTCAATTATTTATTTTTCTTTTGCTTTCGCTTTCGTATATTCATGATCTGCGACCCACCCCACCATTTATTGATTTCGCTCGCTGTGTTTTACTACAGATTAACTGAGCATTGACCTCATGCTACGAAGTAAGCAACAAAGAGCCGTGAACGGCAAAAGAAAAAGGTTGCTTTTTGATAAAATATTCTTCTCCTGCTTCATTTATTACTACTTGTGACAGTTGAATGCGAGTTTTATGCGCTCTTTTTGGTTTTATTTTTGTATAGATAAATGATGCGGCAATAAATTGAATGAAATAAGTGGCTCAAATATGAGTGACAATAAGATAAAAGAGTGAAAGTGTATTAAATACAGACAGTTTTTTGGCATTATAATGAGTTGATGAAGGTCGACAATATTGCAATGAATGCTGAGAAAGAAGTGAAAGTGTAGGGGAGACCTGTAAATTGGTTAATAAAATTTTAAGGTTATTCATAAACGTCAAATACATTTGAGCAAAATTTATTATATTGTCCTTAATTTTGGTAAAAAGAGTTAAGAGTTAGAGAAGAGAATTATTTTATGTATTTTTTTTTCATTATTTATTTTTTATTTAATGAAATTTTAATATTTTATTCTTAATCTACTCTATCATACTCACTCAGATAATCCCATTTTTTGTATTTGACTGGACATTTTTTCTCACTTCCATAATTGCCTTCAACCACTTGACCTCTTCAAATGAACTCCAGTGACGGGAAGTATCTGCTAATGACAGTTTTGGACGGCAAATATTTACTTACGCTTTCCGCCATTAGCAACACTTTGCGCGAGCACAAATTGCTACAGCCACACTGAAATGGTCGACGCCTCACTGGCTGCCGCAGCGCACCAAAGCCTTCGGTGGAGTGTTGTGTGAGCTAAACCACAGCTAATTAATATATGTATGTATATATAAATTTAATGTGTCAGATTTTTATCGAGGCAAATAAAAAACAATAAATGTCCAACGCAAAGAACAGCCATGAAAAATGTTTCTTAATGGGCAATTTGATGATGGGCCGGGAGTTTAGGCTGCCACAAAGTGAGGCAAAGAAAAATCGCTATTCATTTGCCTCATAAATCATGCCTTTTATGCGTATGAAATGCCTAGTGACAGTTAAGTGTTAACAAAAACTCGTCCAAAATGCGTATTTGCCAGCGTCTGACAACTGAAATGAAATAAGAATTTGTTTATGCAAATATTAACACATATACACACATACAAGAAACAATTGTGTGGTTTCAAAAGGATATTGACCCTTTTTCACAGTGAAAGTGAAATGAATGTGGCATTATGTGGCAATTCAAGTAATTTAATTAGCTATTTGTCATAAGTGTGCTTGATTTATATGCCTACTCAATTGTGCTTGTGACAGCAGTAAACTTCATACTATTCTTAAAAAGAGATTAGTGAGTGGAATGTTAGATTTAAGGAAGAAAGGCATAAAAAATGTGAAGTGAAGTAAGCAAGGACGATATGCTGATAAGTTTGTGATAGAATTTTGTTGTTAAGAGCGCTACTATATCTGCCAATCGCTGACTCACAGCATTTTCAATGTCTTCTATGCTTTAAATAAAACAATAAAGTAATATGGCTTGTCATAAAAGCCAGCAGAAATGTCAAACGCAGTTAAAATTTATCTACAAAATTTCCGTAAGGCATTGCGACAGCCCTGACATAAAAATTAAAAAACCGATTCAACTTCATGGCGAGCATATTTTTCGATGTAATCACAAATAAAGCCAGCGCCAATCGAGCGGAACTATTTAAACGACCTTTTATAGCCGAAGTTGCAGTCGCCACAAGTCGCAGGTCACAGAAGGAGGTTATTTCTAAGCTATAAAATGAAATTCCGTATAGAAAGTGCGTGTTTATTTGCATTAAAAAGTGTAAAAACTTTATAAAAGTATGCTCACCATAACACAATGCCATCGAAAGTAAAAAACCTTAATGGTTTGGAATGGCAAATTCGTTGCAGTATTTTGCACAGCGTTAAAGCTGAAATACTTTCATTTCAAACTGCAATTCGAGCTTTATTGAGTTTGGCCATTAAAGTTTGTTTAATTAATTTCAATTTCGCATAAAATATATTTTTATTAAGCTTTAAAATTGTCCACAGATTAATTTTGTATTTATACTTCCCGCAAGGACAATCACTTTGGCTCCATTCAACAAACCGCCAACTGGGTCACACATCCAGACTCTGCTGCGTATGATAGCAGTGATGCGAAACTGGCTTAATTTCCGTGCAATTTAATAACCGCAATTGAGCTTAAACCACAAGCAGCCACATACACATAGACGTACATATGTATGTGGCCTTGTAACACACCCAGCGTAAGGCAGGAGTGTACAAATTGATTTGCATGTAACCACAGCTGTCACAGCAACACACCAACCCAAAAGGACTGCGTTAGTTCCAGAAGTGGTTACAACAGTGTATCAGGGCCTACCAACAGGGAATAACCACTTCCTGCCCTAGCACACACACACACTTGCTGCGCCGGCGTTCAATCGTAAAAATGTTGTAAGTGAGCATTAAAAATGTAGCAGCTTGTTGCCATCACTTATCCAACTCCTTGTCACTTTTTATGCACATACAAACATACACAAGAACCGACCACATTGTAGCCTTGCCCGACCGCAGACTGGCCAATCATTAAGTTATACCCTTCGGCAATCCACGTTTCGATCTCATCCGCACCCCGACTCCGCACTCTGTCTCGGCCAATTACTCGCCTGACTGCCCAGGCACAAATCACTTGGGTATCCGCTTGCTAGTTTTCGGCAAACCGCCGCTTTTTTCGTCCGCATATTTACATGTTTTCATTCTCACTTTCACAAGTCGCTTTCATTTCCCGGCAATACTTTCACTCTTCACATGCTTCCATACATAGTTGCGCGCCCAGCGGCGGTAGCTGTGGCATTTTATTATGCTTTCGCGGTATTTTTTGTTGTTGCTGCCAGTCCACTTCGACCCTTGTATTGTGATGTATAAAAAAAGTGTTTATTACAGCGAATTGAGCGCAGCAGCGCGAAAGCAAAGCGTGAAGCTCATAAATTCTTGGACTTCGGCACAAAAGCTGTCGGGGCGTATACGCAACTTTTATGCAGTGTGTTTATTATAACGGCATATTTACGATTTATGCTTGTTCGCGCCCTTTTTCCGCACAGATTTGATTTTATGATTTAGTTGCGCATAAATAAATATCGCTTTTATGAGCTGCGAACAAATAAAAAAGCGATTTTTTACTAATGAAAATGCTAAAAGGAATAATTTGACAGCCAAATACCGTTTTAATTTATTAAATTTAATGTATTGCAAATGAAAATCACAGCCTTAATGTCATAAACAACAATTTAAACTGAAAAATACTTAAATAAAAAAAAAATAAAATAAAAATTCTTCAAGGTAATTATTATATTGGTAAGCACCAAGGAAGCCATCACGGCATCACACCTCGGTGCGCCCCTCTTATTGCAAAATCATCAATTAACTTTCACATTAATTGACAAAAGCGAAACATTTCTTTATCTTCAGCGGAAGCGTGCAAAGCTTGAAAAGAATCAACAAACTACCAATTCAGGTCAGTGGCACTTCAATCATGCTGTCAGTTGTGTAAACAATGCACAATAACGTCAAACTAAACACCATCCAAGCAACAAATAATGCAAGCAACGGTGAGTAATAACAACAAATAAAAAGCATTTGTAGTAGAAGTGAAACACAATAAGACACACTTGGCATGTGCAATATTAGCAGAAAGCACTTCCTCTGAAAAGAGCACAACAACAACTAGCGCTAAACAATTATTATTGCAGCAACTTTTTCTAATAGCCACACTTTCAGCGCGCATATTGTCAAAACAACAATAACAACAACTGTGGGAGTTTGTTTTTGCTTTATTTTGTGGTTTATATTGTAGTTGGGTCGCTAAGTCAGGACAGCTGTCAGTGGTTTCAGGTGTGTACTAGATGCTCTGGATACACATTCGCAGAAATAACTCTGCGGAGTGTGTTTAGCTTTTTTAGGTTAGGAAAATAGATCATTTTGTGGTTAGAGACTTGTGAGAATATAATAAATATTGGAAGAAGGAAGATCGAACTCCTCGAACCCGAGTTTATTATGCCCAAACCTGGACGGTAGAGGGTAAGTAAAGTTGAAATTTCCTAGGAGATTCAGTAGCCCAAGGATCAAAAGGGCAAGTCCTTGAAAAGTTTCTGCTTTTTACACACTTCTTGACGGGCTATAAGGGACTATAAGTCTTGTGCAAAACCTTTCTCTCGAAAACTCCCAGTGTCGCCTCATCGGATGTTGACATCATCCACGCTTCTGCACCACAAAGTAAGACGGGAATGATGAGGGACTTGTAGAGTTTAGTTTTTGTTAGTCGAGAGAGGACTTTACTTTTCAATTGCCTACTCAGTCCAAAGTAGCACATGTTGGCAAAAGTGATTATGCGCTGGATTTCCAGGCTGACATTGTTATTGTTAAGTTTTGACTGTCAACAGTGACGTGGGAGCGCTGACTGTTTGTTTGATGACAGAAGATATTTCGTCTTGTGCTCGTTCACCACCAGACCCATATGCTTCGCTTCCTTATCCAGGCGGGAAAAAGCAGAACTAACGGCGCGGGTGTTGTTTCCAATGATATCAACGGCGTACGCCAGTAGCTGTACACTCTTATAAATGATTGTACCTTCTCTGTTTAGCTTTGCAGATCGAATTATTTTCTCCAGCATCAGGTTAAAGAAATCACACAAGAGTTAGTCACCTTGTCTGAAACCTCGTCTGGTATCGAACGGCTCGGAGAGGTCCTTCCCGATCCTGACGGAGCTTTAGGTGTTGCTCAACGTCAGCTTACACAGCCGTATTAGTTTTGCGGGATACCAAATTCAGACATCGCGACATAAAGGCAGCTCCTTTTCGTGCTGTCGAAAGTAGCTTTAAAATCGACAAAGAGATGGTGCGTATCGATTCTCTTTTCACGGGTCTGCTCCAAGATTTGGCGCATGGTGAATATCTGGTCAGTTGTGGATTTTCCAGTTCTAAAGCCACACTCATAAGCCACTATCAGTTTGTTAACGGTGGGCTTTAGTCTTTCACACAGTACGCTCGATAGGACCTTATATGCGAAGTTAAGGAGGCTAATTCCACGGTAGTTGGCGCATATTGTGGGGTCTCCCTTTTTGTGGATTGGGCAGAGTACCCTTAGATTCGAATCATTGGGCACGCAACACACATTAACTGCTGCCAAAACACAGAGATTTCTATAGATCCCATACTGGTACTAACTTTTTGCCGCATTTAACTGTGGCAACTGTGTCAGCATATGTTTTTAAATTTCTTCAAAACGCGCCCTTCACGCCTCCACCACCATTGTCCAGCCCACATTCGCTGGCATTTTGTCATGTTCATGTTCATTGTTGGCGTCACTGACACTGACGCTGGTCAACATCAGCGTCGTCCTACTCATCAGAGTCAGTGCAACAACATTGCCACCGCATAGCGTCAGTCGAAACAATGCAACAACAACAATAACGACTAACAGTTGTTGTACTATTTTTTTTTTTTTCAAATGTGCGCAGAATTTGCGGTTAATGTTTACTGCTGTGGCCGCAGTTGTTGTTGCTATTGTTTTGGTTGTGATTGTTGTTGGCTGTTGGTTGTTGACGCGCACAAAGTTGCCGCTGGCAATACACTATTATTGCAATTATTGTCAACATTTAGTCAACTTTGCAGTCCCCGACCTACTTTATTTACGACAGCATGCAATGCGCGCAGCAAAAGCAAGAACAACACGCCTAAATAACGGTACAATTGCAAAGGGTGGTGAAAATATGAAATCTCATAACTTACGTACCATATGTACAGACACGTACGAGGGAGGGGTGAAATGGGGGAACCGCAGTAAATTTCATCAGTGCAGACAGCTGACATAGCGTTGCAGTGCAAATATGTCTGTTCATCAGTTATCTGCAACTTTTCTAGTTCAAAAAAATCTCACGTTCCACAACAACCGCAAAGAGTAACGGAAATATATTATATATAAAATATATACCATATAGTATATATAATTATTTCTTTCCTTCAAACAACTTGCAACGCACCCCTCACAGTCAAGCGATACACAAATAAACACTTCAAATGCAATCAAAATCGGAAAGCGATACGCAAAGGCTCCTTTCATGACAGCAGCCCGCGATCTCTATCTCTCTTCTGTTGGTGCATTGCAAGCTGCACACGTACATGAAATTGCTGCCAGCTAAATTGTCGCCGTGACAAACTTATTTGGCAATTTAATTGCATTGCGAAAATGTTGCTATGCTCGCGGCAGCAACGGTGGCAGCGGCATGTGCCTTAGAACTGCCAAAATGTTGGCAACAGTCGGTTATTGCATGCGCCAAGGTGTATGCTATCGCAATATGCCTGTCAGCTTGCGTTTATCTGCAGTGTATAATTTTGATGCGACAATAATTAAATTGCTCACACACTTAGCTGTGTTTTCTGGCATGTACTACGCGTGTTGCGTATACGCAGTGGCGCACTGATTGCATATATGCTGTATATTTGAGGGATTTTGCTGTTTATCATTAGTAAAAGCAAATTTATTTGATTTTTTTTGAACATATTATGGGGTTAGGGGTAGTCAAAGACACGAAAAAATTAGAATTTTCAATAATTGTTTTTTTTTTTAATTTTTTAAAATCCCTTGATCATTATTATATATTCTAAAAGCTGTATGAATTTCATTAAAATCTACTGAGCGGTTATCGAATTACAGTTGTCATCAGTTCAAAAAACATAGTTTTGAGAAAAACGCATTTAAAGTTTCACACCAGCGTTTTGGAGTGCCCGAGCGATCTTTGTTATTTGTCGAATAACTCTAAAAGCAAGTATCGGATAAACTTCAAATTGTCAGAGTACATTTTTAAGATATTACACTTAACGCAAATAAAAAAAAAATGATTTTTTGAAAATCCTGACTACCACTAATCCCTTAAATAATATTATAGAATTTTTTAATAATATTATATATATTTAAAGCTTAAAAGCAATTTATTTCATAAAAAAATTATTCTAATATAAATTTTGTTTCCAATTTTTTGTAGCGATATTCCACAGTTGATTACATTTTTTATTTTTATCTCAGCTTAGCCAAATCAAAGTTCACTTCACTGTCAGAATTGCATATATTAGCATGCAGGATCCTTATGCATTTACAGTTGTAAACAAGGCGCTGTACATGTAGCTATATTTAAAAGACAAACCATTTCAATATCGTTTCATGTCAGCTTTGCTGCATTTTTTACGCATTCGCTTAATCCACAGTGCCACAGTTGACACCGCAGAGCTTTCTTAACGCCGCGCATATCACAGTAGTTTCACTTTGCGCTGCCTTAGATACACAGATACACAGATATACATATATGCAAAGTGGAAATGGAAAGCAGCGCGCGGTCTAGCATAAAACCACATCAATAACACACATAGCAGCAGTATGCAAATGCCGCGCCCACGCCGGTCACAGTTGATCCGCAATTCAAATGCCATTGCATGCATTTCATTTGCGCCAACCGCCGCATATAGAGTCGTAAATTTTATCAGTTCAACTTTTTTCACGGCTTTTTTCTTCTTTGGCTTGCAGCAGCAGTGTGATTTTTTGCAGCGCGCTCTCCCGGTTCATGATCTGGGTATCAACGTAAGCAAGCGCCTTTATTGCGCCCGAGTTGCTGATAGTTTGCTGGGGCGTACGCTTATTGGTGTCACTACATTGCCACATGCAATTGTGTACCAAGCAATCAGTGGATATTGTCATTGCAAGCAGACAGGCCACAACACGCCACGCGCAGAAACAATGGAGGGTCACGGAAGCGCGCAACTCAAATAGCTACTGCGGCACACAGAAGACTGCATGAATATATAAGCATATGTGCGTGTGTGTGTGTGTGCAGCGCAAATATTTGATTTGCATTCGGTGGCCACTAAGTGCCAACAGACACGTCACTACCGTCGAAAAAACTGTTGGTGAGCCAGTGAGGGAAGCGTTAGCAAATAGAAACTGTATGCTACTGAAGTCACATTACAAAAACAAGCATTGCGCTCTAACCAACGGTAAAACTAAACGTGTAAAACTAGAAAAAAAGCAATTGTTTATTGTTATTGTTTGTGCCAAGTAAACGCAGTATTTGTTGTATGATGCTGCTGCGCAACGGTTAATTCGATTTTGATTACGCTTGAATGCTTTGCATATATACGAGTTACTTGGCCCCCTCCTTGCTGATTAAGCTCGGCTTTGTTGTGGAAACTGTGTCAATAGATTGCATTTATAATTAATTAATTTACAATAACAAATGGCTAGAGTTTAGCTTTTCAGTTTCTGTGGTAGGGAATGTATTGAACATAGCTTTGGCAATTTGGTTTAAGATGTAAACGATCTGCTGTATTGAGGACTTTTTATTAAAACCTTTCGTCTTATTGGAAGCTTTATTGTTATTTTGTTCTTGATAAAATAAAATCTATAAAATATAGATTTGAATTCCATTTCGGTTCAGATGACGGCGATTCCATTCTACATCTGCATATAGTATTGGTTGGTTGGTTTAAAAGGGAGGCAAAGTGAGACTGACTGCGAGCGGTCGCACTTATGTCATCATTAGGCCCATTGTGCTCCCCAGAGGTACTGTCACCTAAAGAATTTGGTCGATTTGACAAACCTTCTACGTTTTTTCCATCCCAGCTGCCCAATTTCTCTTGGGTTACAGTATTGGAAGCCGTGGAGGGTGTTTCTCCTTAACCGATAGAAAGCAGCCTTAATTGCTGATTGGCTATCCACAAAAAAGTGAGTGGAACTCGATGGATCCGACAATCTCTGCCTAAAAGATCGAATTGTAGTCGTTCAGTTTGAAGCTGCTTTCTGTATGTGGGTTTTAAAAGAAGAACCCTGCTCCCGTACCAATTTCACCTTTCGATCCGTCGGTACTATCGCTAATTGTATCATTAGACCATTCTCCACTGCTGGGAAAAGGAAACATTGCGTTTATCTCCTCAACAGTCTCATTTACCAGGTCGCATAGAGTACGAGGGCTGCTGTATATATTTCTGGCCAAGGCAACACTAAGTGTTGCCAGGTGCAATCTGACATTTCCATTGGAAAGTTTGACATTTTTTAGCATAACATCCCTCGTATTAGATCTGATATTATCTTGAATGCAGACTTGCATCAACGAAAATATATTTTTACTGGAATTCCTTATTCATTTTAAGAACATATCAAGAAGTAAGCTAAGCAAGATATTGAAGACCAATTAAAGCAATTTATGCCACAGATCTATAAAGATGGGAGAAATAACTCGATGAGCCTGCCTCGCTGATAACGACTATCTTCTATAGGGAAACTGGTCAGTAGCGGCTATTTAAAGGTTAGACTATTGGCTTCGATATGTGTCTGTATCTAACGTTTCCTCCGAACCCAGTGATTTATCCCTAACCTCAGAGCTCAAGAGAAAGCTCGCTGGAAAGTCATCGCTGAAACTAAAGCCTCATCTGCCTTATAAAAGTTGGAACGATATATTAGCAGATCGCAATAATTAACATGATGGTAAATCGTATTTTACCGAAGAAAAACTATATATATCCTTTAAACGATGTGAGCTTTTCAGCCTACATACATAAATATTTGGAATACTTTGCCACCACTTGATGCCACAGCAAATTGGTTGAATCATTACCTATGTAGCTACTCTCGGCTATCGATTTATTTCCTCCAGCAAACATCACTGATACACATGACAGACGAGATGAGATTACTGTGACTGCACTTCGTGAGGAAGATAAGCACATACGAGTATTATGAGCTTATTTGCTGCACTAAAAGTCGTCGCTACGCTGTGCGATGAACAAACAACTTGTCACGCTTTTAGGCAAACTTTTAGCTAACGAGTGAGCTGTCAAATCGCATCAATCGTGTTGGCGTAGATCGAGTTTCATTGCATAAGAAAGTGGCATGAAAGCTGTAAATATGAGAGGATAAGTGGGGATATACATGCATACATAAGGCATGTGGTAAGAGCGTGGCACTATATATGTATGTATGTGTGAACTACTCAGACTTCCGAACAAACACAAATAGCATCATAGTTATATATTTTCATTACGTAAGCTAAAGAATTAATCATTAGTTCAGAAGGGCTGTAAATAGATATATACGTACGAATTTCTGCTTATAAAGCTTGGCACTGTTTGAGGGAATTCTTTTACGTATTGTTTTATAAATTGTTTTATAAACATTTATAAAGCATTTTTAATTTAGTGTTGATAAGAAAAGAAAGAAAGTCGAACAGAGCTTTTACTTTTTAATTGGTATTTCCATTTAACTCATCTCCACACTTTTATTTTCACAACACTTGTTCAATACAGTGACTCACATTCAACAGCAGCAATGAGTAGCGGTAATTTAAGCAGCTATAAAGCATTTAACATTGCAATAATAGTGTAGAGTGCAGACATGTCGGCAGACAAGCTGGCAATCAAGCAAAATAAGCGATTTAAGTGCTGTCAACAGAAGCGCAATTTAACTGCTAGACCGAGCGGCGCATCCTATGAAAGCCCTTAAGCAAGACTGTAATAAGCGTAATTTGTACGTAAAGTGCTAAAATTGGAAGATTGTCCTTTAGAATTTATATATCTATTGCACATTAATTTTTGAAGTAATAATCTTTAATTAGAAGATTAAAGAAGGAAGATATGTTTTTTTTTTGTTTTTAAACAGAAATTTAGCTTGATTATTGAAAAGGGATAGAGAAGTCTGAATTTAAGTGTCACTTCCACGCTACCAACCCTATTAATAAATATTAGTTGAATACAAAAACGAAATCTCGTGAGTAATCGCTCGACGGCCGTATCACCCCGCTATCACTTTGTGATGCTATTATGCTTTTATCTAAACACTTCAGCTACTTTGTTGCTCGATACAAAAAAAAACTGAATTGATGTTGCAATCAGTTACCAACACTTTCTCATTGCATGATTGATGATGTTCGATGGCAGAAACTAACATATTTGCTGAATCGCAAGGAAACAGGGATTAAATAGAAATATTGGAAGTGACAGGCAGCACTAGAAAGATACTTGGGAAACTCAATGCAGAAAGGATACATTTGTTATAGTTGAGGAGGAAAGTAGTCCTAATTAACAGAAGAAGAGGGGATGGGGAAAGGATTTGTATTTGTGCTCAGATTAAAGTTGATAAGAAGCCTTTTTAAGTAAAATTATGTTCACGGTATGGTGCCTTGGGATACTTATTTGTTCCATTCTCCATCACTAGATGACTAGATGGTACTAAAATGCTAACTAACTAACTTTGGTACTAAAAAATCTTAGTTTGAATATATATATATATATATATATATATATAATATATATTAGGTTGGCAGATAGCCCTCTTCCGCTTTTTGGCTTTTGAATTTCGTGGCTACGCAAATATAAAGCGCTACAGAGCTCGTATCTGGCAATACTATATATCTTTGAAAGGTCTTGACATATCCCACAAAACGACGCTATGCACGATTAGCTATTACTTCAAACTGCGGAGGAATGGTTTCGACGAATCAAAGCGGGTGAAAACGACACCATGGATAAGCCAGACGGCGGAAGACCTGTGATGACAAATACCGATCAAATCATGGAAAACATCAAGTTAGACCGGCATGTGGCATCTCGTAACATCGCCTAGGAGATCCGAGTTAGTCACCAAACCATTTTAAACCATCTGCAGAAGGCTGAATACACAAAAAAGCTTAATGTTTGGATGCCGCATAATTTGACGCAAAAAACCTTCAGAACCAAACCAACGCCTGCGATATGCTGCTGAAACGGAACGAACTCGACACATTTTTGAAGCGGATGGTGATTGGCGACTGGCGACAAGAAAGGGATGGCATACGACAATATCAAGCGGTCGTGGTTGAAGGTCGGTGAATCGTCCCAAACAGTGGCCGAGCCGGCTAACTGTGTTTGATTAGATAAGGGAATGCCGGTAATAGCTGGTGACTTATACTGGACCTTTACGGTCTTTTAATCAAGACTAATATATGATATAATACTCTAAAGCCATCATTTGGAATTCTCAGGCAGTCAGTGCAATTGTAACTATTAACAAACAAATATTTTTCTGAATTCTATTACTCTCATTATTTTAGGTAAATCTCTGTGATTAGTTGAAACGACTTCAATGCTTGATGTGGTGAGCTCAGAGAGTCTTATCTCTCTAACCAGTTTGGTATGTTGGATTAAGTTTTATTATAATTTCCATTAACTTTTCGAAAGACAACATTGAAGCGTTCTATTGTCTAAAGCTTCTTTTATATTGTATACCAAAAAAGCCCTTCCATCTTAAATTTTTACTAAGTAGTACATTTACTTTGAATCCCTTTAACACTCGCCAACCAAAGCTACATAGAATTTTGCTAAAGAAAATAAATGAACGAATTGGATAAGCTACAAAGTCAAAGGGTATGTCTTCTTCTCTTTCTTGTTCCTCTACACTTCTATTCTACACTTAATGAATAACCTGAACTGGCAAAGCAGCAAAGTTGCTAACCCACGAAATCCCTAAGATAACAAGCTATAAATATATCTGTACACTTGCAACAAACAAGCAATGAAGCAAGTGCAATAAAGGCAACAACAGCAACAACAACTCACTTGAAGTTGCATGCTCATGGCAAATATGCGTTGAACTATGCTTGGCTTTGATATAAATCAGAAGAAGCCAACATAAATTTGCGTTAATTAAAATGAGATGATTGTGGGTTGTTAGTCAAAAGGCATAAAGCGTTAGCTGGAGAGATATATACGAGGTGGGAACAGGGTTGATGCTTGCAACGGCATACCAACGGCAATGCAAAAGTCGCTGACACCATTAATGCAGCAAACAATGGCATTCGCGCCCACAAACACTCGTACTTTCACACACACACATACACATGTGCATGACTTTGGCGGATGTGCGCCGTGGCGTGTGAGCGCTGTGTGGAAGCACTGGAGGAATGGCGGCTGAAAAATGCGTGTGAGCAGCATGCAACAGTTCGGCGTCGTGTGCCGATGACAGCATGTAACAGCAGCAGGGACATAGAATTACAGTTGTGCATGCAACAGTGGTAAGTTGAAACATGTAAGGGTGTACCGAGCTCCGGTGGAACCGATTGTTGGATATATTAGGTAATATCTTCCTTCCGCTTTTGTGCTCTTTATTCAATGCTTTATAGAAAGTGTTACAGTGATGGGATTTAGTTCAAATATGCGCCGTTTCATTCGTTAATCTGTTTCCATCTAGACGGTAACTTCATAATACCCCCTCATAGAAGCCCCCCTCCTTATTTGCGAAGAACTCGAACAGCCACTTTTCACAGACTCTTTTGAGTTCAACTTTACACCACCAAGTGCGTTCGCCATGGACAGGAACAGGCGCTATGTCCGGGCTATATGGTGAATGCGATAAGATCTCCAATCCGAGCTCCCGTTGTCCTGGTGGAACACTACACCATTCCTGTTGGTCAATTCTGGACGTTTCTGTTCGATCGCCTGCTTCAAGCGGTCCAGTTGTTCCCAGTAGATGGTAGAATTAAGCGTCTGGCCATATGGAAGCAGCTCATAGTGGATGATTCCCTTCCAATCCCACTAAACACACAGCAAAACCTTCCTGCCGTCAATCCCAGCTTGGCCACTGTTTGGGACGATTCACCGGCCTTCGACCCCGACCGTTTTCGCTTGATATCATCGTCGTTCCCTTTCAGCAGCATAACGCAGGCGTAGGCTCGGTCCAGAATGTTTTTTGCGTCAAATCATGCGGCTCCCAAACATCAAGCTTTTTTGTGTATTCAGCCTTCTGCAGATGGTTTAAAATGGTTTGGTGACTAACTCCCATCTCCTGGGTGATGAAATGCCACATGCCGGTCTAACACGATGTTTTCCATAACATCACAGGTCTTCCGCCGGCTGCATTAACCATGGTGTCGTTTTCACCCGCTCTGAATCGTCGAGTAATAGAGTGATTATTTTTTTATATTTGTATAGCCGCGAAATTCAGAAGACAAAAAGGCGGAAGGGAGATAAATGCCTACCTAATACTTGGTACGAAAAAAGAACTAATTCGATAATTTAAGGCAGACACTCGGCAGATTTTACCGATTTTCATACAAAACATTTCCATACCCTTAGTGCTCTCAAATGCTTAAATAACCGTTCAGCATTGAACGAGAGCTTAATACTCAGGCTGCAACACTGTACTGTGGGTACAATAAAGTGTCTAACACGAAAGAAAAGTGGGGGTGGTTTTCGAAATCACATATATCACTGCATTGTCAGTTGCAAGCCAACAGAAAGCAGTGAGTGCATTTGAAATAATAAAGCCAAAGGCTTAGTTGTAATGTTCCAGAATGAAGGAAAAAGCAAATGAGATGAGTTATATGCGCTAATAACAGTAAATAGAAAGGGGCATGTATAAAGGGTATGGAAAGTGAAAAAAACTGTAAAAAAAACTCAAAGAAATAAATGTGAATTACTTTAGTAGAACAGGGCCAGTGACCTAAAATGCTTTAGATTTGCAGTAGCTTCACTTGTTACTAAGTCTCAATAGCTGAGTGAATAATTGAAATAACTTATTTGGATATTAGACTAATTGACTTTTAATTAAGTTCATAAAAGGAAAATGATTAAATTTTAGAAATATGCAACGTGAATTTTAATAAGAAGCACATCGCCTAGCTTCGAAATCTTTCCCATATGGCTACAGTATGATATGAAAAAAATATTTCACTCAATCACGTACGATGATTACCTAGCTGTACCTATCAAACGTCATCGATGAGACATTACTCACCTCACTTTGCGTTGTTCGCTTATTATTTCATTACACTCGCCTAAGCATTCCAAACATGAATTATATATGTCTCTATATATTCGATCATTAATTGTGTCTCTCGTTTATAACAAGTCTAGTGGTTTCCCAGAAACATAAGTATTTACAAGGTGTGTTCAAAAAATAACGGGAATTGTTAATATTATTGTTTTATTTTATTAATATACATACTTACTTTGTTTGACTTTGTATGGTTAGACGTGTTTGTTAAGAGCTTGGTGATTATCGTTTCTTTAAAGCTCACACTTCGTTGCTTCTTCGTGAATTCTTGACCCAAAACAGTACGACAGACGTGAATCCGTATGACTTTTTCTAATTGCAAAAAATAGAGAGAACCTTACACCTCACACAACCATGCCTGGAGTCGCTGTACGAACCAAAAAATCCAAAAATTTAGTTTGAGTAGTGTTTCGACGACTGAGGATTATTTTAATATTTAAATTAATGTAAACGATAGAATATATTAAAAAAAACGAAAATTCTCGTTATTTTTTGAACACCCCTCGTAGTATGTAAATATATATGTATGTCACTACACTTCGATAAAAATGTAATACAAAGCATCGCTGGTGATTAGCGAGCAAAATAAAATGCCTCACGTACTACAAAACATTAAGCTTAAAAAACGTGCTAGAAACTTAAAGCTCACTTTGTTTATTGAAAGCTTGCAAACCTAGTGGAATATATTGGTCGCCGATCATGTTGAATGTTGATTAGTGATCTTAATTAATATGTACAACATTGCGTGTGTGAAAAAATACAGTAGTGGAATATACATTTGCTTATATGAAATTACATATTCCCCTACAATTGGCAATTTGAGGGATCTATCAGAGCTTTAAATATGTGAAAATGTAAAAATTATGTTAAAGTCTTTTACGCATTACATAGTTTTGAAATAAGTTTCCGAACTTTTGATGAACACCCTAATAGTGTATGTCTTTGCCATACATTTGTCTCAAGAAGAGCTTATCGAACTTTCTCTCAACTGCTATGTAAGGCGTGTAAGAAATTAACATATAAACGTTATGAAATCTTATGAATGTTCAATATTTCGAAATAAATTAATTTGTTTTTGAAAGTGTACGTACTTTAAGGATTTTAAAATTTGAAATGTCTATTAACTGACATAATTCGCAGCATTAGTCATTACCTTGAATATTTTGTTATGCAGCCATGACGATATCGGACGGAAAAAGAGAATCATTAGGTGCGCCATATAGGGTATCAAAAACACCATATAGGGTATCTACCTTGTGCTTACTGCGGTATTAAACGACTGCAATCTGTAGCTTTCTCGCAAACAAGTGAGGCATAAGCATATTCTTCCGCTAACGATTCACTTGCAGTGCTTGTGGACGTTCACTTGGCAGTCGACCGGCTAATTGTAAACACCTAACCCTGCGAAATGTTCAAAGTGAATTTAATTATATTTTTAATCGGAATTTCGCCATTCCTTGAAGCTCTAACTTCAAACAATTTTTGCACCAAACACGGACCAGTGAGTGTTGAAGTGCTTGATATAAATTTTAAAAATATTTCCTACAATAATACATGACAAATAACTCTCGCTTTGCAGACTAAGGAAATCAGATATTGTTGTCCCGGCTATGTGGGAGATGGCGAGAATTGCAGTCCAATCTGTTTTAACGGTTGTGAAAATGGCGTGTGCATTGAACCCTTTGTTTGTGAGTGCAATGAAGGATTTACTAAGCACCAAGGGCCGCATTCACCTTGTGTGCCGATTCCAACAACAATTGTGATCAATACGCCACAACGAAGCTGCGCGGAACGCTGCAGCAACGGCACATGCGTGAACGATGTATGCACCTGTGCGCCAGGTTGGCTGTTGCAACAACACGACAGTCGCGACATTTGTGTGCCACCGTGTAACGGCGGTTGTGTGAACGGTTATTGCAGTGCGGCAAATAAGTGTGTTTGCTCTAAAGGCTACGAGCCGCTACCGCTCAACCAGTTCGAATGTGTACGACCCTCCGGCAGTGGCGCACTCTGGAACCAATCGGCACAATTTGTAACGATCCTGACCTCGCTGCTGCTGCTGATACGCTACTATTGCGCATTTTGGAAGAATATAAACGCTTAACCAGAGTATGCTGCGATAGGTGACCTGAAATGCTCAAACCATGGAAAACGATAAAAACAACGAGTTCAAAGCACTCACACTCACGCTCACGCATTCATTCCACCACTGATAGACCACAAAGTGTACAAGCGCAATTCATAGCATTGCACTGACTGCATTACGAAAAGTCTTCATTTATTTTTAAATAACTTATAAAAAAAAAACAAAAAAAAAAAAAAAAAAGCTAATGTGATATAAACAAGTATTTATAAATACTTACAACTTCAATATACATATACATATACAAATGTAAATATGCGTTTATCTGCATTTTATTGAGAAGAGTTCTAGGAAAAGCCACTCGTCAGCCCGCAAAAGAGCTACAGGAATGCTCAAAGTCAACATATTTAATAACATAAATTTAATTTGCATGCGTGTGCCACCAACACACTCACACACACGCACACTCCAGTTATCAGTTCAACGCAATAAATTCTCAAGTCCTTATGTTCCGTGTTGTGGTCACCCCCAGCGACTCAAGTGTGGGAACAATGAACTTTTTATGACACAAATAATTGTCGAAAGCGTAAACCTGCTGCTGCTGCTGCGAAAATAAGCTGAACGCGCACATAAGTACCTCGACGATAAATAAAAATTTAGTTGTAATAAATTAGTGGCGATGACTAATGTGCTTTTCATACTAATTGCTCGCATAAATTTCGGAAAACTAAAGAAAGCGCAGCACTGATAAAGCGGACAAATGCAATAAATAAAAGCTTGTGGCAGTTAAATGAAAATATTTTCTATTCTAAATTGCTCAAACGTTAGAACTGTAGCAAGAAGCACGAAGAATTTTTATTGTGAAATCTAGCTTAGTGCAGAAAGCAAAATGGTTAATAACCGAAATCTTTCTTTGTTTACCCGAGAAACTTATAATCTGACGCAGAGGTTTTGAATGAATTTTCCCAAATAAACGCTAAATTGTTTATCGTTAATTGCGCAATTAGTGGAAAATGCGATTCATCAGAATATTGAAGCTATTTAGTCAACGGAAAGCGTAGCTTAAGTTTATTAAATTAGTATTAGTGACATATGCTTATTATTTATTAATTGTGATAAGAACTTATCGTCTATTTCCGACCTTATTTTTTAGAGAAAACCCCCACTATATGAAATGCAAATTCTTATTTATCGCACGTATGAAATGTAAACTTGTTTATCCATTAAGCTGCATGTAAGCTCTGTTGGGCTTTCCAATAAATAATTTTCAATATAAATAATCTTTATTCTTAATCTAATTTTCGCTTGAAAATTGTCGCTTTGTCGATTATGAAGCGAAGAAAAGTAAATAAAGTTTTTTAAATGTACATATATATTTTCTACTCAACTCTGTCGTTTTAATGGAAAACTGAATATAAACCAATTCAAAAAGATTTTTTTACCATTTACTCTATGTGTATTATGGTTTATGTGATTTCATTTTTTAATTTCCGCTGGATAAACCCAGTGACAAGCTTTTTTAATAAAATTTCGGCAAGTAATATGTAACAAAAACGATAGCCTGATGGCCTTGAGCATATTTATAAACACTGTGATGCTATCTCAACTGATTTATATGTATCTACGTACATACATATATATGCGTACAGTTATTTCTGCATGTGAAGAAACAAGGAAACCCCAACAACATGTCTGTCAACGGACAGGTAAATTTATAAAAGTCAACCCAGCACTTCTTGCCTGCCAAAAGAGGGCTAAAGTGGGTAAATAGGCGAATAGACATAAGGAATGCGCTGAGATGAGAGCTTACCTTAAATACAAGTATGTAAAGAAAAGCAATCGATGGTCAACCGGAAGTGACATTTAGTAGAGCAGCCAAAGCTGGGGGGATCCTTCTTGTGGGTGGCGTAATGCTACAATGCGCCACAAATTCCAAAAATAATATGCAAAGCCGTTGGCAGCAAGTTGAAGAAGATTATGCTACGTTCTATTTGTGCGAATATATACTAGTATTGGTATGTAACTGACAGGTAGACACTGGTCAGGAGTGTCTGCAGTTTAAATGATTTGCCTTTGTGGCTGTGAGATAACAAACTGAATGGACTTTATTATTAAAGTTGAAGCGCAGACATGCCTTTAAGAGAGAAGAAAAACCAATTTCTAGTATCAAAGCGAAGAAAATATGGAATTTTTGTTATCTTAAATATTTGAAAAGGCACGTTGGAAATAATTTAATCAAATAATTTCAGATATAAATTGAATAAATTTTAATTATCGAGCTCGTAATATTCAATTCAATTGTTCAATATTATTTTCTCATAAAATCCAAATAAATTTTTGAGTGTAGTTTCGCTATATATCTTTCAAGATTAACCAGTTTAGTTATCAAATATGAATCATATCTATTATAATAAGCACAAATTTTGTTAATCCCGGTTCAAATTGTAATTTTTCAAATTTTTAATTCAAAAAAATTGCGATTACGGTTTGAGGTTCTACCGAGATTTGAACTCGGATCGCTGGATTCAAAGTCCAGAGTGCTAACCATTACACCATAGAACCAGTTGTTGGTAATGCGGCCAAAATGGAAACCAGAGAACAGCAGACACATATTTTCAACGGCTGAAGATATCACCAGGAAATATTTACATTTCAAGTTTCAACACTAAAAATATGCAATAAATAAATTCGTAAAACAAATATAACAACAAGTAATAATATGCAAATTGATAAATATGGAACTGAATAATATACATATGTATTTGTATACGAAGGGTTTATTTCGGGTTTTTCAAAAATAAAAATTATAAAACATGCGTTCCATGTCTTCAAATTTCTTTATTTTTCAGTCAATAACAAATATTTATCTTTTTATATATCTTATAAGAAAACCCAATTCACTAATTGTGGAATTACGGATGGAAAACCCTAACCGCATATCTTTTAAAATACCTGTTAATGACAACTGAGCAATGTACATATATAAAAAATTCGATTTTAAGGTTCTACCGAGATTTGAACTCGGATCGCTGGATTCAAAGTCCAGAGTGCTAACCATTACACCATAGAACCGGTTATGGTGCGGAGCTGCTACAGAGCATATACATTCTACTCTCTACGGTGGCACCGCTAGCGTGATGCTTACACAACGCTCATTAAATGCATAACTGTGAGCGTGGTGTGTTTGCCTTGGCGCTCGCTGAGTTTCAGGGTGGTGGTGAGTATTTATGGCGCGCATTGCCTTTGCCTCGCAGCGTTTATTTTTAGCATCGACTAGCTCTTTACTAAGCAGACGTCATAAAGACTGAATTTACAGTAGTGAAAAGAAAGCAAATATTAAACTAAAAAAAAAGTCGAAGATGCTTGTAAAATTTGTGGCGCACGCTTATTTTCATTTCACTTGCTCTGCTGGCATATCGTAAAAGCAGTTGTCTCATTAAATTATGATTGCTGAATGTGGCTGTAAAATTGCAAATGTGTCACTTTTGATTTGGCGAATGATTGCCATTTTGCGGCGATACAATTTTTATGATCGCTGACAAATGCAAATTTCCAACATTTAGAGCACTCAAATTTTATTGCATTTATTGGCGAGGGAACGCTAATTCCTCTGCACAGAGTGTGGGCTAAATTTTTTGAAACGCCAAAGATAGCAGGACTTTCGATGGTAAAATGTATTTGAAAGTATTTGCAGCTGCTTTAAGTGGTGGTTTAAAGAATGTAGGTTCTCATACATGTAAATCTGTTTGTATGAATATTGAACGATTTCGGATGTCTTTAAAAAAGTATTTTTACATAATAAACATTCGGAAAAGTTGAATATGAGATCAGAAAGAGAGCTGAAAATTTCAGTCTGGAACGGAATCAAGACGGTCTATATTGCGTTACTATAGCTACTATGGTGCAGATTTCTTAGTGTTAGGATCAAACCGTCGACAATATGGACTTTACTTATGGAGGATTTAACCTTTGTTAATAAATTATATTTTTTTTTCAAAATTTCTAATAGTTCAAAATAGAGTCACAGGTTCGGAAAACAAGATACTTCAAACGCTGTTCAACTGTCTTATAGAAATTCTCAGTCCACACATTTACGATTATTATCTAAATTATTAGAGGACAATAGATTAAACGATATTCAAACATTTATTCATTGAAGAAATTAATACCGTCCAGCTTCTACAACTCTATATACACTCCATATAATACATTTCAATGCTTTATACTTTAAACCCATTTGTTTAATAACAACAACAACAAATTTACTATTGTATCACACTATATACATACACCTGTTGTTGTTGGATGTGCATGCAACAAGTGTGCTGAATGTTTTTGCAATAACACACACATATGAATTATGATGGCATTTCCGGCTGAATACAGTCGGTGTTTACAGCAAACAAAAATGTTTGAGAATTCTATTTATGTATTTCGTACGTGTTACGGTTATGAATGACGTCTCCCCACTTGAGTTACCTCACACTCGGAAGCAAAGTGCAAGTTACTCTCAGTCACAACAAATGCGTCATAGTGCGCCGATGCGATAAGAGAATGTTGCAGGCAACAAATAGGAAATGTTTAGCAACATGTTGCTACTTGATAGCAGAGTAATATGTTGCAAGAGGTTGTGTAACGATATTTTCGTATAGTAAGAAAAATGAGGGGGTGTTAGGTCGTTGTTTAACAACAACTTTGACAACTTTTTTTCATTTTTTTTTATTTTTTTTTTTCTGAACCATCAACATCTCAAGAATATTGTGTTAAAGTGTTAGGTCATTCGGAGAAAAACTAACGAAGTTACAGCAGGTTGAATAACGGTACCTCCAGCTATCTGCGCTGAGTGTACAAAACTTTGAATTTTCCCAAATATGCCATTTTTAAAGTCGATGACCAGCCTACAGAAAAAACTCTCTGCATCGATCGTTTTGAAATTTTGAACAAATATTCTACATATATATAGCTCTCGAATGACGTCGAGTTTTTTCAAAAATTTTAATTACTAACAATTTTACAATAACAAATAGGTCGATTTTTTCGTCTAAAATCGTCATTTTGGCTTGAAAATGGTACCAAAAATTAAAAAAAAAATTAAAAAGAACTCGACGTCAATTGAAAGATAAACTAATAAACTAAAGAAAGCATTTTAATTTTTTGGTTTCGAATGATCCAGCGATGCTGTAGGCTGGTCACCGCACAAATACTTCTTTTCTAGGTGCCTGGCGAGATCGACGATAAATCCGTTATTCCTCACTATTTTTCGATAAAACTTTTTTTAAGTATTCTTCAAATGTTGTACTTTCATATAATAATAAGTAAAATAAACCTACAGCAATAATTTTTTTTACAAAAATTTATGAAAAAAGGTCTTTTTTCGACGAAACAAACCTTACGCCCTCCCTTAAGTGTTGTCTTATGGGTTATGATTTGAAATAGTCTTATTTTGGGTATGGGTTTGGGTATTTTATAAAAAAATTTGTAACGGTTTTACTTCAAAATCAAACAATGATATGAGGCACATGTCTGAGCATAGTGCAAGCTCAGATGAGTACTATTATGTCAAATTACATATTGATCAAAGAAACCAAATATTAAATATACACACCCACTAGGATCTTTACTGGGCCTTGAGGTTTTTATATTGCATTTATATCCGCAACAACCAGCTTCAATTAATTAAGCTTTTTCCTATATATACATATAGTAGCTTCCTCATATTCTGTGATGGACACCCGTTTAAGACATTTCCGCGTCATTCAAATCCCGACTTGTTGTGCTTTTTTGCCATTTTCCTCACACTTTTCGCACGCCTTGTTGATTTATGAATGATGTGTGTAAGTAAACAAAAAGCGGCGCGTTAAATCAATTGTAAGAAAGTGCGAATGTGTGAATTGGCAGGAGATAAAATTGTCGAGAAGAACACAACAAAAACACAACAAAGTTCAGTAGAAGAAATGCAAAATCATTATTCACATGCACACACGAGTTTCTTAGTAATGGAATTTATCTGCGGTTACAGTGGGTACACGATTGTTGGTACATTGCATGAATATGGTTGATATTAAATTGATGTCATAGAAGCGGGTCTGACAATGGATTTGTTAAGATTTTAGGACTTTGTATTGCGAGTATATGTATATTTTATAAAATTGTTTAAACAAATTTATTACGAAAGAAATCAATGCTAGTGAAAACAAATCATTTTTTTGCTAATAAATGCTTCCAGAATGTCAGAATTTAAGGTCAACGAAATTTTGTTTTTTTTTTTTTTTAAATCTGATTGACCGTATAAACCATGCCGTACTGTAAATAAATATATGCAATTTTTTCCCTGTGAAGATTCATTAACGATCTATATATATATTTGTAAACATACGAGAGAATATGTCAACAACCTTTCAATAAATAAGAACACCAACAAATCAATACCAACTTGAAAGCAAGCTCCATGAACCATATGTAAACATTGACACATTCGGAAAGAAATCGAAAGTTAACCTCAAAGTGTGAGTGGGCACACACATGCAATTTGTTGTAATTTAATTTTGCGCACTTGAATATTGCTTTGGCTTATTTGACTTTGACGTTGACTTTACGCCAATTTGAATAGAATTTCATACTCATCACAGCCATTATCATAAGCGAAATTATCAGCACCGCGAAGATCCATCAATAATGGCGCAACCGAGCAACGCTTTCAGCATAGAACAGCAAATTGTTACGCTCGTTTTTGCAATTTTGCGATAAACATCATCAATTTAGCATTAGGCGACAACGAGCGCGGCAGAAAAGTTTCAAGGCAAATTGTTTAAAATGCATTGTATTTTTGAGTATGCAAAATCATAAGGAACAAGTTTCTTTTTGCTATTTTTCGTGATTTATTTATTTCCTAAATTTTTCGGTGGCCTCTTGCCTCAAGAAACACGAAAAACCTTCGCTACTTGCTGGTTTGTGGTAGGCGCTTTCAGCGACTGTACACAATTTTCGATTACTTTGAATATTCATTAACATAATTTCGCTATTTAGCGGCGACTATGAATGATAATGTTGAGCGGCGTGCGAGAAGACTTCGTAAATTGTGTGGAAAATATTTACTTGCACGCGCGCCGTCTAGAGTATTGAAGAAGTTTTCTCCTGTAGTTAATAATTGAAAAAGAAGGCTAAGAAACATTAAAAATAAATGCGGCTAATGCGATTTCTGCACGGAAATTTATTCGAGTGTCATTGTTGACAAATGATGAGAATTAGAGAAGTTTGCGCACAAATTCGACACGCGCCGATTTTTTCATTCAATTTTAGGTGAGAAATTAATATTATCAAATATATATTTTTTTAACTTTTAAGTTTTAAGTCACTTAAAATAACAACAGAAAGTTTAAAAGCGTACCCAACCAAGAGTAATTCCCCACGCCTACTCTATTGTCCGCCTTCGCTGTATCCAAACCACTCATTCGTGATATTTTTGTATTCTTTTGCAGAAACTGCCGTGAAATGTGTCAATGTTTAAAACACCACCCCGCACCCTCTGTTAAACAAAGATGACGAAATATTGCGGTATTTATAGCTACCGAATGCGAACATGTCGCCGCAGACATTCAGCGAGCTGGGCACCAAAAAGTTCATGAGCTCGAAAGTTAAAAAAAAAACGAAATATACCAGGTGAGTACTAAAAAGGTACTTTTCATACAAACAAAAGAAGAGAGAATAAACTAATGCCTATTTTTAGAAAGAAAGGTCAATAAAAACTAAAATGTTTTTGAAAATATTTCTGTACGAAATCGCAAAAACAACCCCTAAAATATCGTCACTATAAAAACGATAATCACTTTCAAAATTTATTCATAATTTTCAACAATTTTTTTCTTGATTGACGTACTTTCTCTGCAAAAGCCATATTATTAATATCATCGATATACTTTTAACAACAATTTTAATAATAAAAAAATAATACAATTCTATGCAGAAGGTTCTACCGAGATTTGAACTCGGATCGCTGGATTCAAAGTCCAGAGTGCTAACCATTACACCATAGAACCGCTTATATGTACAGTGGTCAAAAAGAAAGCTGACACTGGTCAGAAATGCCAAAGATGTGAAAGTAGGGTGATAAATTAACTAAACGGCGGCATCGAAACTTTTTTATCTAAACAAGTTTTTGTGAAAATTTTAATTTTGTTGTATTTGGCTCAAGTAATTCTCGTGTGTAATGTTACAAAGGTGTCTTCGCTGAGTAATACCAGGTAACCTGGTGTTTTTCTAAGTAAGTTCCTAGAATATACACAATATTTTGCGCGTTTCCATTTTCCATTCGGGTCTTCCCGCTACCTTGTCTGGCATAAGCAAGCTACAACAAATTAAGCTAACAAGTGACTTTGACATGTCGATGAGTTTATGAATGAATTTTCGGGGTTTAATGGCTGGTACTTTATGTCTCCTACGCGACATTTATCGCAAATCTTTGCTTAAGTTATAAGTTTTATCACCTGCTGTTGTGTGCCACAAAGTCGTAGGTGCTGAAAAACGTAATATATAGGGACATAATGGAACTTATATACTCGTATATGTATGTAGACGAACAACCAAGCACGTGCTGCTGGCGGAAGCTAAAATTTCAGTGCGCGCCCGCTGACAGGTGAGACATATTAATGATGAAAGTGTGAGTGGTTGTTGCTGTGTGTGTGTGTGTGTGTGAAGGTACCAACACTGGGTTATTAATATTTGTTGTCGTCGCCTGTGTATAAATGAGCTTGTGCCGTCAGCGGGTATGAGCTAATGTATTGCAGCAAAATTCGCGGAATCATTAAAGTCAGCGTAAAGCTACGTGGAAAAAGTTTAAAATGCTACCGGTTTCCTATGCGCGCATAAATGTGTTACCAAGTGTCTATGAAAATTTAAAGTCTAATGTGTTAATTTATGTATGCGATTTAGAAATTTCTGCAAAAGTAATTTACTTGATGATGGGGTTTCTACAAGGAGCGCTAGTATAGGAAGTAAAAAGTTAAGTGAATTTTTTTAGAAATGAGTTGGAGTAAATAAACTTGTTTTATAGTAATTAAATGTGTATAATAAGTGCAGTGAGAGTTGAGTTATTTGATTAAATGGTTTTATATCGATTTATCGAAATTGATCGTAATATTTTTAAGTGCACTACTTATTCATCAAAGCGTCTAAATATTACTTGATTTTGTAAAAATGTTAGCTTCCTTAATTAATTTTATTAGTATTAGTAATTAAATATTAATAAAAAATCCACTCTTACTATAATAGATTGAAGAAAATCACGGATGCCAACTAAAAAGTAGTACATCCAGAAATGAGGGAACGAAGTAATCGCTAGGATTTACTTATCTATACTAATATTATAAAGCTGAAGAGTTTGTTTGTTTGTTTGAACGCGCTAATCTTCGAAACTACTGGTTCGAATTGAATAATTCTTTTTGTGTTGGATAGTCCTTTTATCGAGGAAGGCTATAGGCTATATAGATAGGATGCGAGGAAACTGTGGGAAATGTTTAAAAAAACGGGGGAAATTATTTATCTTTGAGGGCTTCCGTTCCTTGCGCTGCGAAAGCGGTTCAAGATACACAAAAGTTATGTATGAAAGAATTCATATGTTTGTAGTTGTTTTCTATATAGTAGATATTTTTTTGTTTTAGTATATTACTTTGTTTCTAATAGTTTCACAGTAATTAATCTTTTTTTTTGTTTTCATGTAGATTATTAATTAAATAAGTAGTTTAGTTGAGTATAAACTTGAGAGTCGAATTGCAGGAAGACCAGTCTGGAGAAGTGTTTTGCAAACAACCGCCCGATATTGGTAATGGTATTATTGCTGTTGATACATCATCTAGATACATTACATTCCCTACCAATTTTTGTAAATTTTGTGAATCAAAGACCGAAGTCATGGAGATGGTTTTCCCAAACATTGCTCAAAATTACGTAAATCACGTTTGGTTAAGCGAACGTGTTATATTGGCCGCAAAAAATGTTGATGTGAATGAAACTAATTTTCAGATTCAAGGGAAAATAGCTGGCGAATTGAAGAATTACATATCAGTTGATTCCATTACTAAAGAAGATGAAGTTGTCAATTATCCAACAGAATTTTTAAATTCGCTGGAATTGTCCGGCTTACCACCTCATAATCTACAATTAAAAATCGGATCAGTTATTATTATGTTACGGAACATAAACCAGCCACGTCTGTGTAATGGCACCCGGCTTGCGGAGAAGAAATTATTGAACAACGCTTCGATGACGTTGGTTGGATTTTGAAAGGGAAGTACGAAGGCGAAGATGTTTTAATACCATGCATCCCTATAATACCGAACGATATGCCATTCAGTTTTAAACGTTTATAGTTTCCAGTGCGGCTTGCATTTGCAATGTCAATAAATAAATCGCAAGGGTAGTCGCTAAGTGTATATGGCATCAACCTAGAAAATCGATGTTTTTCACATGGCCAATTATATGTCGCCTGTTCCCGTGTCGGAAAACCATCAACATTATTTATTTACGCTCCAGAACATAAAACTAAAAATATAGTTTATCAAAAAGCATTAGAATAGAGAGAAACAGTGAAGTATATATTGAGCTCAGTGTTTACTTCAAAATGCCCAGTTGTTCAATTGCGATTCGTAAAAATATGTATAAGTGAAATTATTGAACCCTACGGAATAAACACTATTATGAAAATATATATTTTGGTTTTTTATTTAAAAAAATTAGTAAAGTCCTTTTTAGGTATGACGAGACCAGGGAAATAGGTACTCATTTTTATATGGTGGATATTATAGATTCCAGTTCAAATTGAATAGATACGCATATATAAGATAGCTCAGCTATACAAAATAAAGTAGTGCATCAAATTTACGCTAAGGCGCTACGAAGTTCGCCAGGTCAGCTAGTATGAAATAAATGTAATAAATTCCGAAAAAAACAAACTTAAAAACCATTCTTTTACATTTTTAATGCAACCCATTAATAACCAAATCTGCTCGCCAACACTGCACTCAAGTCGTATAAATGAATAAAAGACACCGCAATCTTAAATTAATATCTTTGTTTGCTGATTTCTTTGTATTCTTAAACGCCATTTGGTAGGAAAGTTTAAATAAACGATAATCTCCATTATGCCTGCGCCATGCTTTCGCTAACAGCTGCAATTAATCACATAATTATTAATCGTAACACTGAAAAAATATAAACAAACTTTGAAATAAATCTATATAAGAGATACTTCAACTTGGAAAGTGCTTACAAATGGAGGCTGAAGAAGATTTTTTCAAAAAAGGGATAATAATGATTATAAGTGTAGCCTTGAAGAGTAGCTGAATACTATAAGTCTCTTATAAAAATCTAAACAAAAATATTTTCTTCTAAAACAAAGCAAAATTGTCTTATATTTCGCTGGACAACTGACATTTCATGAATATGCGATTAACTAAAATCAGATAAACTGTCATTCCCCTCTAATTATTATGAACAAACATTATATACACCAGTGCAATTACATGCCATGTGTCGGGCAATATATTTTCTTTAAACTTACACGCGTTTGGCGCACGCCCACTATGCACGCCCACCAGTCAGCCAAGCGCTGCCTGCTTGTCGCCTTGCCACTGCTAATCCGTCAGAGTCCTTCAAGCTCAGCGCGAATACTCGCATGTGTGTGTGTGCTTTTCTGGCGAGAAGTGGTCGCAGCGCTGTCGCTTATTCTGTTATTCACTGTTTTGCTACTTATTGTGCTGGCATACTGCAAGTACTCGTAGTTGTTGCTATTGTTGTCGTCTGCACTGCGTACTCTGCTGCAGTCAACTCAGTTATTAAGTCCTGTTTATTTGCTTTCCCTTTTGTTATGTGTACTAAGCATGCATTCAAGTGTAATTATGGCCCAAGCTCTTTGTCCTTGCTAACTGCACTTTTCACCGCACACCACAACCTCCCTTCATCTCTCGCTTTTCATACAATAATTTGTTAGGATTTTCATTGTGGCTTTTAATTTTGTGTACAGCTTTGCATTTTTCATGCTCACAAGTCGGGCGGCAGTCACCTTTTCACCTTCCTCGCGCAGCGTATTTTGACTTCTACTCGCTTCAGTGCATTTTAGTGTCATATCAATGCAGAGCTTCCAACTTTCTGCGTTCTTTCGTAGTCCCTGCCGCTGGTTTTATGATTATTATGGCTAAAGTGTAGCATTACAATTTGCTGTCACTGTAATTTGTGCCAAGTAAGTAAGCTGCGGTGTTCAGGGTTGACTGCTTGAGTTGTAGCACTACCACGACAACCTCGACCTGATATCGGTTTAAAGACCGCCAGTATCAATATTTGCCACTTACAGGGTCTAAGCGCATATATTTACTGCAGGCACTCAAGCAGTTGGGGGAAAGAAGCTCTCACTCACACTCAACAGCTCTGCCGTCAACAACTCTCCGGCACATCATCGCATTAAATGCAACCGTTTATGCTGCCTCCAATAACGATTTAACGAGTTAAGTGTGTTTTAAGCTGCCGCTTTTACTCCACCTACAATTACAGTGCACACTCAGTACGCGCTGCTTCCGCTCACGCCGCAGCGTCATTTGCATTTTTATCTCACGTCTCAATTGCACACCAAATGATGTTTAATTTGTGTTGACGTTGCACAATGTCATTTGCTGTTTGTTGTTGTTGCATGCAACGCTTGTTGCACGAATGCAATTTGCTTTGTTGCATAGTAACTATTGTTATTTATGTTGTTGTTGCACGTCCATTTTGAAAATAACTACCTTCACGCAAGCATTTAGAATAGCTTCCGATTACAGGACGTAGGCACGTATGCGCTACTTCCCTCAAGCATTTGATAGGCATGGCATAATTTACCGTTATTACAGGCGCACTTTAGTGAAAGGCTTTAATAAAAGTCTCTTAGTGTTAGTGGACTTGTGTTTGGCTGCAGCCGTGTTAAAGAACGTTGATAAGGGAACCAGCGTCCATTTATGCTGGTTATGCCTTTCTTTTCACCACATAAGTAGTATTCCTAGTTTCTGAATCAGGGATCTTCTCATAGAAATTGTCCGCCGTTCTTGAACTACTCTTGATAAATCTCTTTCCAATCAAGAAGAAGGTTTCCGACGATGTTGAACTACTCTTGATAAATCGGTTTCCTATCAAGAACAAGATAAGAGATCAAGAGATGTTGCTTCAAAGTACCAAAATCATACTTTAGCTTCCTAATTAAAATTTCGCCAGTTTGCTAGGTCTTCTGGGACTTTTACTCGGAACGACCAATTTCATATACAGATTCAACATATTCTCCAAGTCACATTTTTTCTCCTACAGTATTTTGTGATAAGTGTTTGCGAATTATTCTAGGAACACTGCCGACTAAGTGTTACTTGCAACAGTAACCCAGACCTCGTTCTACGTACGCTCTCGACAGAATTTCTTCTAGCTTGTAGATTTGCTTTTTAACCTCACATAATTAGCATACACTTCTTCGAAGAACGCTTTAAATACGTCACATATAATGAGAGATTGCAGTGCAAGTATCGAGTGAGTTTCTCCAGCTGCCAGCGTCATTTATATTGTGGCTTGCGATGGGAAATTAATGCTCTCGCCAATGCATTTCAAAGAAAATCGAGTGTGTTAGCACAGCGAATGGTGTCAATATGCTGCGGCGAGGCTGCTGGTGGCGCTGCGGTGCTGACAAAAAGTTGTTTGCGTGATAAGCAAGAAATATCGTGAATTAATGTAATCTAATAGCGAGCGGAATGCGAGTAAGTAGTTCGTAGAATATGTTTGCTGACGTGCTTATGTGTTGACAAGGTTACAAAAAATTAAAATAGCGCGTTGGTATATGAAGAAAACTTTAGATAAATGCGAAATGCTATGAGTAAGTATTGGTTGGGGGAGAACTAGCGAGGCGGATGTATGAAGTATGTGGAACACTGAGGGTGTGAGAGAGGCGAGTGCTGTGGCAGCAGTTGTGAGCATATATAGTAGGTCAGTGTTAGGCGGATGCTTAAGGGAGTAGATTTAAAGAGTACTCTTTCATTAAGCGCTAGTTATTGATGATTCTAATGGGTATAAAATTAATATAGTCTAAAATAATTATTAAGAAATTGCACTCATATTATCATTTAGTTTTGTATTTCCAGCGTTGTTCTTATTATTTTCTATTGACTCTTAGTATCTCAAATAAACATTTAAAAGCATCTGACAAAGCAAATATAAATCACACGGCTAAGAAGTCAAGTTGTTTACGTTAGTCCATTATATTTTCTGCAGCAGCTTTTATTTATTTTCCTGTTTGTATTTATTACCTCGGCAAGAATTTTAATTTTTCTTAGAACACAGATTATTACTATTGGTCACCGCTCACACACTACGTCGGGTGGCAATATATTTCAATATTTATTTATTTGCAGCCTTCGAGCGAGTCAAGATAGCAACCAACACACTAACGCATAAATTGAACCGCAAACTGGTGTTAAATAAAGCAAAGGACAACAGGAATGTGTCGCAAAAGCCATAAAATCATTGAAAGCCAACAAGGCATGAGCAGTGTCCCACACTACAAACACACGCGCGTAGGTGTAACTAACTGTGGAAGCTTTTGAATGTTGTTTACTATACAGTTTATTTTTCTATTGAAGGTGTTTGTGTGGTTGTGACCAGAGCGTGGGCCTCGATCTTTAACATAATGTCAAGAGTAAACAAATTGTTTTCACATTTCTCCCTCACATACATAGGCATGCGTGTAGAATTATTTTTTGTAATGAAGCTGCAGCTTTTCTCAGGGACATAGTCACGCTTAGGTGGCAGAGCTTGGTCACAATAACCATTTGGTCTACCATAGCTAAATGTTTGTTTGAAGAATAGCTCTCCTTCAATAAAGCTTCAATTATGTATATGTTCGATCACTCCTTCTACTTCTTCTGCTCCTTAACCGCCTAAGCAATATGACTTGTTCAGTCCAAAAAGACCCGCACAGTCAATTCGGCCGGAAAATTAAGCCCTAAATCTCATGACTTTCGGAAAGTGGAAGTCTATCACTTTCTCTCCTATCAACAGCACAGCTTGTGGGATTCCCCCGTCTTGTGGATCATGCAGTTCATACAGACTAAATCCTAATATCCTTATGGTATTCCACACAGTTGAAGAAAATGTGGATAATCTTAGGTTCTTCGTAAGTAATTTGGTTTTTGAAATTCGAAAAAAGCATACATTTTAAACAAAAAATAAATACAGAATTTTAAAATTGAATTTATATTTCCTCTGATACACCTTGTCTGTGCCCTAGTATTCTTAGCGAAGACACACATCTTTTATATTGTCAATATAAGCCGTTACTGGTAGGTGTCTCTGCTACAAGAAAGTTGTCAAGCAACTTTTCTGTTTAATTTAACCAGAGAATGTTAATATAATTATTTTAAATTTTTGCCATATAAAAAAGCTAAGAAGCGATTTTATTACGAAAAAAAATTTAATCTTTCTTCGGTAATTGTTTAATTTTATATATATCTAATATCTTGGGTATTCAAAATTGCTATTACAATTCAAGTACAGTGCAACTTCTCTAACTCTTCGAGTTATAGAGACTTCGAGTCGATAGTAAAATTTTATTTTCTGTATTATGTATGTCCTGGTTGAAAAATTCGATTTATGGCAGGGAATGTGTATGAAATTTGACTTCTAAACGCTATTGCCAATTCAAAATTTCGAGTTATAGAAGTTCCACTGTGTATTCACAGTTATATATAGTATATAGAGTCAGGATCAAAACTGCAATAATTATTAGTGTCCGACCGATGCCGATTAATCGGCCAGTTGGCAAAGAATCGGCCGATGCCGATGCCGATTCTTTCATCAACAACATTATTTAGTAAATTAGTATGGTAACAAAATAAAAACAAAGACAAATAAAATCACAAAATAGGTAAACAACTCAATTCATATGTAAATATGAAGTTGTTTAATCATTTAATTAATATTCAAAACCAAATAAATTATTATTATAAGATATATGTTGATAGAACAAATAAGTTATTTGCGTTTTCTCAAAGCGAATCTGCAATCAGCAATATAGCTTTTTTCCTTTAAGGGGGTATACCGGTATGACATTTTCAAAAAATCGAGTTTTTATTTTTTGCTTATTCGAAAGTTTATAATTTCAAAAATATCCTGTGAATGGTAAGGTCGTCTCTTGAATAGTTTTTGAATGGCAGCGTTCTAAAGAGCAATCGCACACATGTATTAGCCACAATAGTCGAAACTTTAAACGCGTTTTTCTCGAAACGACTTTTCACAAAATTACCTAAAAATCTAAATTTTTTTCAGAACTACGCCATTTTATAAATGTTTGATATTTTTCAATAATCGTAGGTCATTGTATAGGGAATATATTCAACTTCAATAACAACTTTTGTGTTTCAGTTACTCATTCGGCCGGAATCATGTCAGCAGTTGGGGAACTTTTTTTTTGGCACCTCCCAAGACAACCCATAACTCCTTAATTTTTCAAAATTTTCGTAAAATAAAAATCTTAAAATGTAGTTGAAGGTACACCTTATTATGTCCAAAAACGTTCGAAACATTCGATAGAGTTCTTTCTTTGAAAAAATTCACTAAAATCGTCCATTTTTCATGGGTTACACTGGGTTACCCCTTAAGGACAAATATGAGCATTAAGGCCAATATTCGAAAATAGTAGGTATAGCAAAAAGAATCCATTATTTTCAAAGAGATGACTTTTATCATTTATATCTCACATTGTGAAAGGCGGCAAATAGTGATAGTGACTCAATAGAAACTTCGGAAGCTTTTTTGGGAGGTTCTCTTCCATGCACCTTATAGTCCAGGCCAGCACCAAGTGATGATTACGAAACTTTTAAAAATAAAGAATCGGCCAAATATGGCCGATGCCGATGCTTAATTTTGTGGCCGATACAGGCCGATGCCGATACCAAGGCCGATTAATCGGTCAGTCTCTAATAATTATACCCTGAACAGGGTATATTATGTTTGTCACGAAGTTTGTAACACCCAGAAGGAAGCGTCGGAGGCCCTATAAAGTATATATATAAATTATCAGTATGTTGAACTGAGTCGATTTAGCCATGTCCGTCTGTCTGTCCGTCCGTCCGTCTGTCTGTATATATACGAACTAGTCCTTCAGTTTTTAAGATATCGTTTTGAAATTTTGCAGATGTTATTTTCTCTTCAAGAAGCTGCTCATTTGTCGGAACTGCCTTGGTGTGAGTTATTGCTCATAGAAATAATTTAATCTCCGAAAAAATCGGAGATCACTATAGCATATAGCTGCCATACAAACTGAACGATCGGAATCAATGGGTTGTTTGGAAAACTTTTTTTTTTTTACATACTCTTTCTTATGTCTTTAGATTTGCTTAAACACATAGTTACTAAAAGAAATGCACCAGTGAAGGGTATATTAGCTTCGGTAGAGCCGTTTTTTCTTGTTTTTGATTTATGTTATGATGTTAACTGTTTTATAAAACTCTATATAGAGATCGATGCAATCTTCACGAAAAAGAGGACTAAACTCAGTGAAATTTCTTAGTATTTTTTAGAGTAAAACAACAGCTAATCAGCGCCTTAAATAAATAATAAAATAATCGTTCTTTCTTATCGCAAAAACCCACAAAACAGCGATGCATTAAAATAATATTATTGCCTGACTTTTTGTTTTGACAAATGCTGTTTTTCGGAGAGTGCTGTGCAATTGACCCCCCCCCCCCCTAAAAATAGCAGCTGATAAGCAAATGCACAAGTGTGCAAAAAGACTTGGTGTACGTGCACGATTTTCAAAGCGATGCTCAATAGGGGTGCCTAGGAGGGGTACGTACTAGAGTAAAAATTTATAATTAACAGTAAATATTTTGAATTTAATTAATTTAGAATTGTTGCCTGAAATCAAAGCTGCAAGTAGGGTCGAGCATGTGTTAGCTTATCAATTAAGTATAGATTTTGTTTTGTATTAGCGGCAGTTGACCGCAACACTGTTATAGTAAGCAAATGAATTCCAATGAAATATAAACACACACATTTGCATTCAAATGTTTTTTGTTGAAGTTTGAAACTGAATGACGTTGCTTGAGTATATGCGATCTAGTTCTTTTTGAAGAAACTTCAACATAATTTCACTTATAACTTAGTTTTTAAATAAATGTTAAGCATGGGAATAAATAAATATATGAACATAATCAATGCATATTTATTTAGCTTGTTCAGTTAGACTCAGGTTATATACATAATCTTTGTATTCAGCCTCAATTCAATTATTAAAAATACATACAAATCTCATTCCAGCACGTACTTACATATATTTGACTTAGTTTCTTGTGCGTGCCTCACACATATTTTTATAGCAAAACAAAACTTAATACTCGCAAATTAGCCAAAAACTAAAAATATTCAAATGTCTTATAAACAATTTAGACTGCATACTAAGGTCCATAATTACACGGTTACACCACTCGTGATGTAAACCTTGCACTTGACTGTTAACACTTTGAACGATTAGTAAATAATGTAATTGGCTTTATTAAGCGCTTATCTCGTAGAAATCCCTATGACATCACATTTATGATCGGGTTCAATAAATCAAAATCCGTGCATATCGATAACAACGCGCACATGCTTCCGCTGCAGGTTTTCTTCAGCTAATCTGAACACCTGATTTATACAATTGAGTTTTTTTTTTTAAATATATAGTACATACCCTTAGTTATAACGGAATATTTTGTCTGGTTATATATTTCTTAATAAAATTTTTATTTGGGATTTTACGCGCATGAAAGACGTACACGAGTGGTATAAGTGATTGATTAAATTCTTAATCTCTTGGCAATGAATTATGGTCGGATTATAAAAAGTAAATATTTAGATTATTTTAGATAACAATTCTTGAAATCGTTGTTAAATAAAATCAAAGTATTTTTGAAGTATTGGATTGATGTAGTAGTAAAATAGAAAACCTAAAGAAGTAAAACTCGTACTTTTTCTTAATAAAATTGAAAAAATTTCCGCACTTAAAGGATATTGGTTTCGCAATCATATAATGAAGTTTCAATCATAAAAAATGATTTTGAGAAAACTAAAAAAGTATTTATTACAAATTTTTTAATTTTAATATTTATTTTTTTTATTTATAATTTTTTATTTTTTTATTTTATTTTTAATATTATTTTTTGTAATTTTTATTTTTAATTTTATTTTTTGTAATTTTTTTATTTTTCATTTTTATATTTAATTTGTTTTATTTTGAATTTTTTATTTTTAATTTTTATATTTAATTTTTTTATTAATAATATTTTATTTTTAATATTTTTTTTGTAATTTTTTATTTTTAATTTTTAATTTTATTTTTTGTAATTTTTAATTTTATTTTTTGTAATTTTTTATTTTTCATTTTATATTTAATTTTTTAATTTTTAATTTTTTATTTTTAATTTTTAAATTTAATTTTTTTATTTTTAATTTTTATTTTTAATTTTTTTGATTTTAATTTTTTATTTTTATTTTTTTTTGTAATTTTTTATTTTTTTTTAATTTTTTTATATTTAATTTTATAATTTTTACTTTTTAATTTTTTATTTCTAATTTTTATATTTAATTTTGCTTTGTTTTTAATATTTTATTTTTTGTAATTTTTTATTTTAATTTTTAATTTTATTATTTGTAATTTTTTATTTTAATTTTTAATTTTATTATTTGTAATTTTTTATTTTAATTTTTAATTTTATTTTTTGTAATTTTTATTTATTTTTTGTAATTTTTTATTTTTAATTTTATATTTAATTTTTTAATTTTTAATTTTTTATTTTTAATTTTTTATTTTTAATTTTTATATTTAATTTGTTTTATTTTTAATTTTTTTATTTATAATATTTTATTTTTAATTTTTTTTTTATTTGTTATAATTAATTTTTTTATTTATAATATTTTATTTTTAATTTTTTTTGTAATTTTTTATTTTTACTTTTTAATTTTTAATTTTTTATTTCTAATTTTTGTATTTAATTTTTTTATTTTTAATATTTTATTTTTTGTAATCTTTTATTTTTAATTTTTTTATTTTTAATTTTATTTATTGTAATTTTTTATTTTTTATTTTTATACTTAATTTTTTCATTTTTACTTTTTATATTTTTATTTCTAATTTTTATATTTAATTTTTTTTATTTTTTGTTTTATTTTTGGTAATTTTTTATTTTTATTTTTATATTTAATTTTTTTATTTTTAATATTTTAAAGTTATTTTATTTTTTGTATTCTTTTATTTTTTTTTATTTTTTATTTTTAATTTTTTTATTTTTTTATTTTTAATTTTTATATTTATTTTTTTATTTTTAATATTGTATTTTTTATTTTTTATTTTTTTTTAATTTTTTATTTTTAATTTTTATATTTATTTTATTTGTCTGACCAATCAGTCCACTTTTAATATACCACTTCAAACCAGTTCCAATTGTAAATACCACTTTTCATATCACAACAGTTAGTTGTTTGATATATATATATATATATTTCATTTATGTTCACAAGTCCACAGAACATGGTGCTGATAATCAGCTTATCTTGGCAATAAGGCAATACAATCGAACAGCAGCAATAGTTGAGTGGAAGGATAATCAAACTCAATAAATTACATTCAAAACTTTTAACCTCACAACCACACACTCGCACACTTCCAAATGTGTATATGTTAACTTACACACGCCTACACATTTGCATCTACCTATACACACACACATACATATGTATGTACAATATGTGAATGCACTCAAGTGAGCGAATACAAAGTCCGCGCTGACAATTCCTTATCAGATGATAAGCTAGCTGTACATTGGGCGCTAAGCATTTGGCGATAAGCGTCGTAATATACACGATCGCTGGCCGCTGTTGTTGGCCGTTTATTTTACAGTAAGTATATACAAATGTACATATGTACAGTTATCGTTAGATATCACCTTTGTGTTTTAAATAATAAAACATTAGCGGCATTTGACTTTGTGCGCACCATTTGTGGGTATAAATAGCGAAATTGCTGTGAAATTTTTATAATTTTGATATTCCAGAAACTAGAAAAAAATGGAATGAAAAAATTGCATAATAAATTATAAAATTTTATTGCTATAACATTTTTATGTACCGTGTTGGTTTTTTAATTCATAAATTGCCTTCTAATGGGGAATTCAAATAAGTCAATACATTTTTTTGTGATTTATGGGCATCATAATTGATATTCAGTATTTTACTAAAAGTCTAGAAGTCCTAAGCTATTTCATAATTAACTTAGCAGGGATACAAATCAGGGATCAATAAACATATGTAGCTAGAAATTCATTTTATTCAATAAATAAGGTCGAACTTGAGTTAGTATCTTCGCATATAAGTACTTCTCTTTACCAGGTAATAAATACTCTATTCTCATACTCTTTTTTAGTAGAAATAATCATCACAAAGTCTTCTGAAGGTACTTTCGAGTCAACAAAATGTAAGATCCTAACAAGAAGATTGCGTTGTGGCAGATTGGTATATTAAGTCCGAACTACAAATAACGGTCAACGGAACTAGGTATCCATTGACGTAACTGAATTAAGCTCAAAACTGCATATAAACTTATATAAATATTAAATATATAAAGAACCTTAAACCCGTTCTAAAGTGTAAAAATAATAGTTGTTTTTATTAAAATTAGAAACGAGATGCGAGTAGTTGGTCAGTCGAGACTTGGGATCAACTAACGCGTAAAGCAGGGTGCATAGTACACCCCTTATAAGTAAACTCACAACTAAACTCAATAAAATAAATTCGACATTCACAGCATTTCCAACAGAAATTATTATTTTTTATTAATTTTTTGTTGTTTTATTGTTGTTAGATATAGATATTTTTCTTTAGCACGTTTCAGCAATTAGTCACGCAACTTTTTCGTAGTACACTATAAGTATAAGTTAGAGGGATTGAATGTGAGAAATATTTTACTTACAACAAGTACTGGGAATTATGAATATAAAAAATTGCCACAATTAACAAAAACAAATGTTTTTTGTATTGTAAATTAAATTAAAACTGTTTGCATAGCTAGTTCTAAAGTCTCGATACTGATAGTGAAATATATATATATACAAAACATATACACCGTATATATGGAAAACTTGTAAATAAAGTCACCAATGTGTTTACAACTAATTTAGAAAAACAAACTTATAAAAACAGTCGACTTTGAGCTAATGCAACAGGTTATAAATGTGAAGTCTCTGAAACGAGTGAGTTAAAATTTCCAGCAACAAAATGACTTATACCGTTTGAAATATCTTCACAACCTGTTGATTCTTATGTGAATGTGGCGCCAAGACTTTGAACTACTTCAGCAATATGTGTGTATGTGTATGTGAATTCAGCAAATGCAGTAGATAGTGGATGAAAAGAACATGTCAAGTCGTTAAGCTATTCACTTTCACAGTTCCAACAAGCTTTCAGTATAGTGTGTTACAACACACTAGAATCTACTAGGGAATTCTTATTAAGTGCAACATGAGGTTTCCCAGAAAATATGTGAGTAAATATAGAAACATGTTTCTATTTAATACACGTAATTTTAATAAGAAAGCAAAAGGGAATAATATAAAATAGGCATTATGAAGAGGAACGGGCTTACGTGGTCTGCACTGATTGTTGCACAATATATATATAGTATATATGTATATATATATTAAAAATACCAATATGGATGTATATATTTATAGATGTAGAAAGCAATTATTTAAAACTGATTGCATTGCATTGCAGCAAATTGATTTTCATTGGAACAATCGCAATTGTTGCAACAGCCAGCAGCGACTTTAGAGTGCCAGAGCGGAGAGTGAGGGATAATGCACTTGTACTACATAGTATAATGTAAACTGTGCCATTCGAGTGCATTCGCTCAGCCTATGATGTCGAGGCTATTGTAATGTGTTGATAAGAAAATTATTTTCATTGTCAATGTTAGTGTGAACCAAAGAGCAGAATCATTGAAAATGGTAGTTATATATTATATGTAGGCAATCTGTTGATATAAAAATAAACTATAAGCAATGATGTATAAAGATGAGATTAGAAAAAATTTGATCGGAAACGGGAATAATTTTTTTGAAATCTAACTATACTTAAGGATTCTAAAGATAGATTAGTCTATGATTTAAAATTCGAATTTAAACAACATTTTAGGCTCCTTAGACATTAAAAACTGTTTCTCTGGCTATCCACTGTGGTTTTACAGCGCTCTTGTCAGTCTGCAGAGCACTTAAAACTGTAAATACATTTTCTCCAAACAGCGCTTTTCAAATTGAGCGACGATCGGCGATTTGTAGACTATCACACGTACCCACTTGTAATTGTTATAAATAAATATAAATTTTTTCAAATAATTTACTTATTATGTAGATTAAAAACTCATTTTTCACTTTGGTTCAGATAGCTCCTAGAATCGCCATTAAAAAATAAATTCTTTACTCCTTAAATAGTTGGACATTTTTTGAGTGCTCTGGACTGGTCAGACTCCTTAATACCCCACTAGTTCGATAGAGAAATGTTGATTGTATTATGTGAGGTCTCACTGATAGTCTTGAGCAAGTAAGTGGTATTGCACTATTTTGAAAAATATATGTCTGTCATTCCAACATAGATCATTTGAGATTATGTAGCAACATCAACAAAGGCAAAACTTATTTTTACTCTGTCCTGATTTGAAATCTCAACAATTTTTAAATAAATTAAATAAAATTTAGTCAGAATATAAATAAATAGTTTTCCCCCATTCATTTAGGTTCCATAAATAACAAGTGAGGCGGTTCGTTTCAGTTCGGTCGGTGTTGAACATTATGGTAAGGGGCAAAGTGTAATTCTAATCTCTTATCTTTACATGTTATCTTAATTTTGATGGCGTCCCTTCGCATTCACCCTGGCCCTATATGTATGAGGATCGTCACTGCAACAACAAAGCAAATACTGTAGCAATTGCATTATTGCGCGAGCAGCTAAGTAAATGTGTGATCGATTCGTCAAGCAACAACACAAACAAAGTGTTGATAAGAAAAGCAAATACATAAAAGATCAAAATAAAATACAACCATACATGTGCTTTACTAAGCTGAGCGCCAACAGCGAGAGAGAGAGAGCGGCAGTACAATCACTCGCTTTGTTGGCCTGTAAGAGCGGCAGCGAAGAGAGATCGCAAAGCATTGTGACTGCCTGAAAATGGCCTGATAGCGACTATTTGCCTGCCTGCCTGACTGCTTGTATGAGCGTGTGTTGGTATATACTCGGGCAGCTAGCAGTTAGGTAGTTGTTTTTATTGACTGATCGTGAAGGCGCTACTAAATATTTCTATTTTCTTTCTATGAATTTTTCTCTGTATTATTTGGACATGCGAACACATTGTATTTGCCGTTAGCGGGCATTCGAAGTTTTGTTAAGTTTCCGGCCAGTTAGCGGTGTCAGTCTACATTTGTGGCTTGCAAGCGCTAGTTTATTCGTATTCGTTTGGCGGGTCGCGGTCTCCACGCTCGTTTTGCTTACTGAAAGAGTTTTTTCACAATTTTCTTCATTTCTTACGTATCTGAAATATTGGTAGGCCAACTACTTTCGATTTTATTTTGGTAGGTGAAATGTGCTAAAAATAAAGTGTTTCAAGTTTTTGTTTTCGACCTTAAAAGTGACAAGATCGCCAGTGAATACATTCGTCGTATGGCGGCATTAAGAATCTTATGCAGTGCCTAAGTACAGGCAGAGATGTACGAAGATGAGTGGCGATAACAAAAAGTGGAAACTCATCCGATCTTTGGTTTTAACTGCACAAGTCGGAGCCATAAAAATTTAACCTATGCAATTGTGTGTGTGTCTGTGTGTTGAAAAGTTCAAGAAATTTACAAAATAAATCGGTATATATATATAAAAAATATACTCGTTCAGCTTTTGTAGATCAGTTGTTTTGTTTTGTGAAGAATTTAAGCTGTTTTTCGTTTATTCAGCTTGTATTGTTACATAGTTCTTCCAGAGTCAGCATATTTTGGTTAATTTTACAAATAACAACAACAAGAGCGTATTGTTGTGCTGAGTTGTTTTTATTTCTCTATTCAACGTATGACACACACGTGTTGGCGGTGCTTTGTTTCTTGAAATCTGTTTAACACTTCTGTGAACCAGTTGGGTTGAAAAGTATTTAGATTCTTGAAAATTTAATATTTATTTCAAATAATTATATAATACATATATGGTGTTCTGATATACTATGTTTTGCATTCTTGACTTGGTATGTGAGGTATGCAAACAGGTAGACAAGTATCTTACCCTGAAAACCCAGTTTCTGTATAAATATTTTGCCTTTCTACAGAGACATTAGTATGGCGAGAGTGAGAGACAACATTTTGTTGTTGATTTTATTGTTGTTCCTTAGATAGCCTTGTATAAGCTGTTGCGTTTCAGGCCTTAAGCCGTACTTAAGGGTTTAAATACGACATATTTAAGTCAAGTCAAAGCAGGATAATCAAAGTATGGTACCTCCTAATTTTTTCGAAGAACTTTTATTGAGCTCAAATTAAAGATTTGACATGAAAAATGTATTGAAATCCTTATGAAAATATTTTGTTTAATTTATAAAAATAATGGAAAAAATATTTAAAAAATTAACTGTAAGCCGTTGGAAAGTTAAAACAATTAAAAAACTTATTAAAAATTTATCTTTTACTTTGCATCATTTATCATCTGCTACTTATCGCACTGCTTCTGTAAATATGTACTTGTATAACCTCATACTTGAGTATATCGTAAATGCCCGGTATGGTCATTAAACTCTGATCCATGTACATATGTATTCCGGAGCACACAATAACTTTGCATTAGCCGCATAATAAAGTGTTTGCTTATCAAAATATGTGTATGTAATAAACTTAAACACCGCCGGGCATCATAAAAAATTTTTTAGTGGTACATAAAGGCGTGTGTGTGCTTATAGTGTTAAAGAGCAGATGTTTAATTGCACCCATCGAACGAGAGTCTAACAAAGTGCATAGTCCAGCGAGGAAAAGGGTTATATTTTTTCAAAAATTAAGAAATTGCTTATCAGCAAACTGCGAAATGAAGGGGGGAACGATAAAAATTGTACAAATTTGTTGCTCTTTCGGCTCTTTGCGAGTATGCGAAGAGCTTATAATGAGTTTATTATTAGCACAAATGACTTACTGTGTGACCAACAACACTCAAAAGAGGTAAATGCGGCCTCCTCTCACCAAATGATTTCACAAAAAAAATCGAAAAAATTAACACAAACCAACAACAGCAAAAGTGACGTTTGCCTTTCGCATTTGACAAAGCCGGAGTTTGGGAAATACCTCGAAAACCGGCAGCGCACAAACACCAGCACGAGCACATGGCTGCAATTGAAGAGCGCCGCTGCAAAATGTTAGCCTCTTCCACAGCGCCACAACGTTCAGTGACCTACCTTCTGCGCACTGTCTTCAGGTTGCGCAGTTTATTTTTGTTTTTGTCTTTTCGCCGATATGAGTAGTAAAATTGGTAAACATTTGTCTATTTAGATCTTCATAGTTTCGAACTGATTTCAACATGTTGTTGTTGTTGCTGTCGGTGTTTTGCTTTCCCCAAATCAGTATTTGCTACACTCGCATTTCACTCGCTCGCCCGCCATTTCCAGCCAAACTTGTTTGTAAAGCTTACCATTTTAGTTGGCACATTGTACACTTGACTTCTAACCAGTTATCGCATTTAGCTCAGCGCTTACGGTAGTTCACACAGGTGCAATTCCGTCGTTCGTGAGTATATGGTGAATTGCTCTGTCGCCGCTCTCTTCATTTCCTTTACATTTTTTTTCGCAAATATGTCAAGCACTTGGCCCCATGTAGTGTAGCGATAATGCGAAGTGGAACAAAAAATCTGTCAAGTGTTTTTGGCTAAAAATAGTTCTTTGTTTTCATTTTGTATCTTATGTTCTTCTCGTCGTTTGTGAGACAAAGCGAGTTGTGAGTGATTCTGATATTATTTATTTATTTATTTTGAAAATACAGTTTATCAGCGAGATGACGTAGAATTTTGTAGAATGTTTGCTATCAATTTCTGTCGTGTCCGAAAGTTTTCGCCTTGAAAAACTATGTTGCGCGCGGTTGCGTTGCTTTTTATAGTTTGTATAGATGGGATTGCGATAATTGTTATTATAAGTCTACAAAAACTATATTTGTTCTCATGATTTTCGAAATTACACATATATAACTTATAAAGGGAGTCTTTACTTAGCCCTACCTTAGATAAAATAAGTACTAGGATGTGATCGGAAATAGTTATCTCCAAAAAAGTTATGGGAGTCTAGTACTATATGAGAGTCTATTTGTTGTTGTATTTCGACTTGTCTTCTTATCAAATCTTGTACTTGAGTCTTAAGATTCCATACGATCTGTTTGCTTAGCTGTTGTCATAACAAAGTTTAGTATGATTCGCTTTCCTTTCTCATTCCTATAGAATTATCGACTGGTTTCTCAAATAGTAAGAATTAAGCTTGAACTTCATTTATATTATATTTAATTAATTATGCTTCCGAGCTTTAACATTATTGACTATCGAATTCCTCAGCCACAAACCAGTTTATTGTTTTCATTTAACAAATACTACGTCAGAGATTAAGTTAAACTAGAAAAGCTACAGCGATTATACATAAATAAATCGAACGAGAGATGCAACATTTTCGCTTGAAATACTAACACATTGAAATTTAATTATTGTTAGCGATAAATAGTTGATTATTTAGTATAGTAAACAGGTGATTACGAATTGAAGATACGCTAAGTATTTGTTGACATAAATATTTTAAAAGAACAAATCTCACAGAAGATTACTATCATTTTGCAAAGCTCACAGTATAGGTTATTTTAAACGTTGCATTCATGGTATATATAAAATAGAAAGTCACGCGATGCTAGTCAAAGGTTATCAGGCGATGAGATGATTTTAATTTATAGTCAATATTCTAACCTACAATTATTTTCTAATTAAGTGAAAGCACTCACGTACGCTCACAAGTATTTTTTTACGATTTGAAAACTTAATTTTGTAAAACTCTGTGCTTGTATCTTCTCATCTTCCATATTAAAAAAAAAATATTTTTATAAATATTAATGACTAAAAACTTAACTCTTTTCAGCTTTCTTTACTTCTTACTGAATTTAAACAACCACCAACATGTCAAATTGGGAGTCACTATATAACCGTCCCGGTCCGAATCGCTTGCTGCAAGCCGAGTCATATCGCACCAGCGATCCGAAGGAGCCTGTGAAAATCCGTAGATCCACTGAAGGCTTGTCAGCTGAGGAGCCGATTTCCGTGCCCGGTGTGCTGAAGCGTACAGTAAATAATTACGGTGATTACCCAGCGCTGCGCACGAAGAATGAGAAGAAGGAATACGTAACCGTTACCTACAGGTGAATATTTCATTATCAAATATGCTTCACAAGATCACGATCATTTTTTTAACCGAAAACGCACAGTGAAAGTCTCGATATAGTATCTTACGTCAAGTCTCAGTTACGTTTCGTTTAAGACAATTAAGCGGCATTCCTTAGATCCAAAGCGATTACTCGATATGCGGTGCAATCAATGACCACTGAAGTAATCGCAGAAACTTTAAAATGTTATTATAAATAACCTTTGCACCACCAATTTTGTTTCGGACTAAATCTGCCTTAAAGGATTTCTTACACTCAAGACCTCGTATGTCTTAATACAACACTAAAACGCGTCTTAGGGATTAAACATTCAGTATTTCTGCCTTTAATGTGGTCGTTTCAATTGACTCATCCTATCTCACTAGTTAAATTGAATAATTCTCTCAGAGCCAGCTATTCATAAATCCCTCTGTTGTGCGCTGTTGACGCTGTCCAAAAATCACTTTCACGCACTTTTTTCTTGGCACCACAGCCAACTGTGTAAAAAGCGAATCGGCTGGATTACATTTTTCATCACAATTCACCATTCGTGCCAACTATGACACCAGTGCAGTGCTGTGCTGCGTTCACACCCACTCCCCGCTGTCCATCCGCTCGCATTTCCACCGTATGTCCGCAGATTTGTGCCAACATAACATCCATTTCTCCATTTGTCGCCATATTTTCACGCGCCACTGCCATTAGGCGAAGACAAATTTTCACACTGTTAGATTTACTAATTTTTTGCTTCCTCTTTTCCGAATTTATCGACTTTGCTCCGGAACTGCGCCAGGCAATACGAACAAAAAGTGCATCAAGTCGCCAAAGCGTTCATCAAGCTCGGTCTAGAGCCGCACCACTCAGTGGGTGTGCTATCCTTCAATTGCGCCGAATGGTTTTACTCGGCGATGGGGGCCATACATGCCGGTGGTATTATCGCCGGTATTTACACGACCAACTCAGCGGAGGCTTGTCTGCATGTTTTGGAGAATTCGCGTGCACAAATCGTCGTGGTCGACGAAGCCAAGCAAATGGATAAGATTAAAGAGATTAGAGACAAGTTGCCACATCTGAAGGCGGCCATTCAAATTCAAGAACCATATGCGCCCTACATGAAGAAGGAAGATGGCTACTACCGGGTAAGTGGTATAGTGGAGATAAAGTTGAAAGTTGCATCTAATTAAACCAACTTCATAAATGTGTCTTTGTGCAGTGGTCCGAAATCGAGGCGATGGCTGTGGCGGATGCTGAGGATGAGTACCAGAAGCGTCTGGCGAACATCGCCATCAACCAATGCTGCTGTCTGGTGTATACTGTAAGTAATTAGTTGCGGTAGGTTCAAATAAGCAGTTAACCTTTAGACGGAATAGTATTAGAGTCTCCAACGCAAATCTTAACATCTTGTATACAAACAAGGTTTGCCCTTTGGACGTCTGTCGTGCTCAGTCCGTTTTACGCGCGACGAAACTTTGATACATTTCCAGCTTCAAATTAATTGCTTTTAGCTTCATGCATGACTTCCCGCTTCCTCCCTAACCATTTTCGTCACTAATCACTCGATTTTCTCTTACTTACAGTCTGGTACCGTGGGCATGCCGAAGGGTGTTATGCTTAGCCATGACAATCTCATCTTTAATACTCGCGCCATCACCAAGTCGCTGTACAATGTTACGGCCGGCTCTGAGGTGGTCGTGTCCTACCTGCCACTGTCCCATGTGGCCGCACAGACTGTGGATATTTACACAGTTGCTTCCATAGCCGGTTGCATTTATTTCGCCGACAAGGATGCGCTGAAGGGCACACTCGTGAAGACGTTACAAGATGCGCGTCCCACAAGATTTATGGGTGTTCCGCGTGTCTATGAAAAATTCCAGGAACGCATGGTGGCCATTGGCTCCTCCAACGGTGGTTTGAAGAAAATGCTCGCCAGCTGGGCCAAGGGAGTGACATTGCGTCACTACATGGAAACTCACGGGTAAGCCGCCTACACTTGTCTATATATATTGTATATGAGTAGCAGTTGGTTGAGTGTGTCCATATATGTTTGTGGGCACGTCCTTATAGAGAACAACTATTTTCACCGTTTGATTAATGTGCAACACGTTATTGTTATGTGCTCACTTAAATGGTGTCGGCCGATCGTTTGTCAGTCGGCTTCTTTGTCGTCTGGCGCACCGACTGACTGCTGTCTACCGTTTACCCGTTAACTTGCCGTTTAACATTTAAGCGTTGAGTAATTGCACTTAATTAACACACCGTCAGCTGTGCCGTGTCGAGTGTAACGACGTAAATGAACTGTCATCTAGCAGCCAGTGATGCATGAGAAGAGTAGCCCTGCTCATAAATGTTCGTCCATTGTTTGATATAAGAATTAACAACGTTTTGAAAAATTATTCGAATGGACAAAGTTTATATGAGAAGCACTTTACTAATTGTTTAATGAGTTCGATTGTGATTAGTCTCTAGTAAACAACCTAGAAACAGTCAATAATTTCTAAGGCAACAGTTCACCCAAAGTTTTGTGTTTATTTGGGTCTGAAACCTATCGTAGTATCTTTTATTTTTGAGCTTTTCACTAATATACACCTCTCTTATCGCTTACAGCAAAGGCTCCGGCGGCTTCGGTTACAACCTCGCTAAGAAATTAGTTATGTCCAAGGTGAAACAAGCGCTCGGCTTTGATCGGTGCATTACGCTCGTCACTGCTGCGGCACCCATGTCCCCCGAGACAAAGAAATATTTCCTCAGCTTGGACATGAAGCTTTTGGACGCCTTCGGTATGTCGGAAGTTGGCGGTTGCCACACACTGTGTCTACCTGATACACAGCCGCTGAACTCGATCGGTAAAACAATGGCCGGTTGCGAGACTAAGGTCATCAACAAGGATGAGAATGGTCATGGTGAGATTTGCATACGCGGCCGTCACGTCTTCATGGGCTACATTTACAACCAGGAGAAAACCGATGAGGCGCTCGACGAAGACTGTTGGCTGCACTCCGGTGATGTTGGCTACATTGATGACAAGGGTTACGTTTACATAACTGGACGTTCCAAGGAGATCATCATCACCGCCGGTGGCGAGAACATACCACCTGTGCACATTGAGAACTTGATCAAGAAAGAGTTGGATGGCATTGCGAATGCCTTCTTGGTGGGTGAACAGCGTAAATATCTGACTGTGCTGATTACAATCAAGGTGAGTGCCTACCACTTTTGTCTCAATTCTGTATACTTATTTTTTCTTGTGCCATGCAGACCGAAATGGATCGCGAAACTGGCGCACCGCTTGATGAGCTCACTCACGAGTCGCTCACTTGGGTGAAGAGTTTGGGTGTGGAACACAAAACTCTGAGTGAAATTCTGAAGGCCGGCCCCTGTCCTAAGGTGTGGAAATCCATTGAGGATGGCATTAAGCGCGCCAACAAGCATGCCATTTCCAATGCGCAGAAAGTACAGAAATTCACCATCCTGCCACACGACTTCTCCATTCCAACGGGTGAATTAGGTGAGTGTGCTGGCATCATCTCCACGGAGTAGTAAATTTTAAAACAATTACTTTGATTTTAGGTCCCACTTTGAAGGTGAAACGTAATGTTGTTGCCAAACAGTATGCTGATGTTATTGAGGGTCTCTACGCCTAAGCCTGATGCCGGCGCTTCCCAGCGCGCTTTGCGTTGCTCAACCGAGGCTGTTCGTAATTCCTAAAATTTTGCTGAAATCATAGAAGTTTAGTTAGCTAATGGACTAATATATATATAGACAAATTACTAACAGAGAGACAGCAATAAGAGAGAACAAAGAGATGGCTACGCAACCGGCCTGTAGAATTTAACAAATAACATATTTTAATGACTTAAATTAAGTTTGGTAGTTAAAGAAGTGTACATAGGATTTTAAAGACAAGTTTTGGAAATAATTTTTAGTTGGTTAAGCAGTTATATCTGCATACAGAGGTTTTATTTTATTCTTCTAACAAAAGAGGTCTTGCTAATGGAAATATTTTGCTTTTTTTACTTTCTATATAAGGACTTACGCATGATTTTAAACACTATTTGAATTTTGTATAGAAAAGTAGTTGCTATGAATTTGTAAAAAAATATTTAAAATAGAATTTCCCCTTTTATGATTTTATAGAAGTCCTTTATTAATATTTTCACCATTATACACACACATACATATGTATATGTACATACGTTAAATATATATAATTACATTTTTATTTAATTGTGTAAATAAATTCCATTACTTTAGTTGTAAATGAAAATTGTTATTGTATAATGAAAAATAAGAAAACCAGCGTTGAGAATACATAAAACAATTACAGATAAAATGTTAATAATTAATGTGTTTATTTAAAAATTTATCGTCTTAGAAATTGGGTAAGATTTGGTTCTAACTTATTTTGGAATTCCTTTTTACTGCATGGAGCAAGATATAGTGCTTTGTGTACTTGCAATGTCATTCCCTTGAAGTTTTCTTCTAGGTCTTGTTATATATTAAATGTTGCTAACTGTATTTCAGTACTTACCGCCTAAAAGTATGCTAATAAATTGAGCTATTACAAATACACTGAGAACAATATTGAGCAAAAATGTATTTTTTTTAATATTAGTAAGCACTTGTAGTCTCATGATTCGACTTCCAATAGTGCTTAAAGTTCACAAAGCATTCTCCGAATACTTGTCAAAACATTATTTCATATGAAAGATAGGATAAAAGATAAAGAATTATATAGCATTTTGAAATGCCATTCTTTGTTCAATTGACCTTTAAATATATATATATGAAGGTAATAAAACAAGATTTTGTACAACTGTTAGTAGTTACCATTACGTACGGTCTGGAGTCAATAACTGCTGAAAATAAATCGAAAAGTAATCGTAAAAGTATTGACTATGTCCAAAAGTCTTTTATTCATTCATAATTCGCTTAAAACTTGTAAGACCCTGCAGGTAAAAGAAGCTCGATTTTTGAGTATGGACAAATACTATTCTCTTGGATATCTTATATAAATTGATACACCTTTTTGATTGAAATTTGATGGATATATTAGACATTAAGTGGACTGAATGTTTTTCTAACATTTAGAACATCTCTGGAACATCGAACAAAAGCGATATTGATGATATTTTACACAGATCTCCGAAATAAGATTTACAAGAGCTTGGACGAAGGCTTTTTAGTTACATTTAATAAAAAAAGCCTCTAAATTTTAACAATTTTTTTTTTATTATATTAAGAGGTTACATGGGTCTCGTGGATTCAAAAAATCGATTTTTGTTTTTTGGCTTATTAATTTCTACAACATCTCAAGAATCGAAAACTACTCAACCGTTCTTGATGAAATTTTGAACAGGTGTTCGAGATACAATTTACTCGTTCTTGAACGAAGGATTTTATTTCATTTTTTTCAATTACATCTATTTTAAAAAACAAAATGTCAAGCAAATTTGACCGAAATTTGTATTTTTTTTTGGAAAAATGTCTGCCAAAATTCCACTTTTCACTTTTTTTGTCTTTCCTTCGTTCAAGCACGAGTTTATGGTCTTACCTAGAACACTTATTTTTGTTTTTTCATTTTGGATGATCCTGTCAGAAGTTATGCTGACAACGCGGACGTACCTTTTTTCCGAGGGGTCACCGGAAATGATGGAGTAGTTTTAATTTTTTTTTTTCAAAATTTCAGAAATTATTCTTTAAAAATTCTTAAATATGTATAAAAAGTTTGAAATAAATAAATATTTTTTTACATAGAAAAAATTTTTTTGAAAATAGCCCATTTTGTACGCGACAAAACCCATGTAACCTCTTAAGTGAGCTTCACGGCTTCAAAGCAATCTAGTTAAAATTTTGGTGAGATCTTTGAATAAAAAATTTATTAAAAAAATTCTACGAAATTTTAACTAAGTTTTTGAGTTATTCTGCTTAATCACTTAATTTCAACAAGCTATTTTTATCTCGTAAACTTTGTTTATTTAATTATGTTCCTTCTGAAGACAAATCAAAATTAATAATATATATAAACATAATTTACGACCTAGTTGAAATAAGGTGCTTGAACTTGCATCTTTCATTTCCTACAGGTCGTTTTTCTTCCCACATTCCATTCCGTATTATTAAAAGTAACAAATACACAATAATTATACAGTCATTAAAACATACCTCACATACATATACATATACTCATATAAATGCATAAATATATTTTCTTTAATTCGTAGTTTGTGTCTACCGACAATTTGCTATACTTGCTGTGCTCTTCTATGCGCACATACATACATACATATATATAAATGCGTAAGTATGTCCAAAGTGTATGTAACAGTAGGCATTCATGCCATAATGTTTTTGTTTTTCAACTCTCAACCGGCGCTCTTTATACACCTCTAAACATTTAAATCCATATAAATATATCAACGTAAAGTTGAAAATGTTTACATTGCCTCGTATCTATATAGAGATATGTAGATAAATGTTGGTTTGTGTCGTCAACATACGAATACGAGTACATGCTAAGCCTATGATTGAGTATATTTATGTGTTATATATACATATCATTTACATATGTTTATGTTTGCTCTTGTAATAAATATTAAATACTTTGAATTTAATATGTGTATAACAACAACAACAACAAGGAGCAGCAACAACAGTCGATAAACATCATCATCGAAGCCACACAGATTATATACAAAACATACAAGACATCGGAACAGGCGCACAGCAAGGCACGATTAGTCGCCGCAGCGGTTAGTGGTTGATTGTCGGTGGTCATCAACAGCAATAGCAACAGCAGCAACTAAACAAAAACACCATGTTATTTAGCTATAAACATATGTAAGCTGTTGATATATATTTATGTATGGTATGTGCAGGCTTGTACATCATAAATGCAAATTTCAATGATGGTAATGAAAGAGAGCCAAACGAGTGACTTATTTGCAGTTAGGTGGTGAATGGCGCATTGCAGAGAGCAATATACATACTAAGTGCTGTGAGAGCGTAAAATAGCCTAAAAGATACATATGTAGACGTTTTTACGAAGCGCAATGTATTCACGATAACAACAAATTTATTTAAGTTCATACATATATACACTTGGGTTAGCTATTAATGTATGTATGTAGGTATATGTGGTTACATGTCAACCAATGCAGGTAAACGAGCACCCTCGAATTTGTCGTTTTATGCATGTAGAGTTAGTAGGTTGACTAACTTCTTAAGCGTTGATATTTTGCTATGCAATAGGTTAGAATTTAGTGCTCTCGTTCAGAGAGTTCATAGTTCAAATATGCTTTCGTGGGTTTGTATGTATCTGATTACTGATTTTGGCAAAAGCTGAACAACTTCGATGACTAGCTACGGCGCTTGGTTAAATAAGCATGTTCTGTCCTCTCACCACTGATCCAATAATTCTAACAAAATTTCAAGATTATTTTTATAAATAAAATCAGATTTATGAACAAATAACTTTGAACTAAATTCCGAACAATTAATCAAGTTAAATGTATAAGTAACGGGTGTTTTTTTAGACATGTGGTTTTCAATGAGGCAATAACTTTTTCGATGTTTTGTATATTTGACAGCTGTCAGTGGAGTTATACTCAGTTTGGTTTGGTATTTCATAATAATGTTGTACAGAACACTCGGCTGGTTTATTGGAACAAACTTTTTTTTCCGGGAGATTAAGTTATAAAGTGTATTAAAAGTGTATTCTTCGATTTTCGAAGTTAGCTTCCAAAATCGAAATATTTGGATTCGAAGTTCGAAAAAAGGACTTTTAAAATAATTATTATTAATTACTGGATATAGCTACTAAAATTCTAAAATATAGCTATAAACTAAATTTTCTTCTTTATTTAATCGTATATACAACTTTTTCGTAAATTTTTCGAAATAGATTTTTTTTTGATTTTTTCCGAAGACCAAACTTTGACCTTTCATAGCATCTATCATATAAGCTTGACCAAAAAGTTTTATACTAACTATTTTTGTTCCGGGATATGGAGTCATAATATACTACATAATAGTTTGGGCGAATATCTAGAAAAAAGTCGACTTTGTCGTATAGTGTAATGAACAGTCTTACTCCTGAAACAAAGTTTATTGCTGATATGCGGTCCCAATTGCTGCAAAAAGTGGTTGGAGAAATTGGGCTTCTCGGCTGGAATTTATTCGAGTCAGTCGCGGTGCTCACTTGTCTGAAATATTTTTTTAACATATCTTTATAATAAAGCTAAATTCTTATCCATAGCATAAACTTTATTTCTTCTTGAAAACATTATGTCTAAAAAAACACCCTTTACAAATATAATAAAAATTATTCACTGTATTTGTACGTATTATATATAAATGAGTGTTGAAGAAGATAATGACCGGATAGTAAAAATTAATTCTGACAGATGTACAATATTTATAATAAATCTTCAGCAATTCATAGCAGAAATTTTCATTTAAAATATAAATCTTAATATTTTCGGATTTAGTATTCCATTAAAACTTTGTTGAATAAGACTTTTAAAAGAGAACGAGTTTATTTATATAAGATTCTTCTAAAGCAGTGAATAAATAGTGAGTTTAAAGGATTGTGATTTGCTTTTGAATATATTTCAGTACTTTTTGTCGGAAAATTTGATGTTGGCGAAGAAAAATAAAATAAATTAGTTCATATTATGAAGAAAACAAATTTTTCGAACTCAACTAATTACTAAATGTGATTAGGAAGCTATTCAATTATATTTCCACTCCTTTTATTTAATATAAAGAAAGAAATAATATACATATAGATTAATATAGATATAGATTAGGTCTACAATTTTGCTTCCGCCGTTTTTTTTTTATAAATTTAAGCCTTTTTTTGTATAAAAACGGTTACAAATGTCGGTGGAATTAAAAAAGAAAAACAAAATTTCCCGCAAATGTCGAGAACTCGGCCCAAAAAATGACATTTTCAGTTGAGAATAAGTTTTGGATGCAAACAGATCTCTACAAATATTTTGTTGGGTTAATGTTGACACAAATGTACAAGATCGATATAAAACTATTTAATCGATTTAATCGACCAGTGCTTGACCCTAGAGACATCTATTGGAAAACGGCGGAAGCAAAGTTGTATACCAATAATATAGAGAGAGAGAAAGTATAAAGAAATCTAGCAACTTAATTTACTACTGGGTGTGTCAAATGCAATCAATCAACCGGAAGGAAATGCATATATTTATTTGTAGACTGGTATACTCACAAATGAATGAGCATAACAAAGCGATAAATGTAAATAAGGTAATGTGGCAATAGACTCAGGGCATACCAATAAAATTGGAAATGGCATAATATCAACTAGACATTAACTTATACATAGGTATACATACATATAAGTTGGTATATACTACTTAGATATCTATTGTTATACTGAAAATATTTTAAATAAGTTAGATACGTAAACAAATAAACAGGTGTATGTTGAACTACTTACAGAGCACCAAAAGATATACAAATATATGTTACAAGATAGATAATTAATATTAGGCATGTTCTATTTGGGTGAAAAAACTCAATTCGAAAGTGAATACTGTAGTGAATATTTATTCATATATAAGTATTGTTAAATGCGGGTAGGACAAAAGAATAAATCCTTCGTAGAATACTCAATTTGTGGAAGCAAAAAACCAAAGTCACTAAAAAATTGCTTTGTAGTTGGGCCTACTTTATTTCATTTGAGCTTTTTCATATATAGAATGTATATATATTCCTTCTATTACTTTATATTTGGAACTCTAGAAAACAGCCACCCTAATATAAAAACTAATCGCAGATAACCAACAAATCAGCCAAGTCCAAAGTTGTCGATTATGATTGTTGACACTGTTTATTGAAAGCTTTCAGATTAATAACTCTGATTTAAGTACAATGCATTCAACAAACAAATGACATTAAAGACCTTACCATAGTGACATTTAGGCTTTTAGCTAGTTTATTATTTGTTGTATTTGTACGCGTGTCTTTGCAAAGAGCGCGAGCCTGCCGGTAATTAAGCAACACTTAACTGAGACTCATAAATATACATATGTATGTATGTATTTTTGTATATACTATATGTACATATACATATTGTAAATTGTGGTTGAAAATATTGCACGAAAATACTCGTAAATAAATGTATCTATGTATTTATGTTGGTTGCACTGGCAACGGGCAGCTATGCGGCGATGAGTAACTAACGAATAACATTTTTTTGTTTGTATGTATGGCTAGCGAGGCAAACTGTTGCAAACATATACATATATACATATGTATAAGCATATAAACATCTATATTTTTTGTATATTTACACGAAAATCCAGAGTAATATAGCCATTACGACCTCTGTTGCTGTTTCATGTTCGCCTGGTGAATTTAAGAAATCTATATGTACCTACTGAGGATCGACGCACACACGAAAATGATTTATCCAAATAAATATATATTCAAATATGCATAAATAATGTACTCATGTAAACATAAGTTACATCTTTTACATATTTAAATAGAGTAAATGAGTAGTTAAAAAAATATATATTTGCCTTTGAAGATTTGTGTAAGTGCTCTGCTATGAGATATGAATACATACATATGTAGTTATAAATGTGCAGCCATTTTTACATATTTCTCACGACTGTGTACGCATTTAAATCCGCTCGCGATTATATCATACATACATATGTATGTACTTCACTTCATTTGCATATTTAACAGACATGTCTATCGCTGAGAATTCGGATACGCGCGAAAGCCAAAGGAAGTATTTAAATACAAATATAAATACATAAATATAGTTAATTAGTGTGGATATTAGTTGAAATTCCTATATAATATTTAGAAATATTTATCTACTATAAGCTAGAATATATCTATTTAGTTAGAATCCTTCAACTTTTTGTCTTCTGATATTATCTATCAGATATTTGTTCCAAAGGCCTTAGCCCAATTAGTACATTTTGGGGTTAGGACTTTGAGGTTTACTCAGATCGATAATTGTAAAATGAGTTCATAAATAAGAATATAAATATGGTATTAATAGCAATTGAGATAATATCTCATTATAATCTATTAGAAAATAATTTTAGAACGAGTTCTGAACATTGAAAAATATTTTTAAAACATTCACTTTTAATTTTTCTGTATTCGAAAAATCGTCTGATTCTAGATATCACTTTATCAGGAGACAAAGTCAAATTATCTGGTTCATTGCTTCAACTGTGGGAGTCCTTAATCATATGTTGGGTGAAGGTTTCTCCCGAAACAAATGCTCTGAGTTATTCTGGAAAGAATGTTTCAACCAATAATAATGAGTCTTATATACCGAATTATTAGTGGTTTAAATTTAGTTATTATTTATATACGTGTTCAAAAGAATTATTTGCTGACTCTATTAGCGATCATAGCTTCCAATGAAAGGATTATGAATTAGTAATATTCCGTTTGAGAACTATGTCCCATGAAGAACCGTCAAATAGTTATCTTGTCAACTCAAATGCCATTTCGACACTAAAATACTTTAAAAACCATTTTGATGGTTTTGGTCGTAGAATATACAGAATGTGGAATGACTAAACGGCTCTCTAGGGGTATATTGAGGTCTTCATTTGATATAAGAATTGGGAGGGGTTATTTCTAGTCATCATTCAACGAATGAACGTTGTTCATCATGCCAAATCTAAGCTCTTTCCGGATGAAGTCAATGTCAAATGGACTAATAATCAAGTTTTGTAATAACCGTCAATTAAATAACTAATATAAGAATGTCAAAATGAATTCTACTTTGTATAGTACTTTTTTTTAACTATAAACTATAAATCAGAAAATAACTATTTAAATAATAAAATTTGGACTCAAGAGCAAACATACCGTTAGGGTTTGAGGATTCCCTTTCAGTACAACCACAAAGAGTCGTGCTAATATTTTCTCAAAAACACATAAGCTTCACAAATTTAGTAAAAACTAATACAACTGAGAATTTACAAACGATTATAGTAACTTTTCATTAAAAATTCTTTTAGAGATTCTGTAAAAGAGTCTTAGAGTTAGTATAACAATAAATATTAAATTTGTGGGTACTCAGCAAAGCGAAGCACCGCAATAAATCATATGAAAAGTTGCAAAATTTTCGCTCAACTAACAAACGAGTGTTTATTTGCTCCGCAAGATTTCACTGAAAATGGCAAAAAAGCAACAACAAGCCAGCTTAAAGCTGTGGTCATTCACTCACTGTTTGTTCCGAATGTAACTGTAGTTCAATTTGCTAGCAAATATTAAAAACTATAGTTTTGGAATAACAAAATTTTGGCAAACTCTATTTAGTAAAAATTTGAAGCCTTTCTCCACTAGCAAAAGTTTTTATTAAATAATTTAAGTAAAAATCTGTGCGAATTTTAACAAAAAGTGTCGATATGTGTAACAGGCGAGAAGCCGCAACCAGCAGCATAACCGAGCAGTCAAAGCGGCAAAAACCACAGCAGCAGCATCCGATGTAGTGGCGGCCGATGCAGCCGCAGAACATAAAATTTCCCATTTGCCGGGTTGCCGAAAAACACCAAATGCAACAAAGCAGTGGGAGGGGGGATAGGTAGAGGTAGTGCAGACATGTGTGTGTGTGTCTGTCTGCTGGAAGCCAATAGGAAGTAAAAAGCGGATGTGAATTGCGTAACTTTTTGGTTGATATGACAACAGATGCCGGAAAGGTGCGGTGAAGGAAGGTGGGGGTGTCTGGGCATGATAATGTTTGTTTGATAGACCGAAATAGAAAAGTTGAGTTCGAATTTCATTACTAATAATACCGATAAAACGGGAGTTAAAGATTAAATCTTAGTCTTAAACTAGCGTATACTCGCACATTTGAATTTTGTAGACAACTTATCAATAATATTTACCTCAATAATAGTTCCACCTTACCTATATTATAATTACAGTTAAGCGAAATGACTCAAGAAGCCGAAGAATATGCCACATTTGAACATCTAAAACCAGCCAGTAGCTTCGTGTCTACCAGCCTTTCTGAGCCTGTGCAACTGCGCATTGGAAGGCGGGGTCTAACAGCAGCAGCTCCACAAACCATACCACAACTGTTCAGGGATTGCTGCCAGCGTTTTCCTCACTCTCCGGCCTTGACTTACGAACCGCATAACAACAACAACAAACTTGATCGTAACAACAATCGTTGGACGACAGTAACATACGCCGAGTACGAGCGAAATGTGGAAATGGCTGCACTTGCCCTCCTTCACATCGGGCTCACTAACAACACTTGTGTCTGTGTGCTGGCCCATAATTGCCCCGAGTGGTATTATGTGCAATTCGGCGTATTGCTGGTTGGTGCTGTGGTCTCGGGCATCTATCTGAGCAGCTCGCCGGGGGCAGTCAAACATGCGCTGGAGGCCTCAGCAGCCGCCGTTTGTGTGGTCGATGATGCGTCACAGTTGGCGAAGGTGCGTACGGTGCGGAAGGAGTTGCCACTATTGCGTGCTGTTATCCTCTTGCAAGACTCTTTCGAGGAAGATTTGACGGTGAATGAGGGCTATTATCTGTGGTCGCAACTGATGGCATTGACATTTGATCAAAACTTGCGCGAGCAACTGCTGCGTAAGGAGCTGCAGGTGTCGGCGAATCAATGCGCGATACTCATTTTCACGGTTTTATACAGATTACATCGTAAATTTGCAGTATGTTTATTGTACAGTTACATATTTTTTCAGTCCGGCACAACGGGGTTTCCGAAGGCAGTCATGCTTTCCCACGACGCCATCATATCAAATATTAAATACTGTTATGCAACTATTGGACCTTTTCGGAGGGAGCCAGGTGCCACCATGTCCTATCTGCCGCTCAATCACGTTGCCGCACAACTCTTCGAGGTGCTGATGCCTTTGCTGTGCGGTGATTGCGTGCACTTCGCGGATCGGGATGCGCTCAAAGGAACATTGGTGAGAAATTTACGAATTGCGCAGCCAACACGAATATTTGGCGTACCACGAGTCTACGAGAAACTACAAGAGCAACTCTTGGCAGCCGAAGCGAACTCCTCGTTCTTGTGGCGCATGATCTTACGGTGGGCCAAGAGGACATTACTGAAGAGCTACTTGTGTAATGCAGAGGGCATGTGAGTAATCCACGGCTTTTCTATCGCTTATACTATAACATATATTCTTCAGAGAACCAAAAAGAAACATCAGTTACATATGCGCTTCATGGATCATGCGTCAGTTTAAAGCACAGCTTGGCCTTGCTCAGTGCGCTTACTTATGGGCTGGCGGTGCCCCCTTGTCGGTACAAACGAAAAGATTCTTCCTCAGCATGGACATACCGGTCGCTGACATGTTTGGTGCCTCGGAGGCAGGTGGCGCGGTGACAGTGACACGCAGCTATTGCCATTTGGACAGCAGTGGTAAAGTACTTTTAGGATTTGAATCCAAGATTTATAAGCCGAATAAACAAGGACAGGGAGAGGTATCAATATTTTATGAAATTTCTTAGAAATGTAGAATAACTTTTAAAATAAACTTTCACAGATTTGTCTGCGCGGACGCTGCACAATGATGGGTTACCTAAATGATGTGGAGAAGACCCACGAGGGTATTGACTCACTTGGTTGGTTGCACACTGGTGATGTGGGTCGCTTAAGTGCTGATGGTTGTCTACATATTACCGGGCGCATAAAGGATATAGTGATTACTGCAGGCGGTGAGAATATAGCGCCTATTTACATCGAGAACCTCATCAAAGCCGAACTCCCTTATATTAGTAATGCTCTGGTGGTGGGCGATAGGCGTAAATATCTGATTGTGCTGCTGACACTGAAAGTTGGTCGTTTATTTATTATCATATTTAAAGCTAGTTTCAATCGTTGCTTGACCTTTCAGACCAACATCGATCGCGCCACTGGCTTACCGCTTGACACACTACATTTGGATACCATCTCTTGGTTGAACTCGCTCGGCATCCATCATACTTGTTTGTCGGAAGTTCTAAATATACCTGCCTATACACCTGACTATGACTACAAGAGATTAATTATTAAGCCGGATCGAAGAGTGCTTGAAGCTGTAGAGAGCGGCTTGAATCGTGCCAACAGAAATGCTCTCTCGCATGCGCAAAGAGTGCAGAAATTTGCAATATTGCCTCATGACTTTACAGTGCCCACAGGCGAGTTAGGTAAGAGATATTACAATCTGTAGATGTAAACTACTCACTTTTTCACGTTACAGGTCCAACTCTGAAGTCTCGACGTGCTTTTATTTGTGAGAAATATGCAGATGTAATTGAACAATTGTATAATTCAGAGAATTGATTGTTATTAATTACTACTAATGGTACTAAAGAAAGAATAAATTGGTATTAAAAGGCGTGGAACCGTAAATCTATTATTTTATTGTATATAATGATATCTTAGTTAGTAGATATAAAGGGTAAGAGCGGGGAATGAAAGAAATCTCCAACGTCAATATTCCTGAGAGAAACACCTGTGCTGATCTATATAAAGTGCCACTCTCCAGAACTTTGACACAGCAGGAAAATACGTGCTTTGTCCATTTTTATGCTCCATTACGACTGAGACAACGGCCAAAGTGTTGTATTAAGCCACTCAAACGCCGTTGAAGAACATAATTGGTAAATTTAGTATCTTGTATAGTATAGCAGCCCAGTAGTCATTTTCTTGACACATTATCCGAGACTTTGACATAAAGTCTCGTTGATGGTTTTGACAATTGTTTGTGTCGGCTTCTTTGCTAGTCTGACGTCACGCCAGAAATACTTCTGACATTTCTGTAACTTTTGATTATCGTTCTATCTCTTTCCAACATATGAATGCCTTATAGTAGGACTTTCCCCCGCATCGCACTCTGAGTTTTGACTATATAAGAATTTCAGGCTGTCAAAATCCATTGGCAATCCGGATTTTTATTTCATTCTAAGAAAAGTAATATTTTTGTTACACAATATTACATAGTTTTATGGAATATTCCATTACTATTGTGTCAATACTGAAATACTTGAGGCCCCATGTTCCACCTAGGAACTAAAGAAAAAATATATATACTGAAAGGAATGATGTTCATCGCTATCTTCGTTTATTTCACTGATAACTTGACTGCTGACTGAGTGGAATTTTTGAAAATTTCGCAAGTCAGCTTTATTTTTCTCAACAAGAGGGTAAACGCAGATAGCGGCTTAACTCACAAAAATTGACGTAGGTCAGTTAACAAGCAGTGATTTAATGCATGTAAAACCACAAAAAAAAATGTAAATTGTGAACTTTGTAAAAATACTGTTCAAATATTGACACATCTTGGCTCATGGACTCGAAAGTAAATTGATGTGAAATTATATAAATACAAGTATATTTAATTTTTGTTTTTTTATTGAACAAAAATAAATACTCAAATTGATATGCGTATAAACGGAAAGCAACAAAAACTCTAATTTAGTGTGTTTTTATAAAATCGCGTTCGCTTTTTAGGAGCACACATTGAATAGTGAAATTTAACCTTTGATTGAACTTCATGAGTATTGCTAGCCTAACAAATGTGTTCTGGTGCGATTAGGTTTGGAATTTGAGTTCGTTTGCATTTAGTAGCTATCGGTGTATTGACGATTGAAGACGTTGTTAATTTTAAATTCTTTAAATTCAATAAAACTCTAGACTAAATATTTTAGTTAGAGGCACATAAATCGCAGGCGTCAAAGTGATTGGAAGGATAAGTTAGATAGTGAGTGTGAAAGATTTGGACTGACTAATGTTATATAAAATAAGTGTAGAAGCTAGAGCCATTTTTTATCTGGAAATATTTTCTTGGAACCAAGTGCGGTGTTGTTAGATAGCGCTTAGTAAGGAAGTGTTTCAAAGGAAGCGTTTCGAGGAGTAGTCTTATTAGTTTTCCAAAAATATGTCTGCCCTATCAGTTCCATTTGATTAAGAGAGAGAGAATTGCTATTCACTAAAATATACTCGTTTCAAATTTACTGCGACCGTTGGGTATCAAGTGTTACATAAATACATATGTATATCAATATGTAACCGTATACATTACGACTGTGTTCACACTCTGCACTCCATTAGCTACGCTTATGCGTGAGAAATTGCCGTTCGGCTTATACTACGAGTACAAGTATTCATTTATGTAGAACAAGTAGTATCTAGATATGACTAAGCGCAGCTAAACACACACATGCCTAAGCATGGACTCGAGCGAGTGGCACATATGTGGTACATAAATATCTATACATAAGTACGACTTTGAATATGAGCAATGGTAGATTCGTAGTATGTAATGCAATGTATGTATGTGGAGACATATGCCATTAAGCAGTTAGGTTGTTTGGTGCATGGTGAAACAACATAATAAATAAATACATACATACATATGTACAATTGCAAAGCAGCGCTATGAGCACTGCTCGCTCGGCTGCTAATTGCTGTGCGCCTGTTCAAAAACAAGATATCTATATGTATCTACAAATAAGTCGCATATAAATAAATAAATAAATAGTTACACATAATATAACTTTTTATGTGAGCAGGCAAGCAGAGTGAGCAAAAAATTATGAAATTCACATATGCGCAGATATTTCTACATAGATATGTAACAGTTCACAAGCAAGTAAGAAAACACATAAAGATATATGAGTACATGGCTTCATGCCTAAATAGGCGCAGCGTCATATGAACCTCTTAGTCAGAGAAAGAGTATTTCGCAGTAGTGTAAGATAATATCTGTAGCTATTCAGATTCAAACAATCGATTAATGCTCTTTCAAATAATGATTATTGCTGGGGAATATACATACCTTTAAATACCAATATTAGTACTTCAACATAGGTCTTTAAAATAATTGATAATGCTCCTAATTGTAGGCCACGTTTTATACTCTATGGGTCAGCACTTTTGTGGTATACCTATCTAATTAAATGATTTCTAAGTAATGGGTGGATCTTGGCATGCTGAGGAAAATAGAATAAAAAATTAGAAAATTTGGGATTGCGATTGCAACATTCATTAAGTCCAAGTATATGACTATAGAAAGGTGGATTCCCTCGCACCTCTTTGCAGAAAGCGAGTATTTTCATTCTTTAGTTTCATTTTTTACTTCTAGTATTTCAGATTAAAACTAATTGACGCATTGATTCAAACACAACCGTAGTTATGGGCGACGCAGAGACACTAAAAAGTTTTTCAGGCATTAACCTCAAAGTTGCCACCAGCTACACTTCGACTTCACTCACTGAACCGGTTAAGCTGCGCATTGACACAACGGACAGTGCATCGATCGCACCACAAACTATACCGCAATTTTTCCATGAAGTCTGCCAAAAGTATGCAAAGTTACCAGCGTTGGTCTACGCCAACGAATCAAATGAGAGTCTACAAGCTGGGCGAATGGTTACCTACGCAGAATATGCGCAAAATGTGGAGCAGGTTGCGCTTGCGCTGATGCATGTTGGTCTGCGGCCGCGCACCACAGTCGGCATACTCGCCTTCAATTGTCCGGAATGGTTTTACACTGAGTTGGGCGCTTTGCGCGCAGGCGGCATTGTTACCGGCATATATTTAACCAGCTCGCCGGAAGCGGTGCGTCATGCGCTCGCAACGGCGGAAGCGACCGTTTGTGTGGTGGACGACGCAAAGCAGATGGCAAAGGTACGCGAGGTCAAAGCGAGTTTACCACAGTTGCGCGCCGTTATTCAGCTGTTTGGTCCGTTCGAGGAGTTTGTGGGCCGGGATGAAGGGTATTACCGTTGGTCCGATTTGATGGCTCTGACATTCGATGCACAGTTAAAGGCGGAACTAATTGAGCGCGAACGAGAAATAGTCGCGAATGAGTGCGCCCTGCTAGTTTTCACGGTATATAGTTTCAAGTTCAAAATCGGTCTCAAACTCAATGTTTTACTTACATTCACAGTCTGGCACCGTTGGATTGCCGAAAGCAGTTATGCTGTCTCATGACAACATTATTGGAAATGTGAAATCGTCTCCCTTCCATAAAGATTTCGTGGAAGGCGCCGAAGTAACTGTGAGCTTTTTGCCTCTGAGTCACGTCGTTGCACAAATGGTCGACATCATGCTTAGTGCCAATGATGGAGGCTGCGTTTACTTTGCAGATAAAGACGCGCTGCGTGGAAGCTTGGTGAAGACGTTGACTGTAGCGCGCCCCACAAGGTTCTTCGCTGTACCGCGAGTTTTCGAAAAAATGAAAGAGCGACTGCAGCAGGTCGAAGCAGAGTCGTCTTGGCTCACACAAAAAATGATGAAGTACGCACGATGGGCAACGCTGCAGAGTTACCTAGAGCAAGCAGGAAGGCAGTGAGTTATAAATTAACAAATTAACTAGCTAAACAAAAGAAATATATTTGACTTCTTAGCAAACCGGAAGGTTCTTTCAAGTATTGGTTAGCATCTTTCTTAACGCACCAGATTAAAGCCGCCCTAGGCATGGATCGCTGTAAACATGTAACCGTCGGTGGTGCACCAGTTCCCATCGAACTGAAGAAATTTTTTACTAGCATAGATCTACCCATCATTGAGGGCTATGGACTCTCCGAAACTACTGGTTGCTCAACGGTATCTTTGGAGTCACGGCAGCTTTGTGGCTCTGGAAAACCCTACCCTGGCATAGAAGTAAAAATCGCAAAGACCGACATGGAAGATCAGGGCGAGGTAATACTTCAAAGTGCAATTACTCTGAAAGCAATAATAATGTATTACCTTAGATCTGCTTCCGTGGTCGCTATGTGTTTATGGGTTATTTGAATGCACCACAAGAAACAAAGAATGCAATTGACGAAGACGGCTGGTTCCACACCGGCGATCTTGGTTATCTCAACGAGTCTGGCGAAGTTGTATTATCGGGCCGCTTGAAGGAGCTGGTTGTGACTGCGGGTGGTGAGAATATACCACCGGTGCATGTGGAAAATCTCGTAAAAAAAGAATTACCCTGTGTCAGCAACGCCATACTTGTTGGCGATAAACGAAAGTATCTCACTATACTCCTGACAATTAAGGTATATCTGTAGGCACTTAGTTATTAGTTTGATAGTTGTAAATATTATAATTTTTATCACAACAGACGGATATGGATGTTAACTCCGGCATGCCTTTGGACACTTTGCAACCAGCTGCCATTGAGTGGCTTAAATCACTAGGCTTCGACTACACACGTCTCTCCGAAGTTTTGCGTATACCCGAGAACTTGCAAGACTTCAACGCAACAACAGTGGAGGTCCACCCAGATCCAAAAGTGGTGGCTGCCATAAATAAGGGTATTGAGCGTGCAAACGAAAAGTCCTTGTCTCGTGCTCAGAAAGTGCAGAAGTTTGCGCTTTTGCCACACGATTTATCAATACCCACTGGAGAATTGGGTGAGTTATTTACCAAGGATCAAAATTTTATGTGTAATAACTAATTGTTTTCCTCTTTTTAGGACCAACATTGAAGTCGCGCCGTAATATTATTTTACAAAAGTATGCTAAAGTTATCGATCGTCTTTATGAATAAAAATAAAACTTAAGTGGTATCATGAACTTTAAAATGTTTAAGTTATTTTGCTTTGGCCTTTGGTTGGTAGGTATCGAAACTGTATGTATAATAAATATTCTATTCCCATACAAGCTTGTCAGTGTTCAAGGTAAGTGAGAGTAAAGAGGTTTTTGGTTGATTTTTGTCTTTGAAATACTTTGAATATATGTACGTGTTCCAACGTGTGTAGCTTGGGACATAATATTAGAAAATAGGTGCGCGAATGATATCGGTCTAGAAAGACGTCGAAGAAATATATGCGTTGAGCTGATATAGGTGGAAGGATATCCTGATTTGAGGCAAATAGTACCCATTACGAGCAGTATCATTGCGGACATTTTTATTGCAAGAGAATTGTAAGATCGGTTCCGCACAAATCTAGGGGCTCCTTGTTTGTTTCACATACTGACGTCCATTAATCGACTTTGTGTTGTCGTAGTCAGCAGGGAGTCAGATAAGCGATGACGACGAGTACTTTTCCAAAGTTCGCTGTTCGTTGCTCTTTGTTATTATTTTGCTTCGCTATGGTGTTAAAAGAAGAACTGTGGAACTTGCAATGATTTTATTGTTGATATCCATATTTATATTGTTTGTCCAATTTATTACAACATATTTTAAAAGATATCTCCAAAATAGTCTTCAAAATATAAATTTTAATGCTTCCAATTTGAGTCTTGGTACTCGAGGTATATTCTAGACATTTTCACACTAATTTACCTATAAATTTATATATAGATCTATATATATTATCCGATTTCGTTGTTTTATATTCACACTAAGAGCTAAATGGGTTTATTTTTTACCAGACACCCGAAAAAGTCATCGAACGTGTTAGTCTGCAATCAGTACATTTTAGAAATAAAACTAAATTTTTCAATAAATGGTACACAATGACAGTGTGAGTAATATATTTATATACTCATATTTGCTCAATTCTTTTTGTTTTGTTTTTTTAGTAAACCTTTGACCACAACGTTATTGGCCGGTTCGGCGTTCTATGCACGCATCGTCACTGTCTTATCGCCGAGCACGAGGCCTGAGTGCGCGGCAACAAGAGAATCAGCGATAAGAAGAGCCCAGCATCAGTGGCAATGTTAGAAACCTACACCACATCTCCGTTGATGCTACGGCGCTGTTATCGCTGAGAAGGAGAATTGGATCCTTAGTGGACCATGTCACTAAACCATACATCAACTATCGATGCTTATTATTTGTTTTTGTACAAAAACAAGAATAGACATTTTGGTTTTTTATATTTTTTGTCTAGCCCAGCTGATAAACATTTTATACGTAAAGTGCGTTATCAGTATTTGACAGCGGCAATAAGTATTCCACCAGTCTGAGTATAGGTTTTAGAAGATTTTCAACTGTCGAAGGAAGCGTTTGTGTCCGATAGAGTTAAGAACCGCTTTTATGAAAATATTTGTTCAGATTGGACGGTGTATTTATTTGTGAAGTCGAGTGGAAAGAGGTAAATTATACTGGTTGAGTGAATAAATTTGAGAATTAATGTGTTAATTGCGATTTTTAAGTGTAAATACAAATAAGTGATTCTGAAATTGAAAATATTCCTTTTAGAAGGTAGAATTATCACAGTTTCTTAGAAAGATCTCAGGGATCTTAGCTAAAATTGTTTCAAAAGTAGGAAGAAATCAAATTTTGTTTAATAATATTCTCCAAAAAAAATATTGACTCACTAATTGCCAATATATTTTCAAATAGCCAAATAGAACGAACTCAAAGTTTTTTGAATTGAATTGTTAACACAGCGGAGGAGAAAAAAATAGAATCGGGTTGAAGGCACTGCACTGATTAAAATAAAAGTGAAACCATAATTTATTCCACACAAACGAACCGCCGACTAAAATGATGAATGAGAGCACAGAGGTCTCACCTTCGGTGAGTACGGTAAAGCCAGCCAGCAGCTATATTTCCACTTCACTCACAGAGCCAATTAAACTGCGCATCGGCAAGGAGGGTATCTCCGCCAACGAGCCCCACAGCATACCGCAGTTCTTCCGCAAAAGCTGTGCGCGCCATGCCGACCAGCCAGCGCTCGTCTATGCCAATGAGCCGAAAGATCCAAATACTGACTGGACAACTGTCACCTACACCCAATTTGAGCGGAATGTGGAAAAGGCTGCACTTATGCTCATTCATGTTGGCCTGCAGCCACGCACCTCCATTGGCATACTGGCTTTCAATTGCCCGGAATGGTTTTATGCGGAATTGGGCGCCTTGTGCGCCAACGGCGTTGTGTCTGGCATATATCCAAGCAGTTCACCTGAGGCAGTGCAGCATGTGCTGGCCACGTCGCAGGCGACTGTTTGCGTTGTAGACGATGCAGCGCAGATGGCAAAGGTGCGTAAAGTCAAGGATCAGTTGCCGCTTTTAAGTGCGGTCATACAATTGCATGGACCGTTCGAAGAATTCGTCGGCAACGAGCAGGGTTACTATAGTTGGGCGGATTTGTTTGCTTTGGAGTTCGACAATCAAGAGCGAGAGGAATTGGCGAAGCGTGAAAGTGCTGTCGGCGCCAACGAATGTGCAATGCTAATTTTCACGGTATGTAAGACCACAATTGGCCCCGTTGGCTTTGATATATGTGATATCTTAAGTTGAAGTAACGAATTTGTAAAATTAAATGTGATTTCCTTTACTTTCTTTTAGTCTGGCACAACGGGTCTACCCAAAGCTGCGATGCTCTCTCACGACTCCGTCATCATGAATGCCAAATACATCGATGCAACGCTGTGTAAATTTCGATTACCTGCTGAAAGAACCGTTACTTATTTACCTTTGAATCATATTGCTGCTCAAATCTTTGACGTTTATATGGGCTTAGATAATGGTAGCTGTATATATTTCGCTGATCGCGATGCGCTGAGAGGTACGCTCACGAAAACCTTTGCTAAGGCGCGTCCCACGTGCATATTCGGTGTGCCACGTGTCTATGAAAAGATACAGGAGCGACTGAAACAAGTCGCTTCCAAATCGTCGGCGCTATCACGCTATACAATGGATTGGGCAAGACGAGTGACTTTGGAACACTATCTGAACAAAAATGGTGAAGCGTAAGTACACTATACTTTTTTAAACTGTTTTCGAATAGATTACTTTAAAAAATAATCCTTCTATTTCATTACAGAACCCATTCTTTCAAACTGTGGTTGGCATCAAAGATCACGCATCAGGTTAAAGTCGCTTTGGGTCTTGACTGCTGCAACTGGCGAATTATTGGTGGCGCGCCCGTTACAACTGAACTGAAGGAATTCTTCACAAGCCTAGACATGCCGCTCTTCGAGGCTTATGGACTGTCGGAGACGGGTGGTGCTGCGGTAGTAAATCAAATTTACAACAATTTGACGACTTGTGGAAAAGCCATAGAAGGCTTTGAAATAAAAGTCAAGGACCCCAATAAAGAAGGACATGGTGAGGTAAGTAGACCGTAGTAGATACATATAGGCAGTTGTTTTAAAATCATACTCGTTATTTGATCTCTTATCTCCTTCTCATTCAGATCTGCCTGCGTAGTCGCTCGAATATGATGGGCTACATAAATGAGTTGGAGAAAACAAAAGAAGTTCTAGATGACGATGGTTGGTTTCTGTCAGGCGATTTGGGTTATCTGGAAGCAGATGGAAGTCTCGTTATCACGGGACGTATTAAAGAGTTGGTCATTACAGCTGGTGGCGAAAATATACCGCCAGTGCATGTTGAGAGTCTGGTGAAAGCGGAGTTACCCTGCGTAAGCAATGCGCTGCTTGTAGGCGATCATCGCAAATATCTTAGCATACTACTAACACTAAAGGTAAACGAAAACCAAGATTGCACTGAAAATAAAGATTATCACCTACGACTTTTTACAGACCGATATTGATCCACATACCGGCATGCCGTTGGACACTCTGCATGTCGATGTCATTGACTGGCTGCAAAACTTGGGTTTCAACTATACGCACCTATCGGAAGTCCTAAACATACCCGCCGATCTAAGCGAGTCTGAGGCCGCCAGCATATTGGTGAAACCGGACGCAAAAATAGTGGAGAGCATAGAGGCAGCCTTAAAGCGTGCCAATACACGTGCTCTATCGAATGCACAGAAGGTACAAAAATTTGCAATCCTACCACATGACTTTTCAATACCCACCGGCGAGTTGGGTCCCACACTGAAATCGCGTCGGAAGGTGATTCTACAAAAATATGCTGTAGTCATCGATCGTATTTACGAGTAAAATGCTCCATGGACTGATGAATATAATATCGAAATCGTATATTTTTAAGTTACTTAATTCATACTATTATGTTTCCATTCCATTTAAAGTTAATAAAACACAGGAAATATTATTTTTAAGATTTTTAAATAAAAATCATCTCAAGTGATTTTCCGTCGTTCATATGTGTCACCTCGATAATATCTATACTTCACCCAATCCTTAGAACTTTCCTTCGGACTACCATATTCTTTACTGTAATTTCAGGTTCAAGAATAATAGAAATAGAGCTTACGAAAATTTCCTTTCCTGGAGTGTGTTTGACTGAGACTACATTAGTTTGTGACGTCATAAGGTAAATAAGATAAAGATCTTGTTGACAGTTGACAGTTCGTTTCGTCTATATTATATATTTCGGAAGCTTATCTATCTCGGAATTAATTTCGTGCAAGGTTTAGCTTCCTATAGAAAAAAATTGATTTTATGATATTGGTTGTCTTGGAACTATTTACCTGCTTACCCACCTTATTGCTTCAGAACAAACAAATCTTGGAGCTAAAGCTATTTTATTTATATAATATAATACACCTAATTTAACAATTCACGACAATAAGGTCTACTTCGGTCTTCCCAAAGACTATTTAAGTTTTTAATTTCGCTCATCGTTCGCTTCCGTGTTCTTCGCCGTAAGTCGCGACAGCTCCTGTGTCTTCTACAAAGGTATAAAAACCAATTTGAGTATCGATAAGTGAGATAATAAGTAGTTAATAGCAATCGATTACCATTTCGAGTAATTTCTTCACACGTTTGCTCTGCTCCCGCCTGTCGAGCAAGTGACGCGCTATACGCAACCCGGTAAACGCTAAGCCGATGGCAATTAACATCCAAATGATAATGGAGCGTGAGTCGAAGCGGTCCATGCGCACCCGCGGCCAAGCCAGCGGCGGCGGTGTTGGCATAACAGGATCAACGAACGTCTGCAATGAAGCACAAATCAAAATTCCGCGTGTGTGTGTGGTGTGTATGCAAACTGATTTCAACGAGCGAAGCCAATTAGCATTTTTATCGCACCTACCGTGCACTCAACATCGCCCACACCATGGCGCCGCTCCCACAAACGGGCGGCGTCAAGCACCACAATACTGCGTTGCCGCTCCGCATCGAAACAATCAATGCCACTCACGTTGAGCAGCGCCGCACTCCACGACGACGCCAGCGAGTAGTTGCGCCCGAAGTGAACGTGCGCCGGAGCGCGCACCAACTCAACAATGAGCCACTGGCAATGCCACCGGTTGGCCGACAAATCAACGCTCGCACCACACACTTGCAACGCAGCCATGGCATTGCCATCGAGACGCGTTAAGTGATTCTCACTTAAATCCAACGTAAGTGCCGAGTGCGGCAGCAGCGGCGAGAGATGAGCGATGAATGCGCCGGACGACAATTGATTCCGTGACATGTCCAACGCACGCAGATAGGGCAGCTGGGCGAAGAGGTCCTCGTGGATGGCCGGCAGTGCATTACGTGACAAATTGATGCGCTGCAGCTGTGTGGGCGCCACGAAGAGTCCAGTGGGTAGCTGCGTCAAATTGTTGGCGGACAGGTCGATCGCTTCCAGATTGATGAGCTTGTCCAAACAGGTCGCGGCCAGCAGACGCAAGGCATTGCCGCTGAGATTGAGGTGCTAAGAACGAAAGAAAACAGAGAGTGTGGTATCAGTGGAGAAAGCGCGTTAAGTATTTCGGAGATGAGTGTCGTAACTGGCAGCGCTGACAGCTCAAGTGCAAATAGATATTTGCTGGGGTTCTCGTTTTTGTTTGGTGCAATTAAATGCAGTCGAATGGATCAGCAGCAAATGGTTGACAGCTTAATGCCGTCGCGTATATCACGAGAGTGTCTGTTGCTGGCGTGCAGCTTAATGCACGAATGCAAGTGCTGTGTGCCTTTGACAGGCGGCGATTGAGTTGATTTCTTAAGGAGCACTCTGCACGTGCGGCTTTGGGGACGGTTTTCTCAGTTGGAAAAAGGGGTAACAGAAACTGAATTTCGCCACTTTCGTATTTTATCAAAGGCGCTGAAGTGGACTTCACTTTGAGTTTGAGTTTATCAATTTAGATAGATCTTTAGAATACTTTTTTTGGTGGAAGTTTATTTTTCTTCACTTAAATAAATAACTTAGGAGGGGTTTGAGTACTTGTTTCTACATCTAAATATGTCTTATTTTGTTTTATAGAAGTGTTTGTGGAACAATAGTAAAGCTCTGGTTACATTTTGTCTCATCTATTGCCTAACGGCTTTCGGAGCATTCATAAATAAATATAAATAAAATTAAAAATATTTCCATATCTCTTTGAACAATACCTTCCGATTGAACAGATACACAATCAAATATGTCCGGCCAGCCACACATAATCATTATGTTTGCCACAGTCCACATTGCCTGTTGCATAACAAATTATAGTATAATCAAATAAGCATGGTTGCTGGCAAATCGGTAAATAATTGATATGAAATTAAATGAAATCCAATAAACATACGCAATAAAATACCATAAAAAATAGCAACAACAACAACAATAACAGCATATGCGTAAATAAATAACGTAACCGGCAGCTTTGGCACCACACAACCTCAACAACAACAACAGCAATAGCAACAAAAGCTTATTGACACAACCATGCAAATATGTATTTGATTATAGTTGTGCGTTGACATATAAATAAAGGCGATTAATCGCTTAACACACAAACACACACACACACACAACCGCACAAATTTGTGTGGAAATAAATATGTAAATATGTATGGATGTATGTGTGTGCGCTGAGTATGCACACGTGAATAGAAGCATGCATATATCTAAATAAGAGTACATAAATACATATAAATTACAAATAACAACATAGAAGCATGCATACGTATGTGTGTGCGTGTATATAACTATGCATATGTGTATGTAAGTGTACAGTTAGATTTATAATCGGCACGTCATAATGCGCAATAAAGTGCAAATAAATTGGTTAAGCGTATAAAGGGTGTACTTATATGTGTGTTGACAAATTCGAAGTGATTTACATTTGAATTATGAGTGACTTTAGGCTTTATAAGTAATAAATAAAAAATAAATAATAAATAAATTTTAATAATTTAAGCTTTAATTGTCATAGAAACACCTTGTACAAAATAGTAAAATATCTAAATATTTGAACGACTGTCACTCAGGTGGATATGCCACTGATATGGCTACATACAAACGTTTCAAAGTTTTCACTTGAAAGCAAATACAGACATACAAGTGTACATATATGCCCACACTCATGCTTATAAACAAAGAAAATCTCGCTTTATTGTCCACTGAATGAATATTTAAATACAACTCAGCGAACGGCAATTATTTCCGCAAACAAAAAATTATTAAACCGATTAAGGGATAAATATTATAATAAGAATTACGGTTAATTAATATTAATTAACATTAATTAGTATTTAAGCACGTATTGAAATACAGTGAAACATAATCGAATCAAGAAGTGAGTGAATGTTGGTTAAAGGTAACCAACAAACTAACTGGTAAAACTTTATAACTATAGCTCAAGTAGCTTACAGTTTGCCATACCAGCTGTAACTTTAAGGCTGCTCTGTGTTTTTTATTAAAAATTAATGAAATAGTTCTATGAGACCTCTTTCAAAAACCAACCAAAATGAAAGAGGATGTATTGCAAAGTTATGAAGCAGAGAGAGAGACAGAGCCAGATAATCTCTAAGAAAGTTCACGTAAAAAAACTCGCATACTTCCATGTAATATTTCTTAAAACTATCTTATATTGAAACCACCAATATTTAAAGCAGACTCACACTTTTCCTATATTTGCTTATATCAACTCACCAAAAGTGCTGCCAGACCATCAAAAGTATCCTCCTTCACCTCCACCAACCGATTCGCACTAAGATCCAAATCTATCAACGCCCACTCGCCAGCCGCGAAGGCATCAACGGCTTCGATGCGATTGTGGGAGACATTCAAATGCAGTAGGCGTGACAGCGCTTTGCTGCGTAGAAATGTCAAATCCTGCAGCTTATTGCCATCGAAGCGCAGCGTGCGCAGATGTGCGTTCGTCTCGAAGCTGTCGACGGCCGCGCGCTCAATCGCATTATGCTGCAGTGACAAATGTGCCAAATGTTGCATGCCACGGAAATATGGCGACTCAATCACGCTGAGACGATTGTGCGCCAAATTCAAGTGTCGCAAATGTGGCAAGGGCGCAAACGCGTCGCTGTCGATGCGCTCAAGCATGTTGTGCGCTAAGCTTAAATAATGTAGATTCGGGTAGCGTATGAAACTTTCGGCGCTTATTGTTTTCACGGCATTTCCCTCCAAATCGAGCGTCTGCAGCGCTTTTAGTGGCGTCTGAGCCCACGGCCTGACGCTGGTGATGTAGTTCCAGGATAGCGAGAGCCACTGCAGCTGCTCGAGTCCATTGAGCGCGTAATCGCCGATTTTCGCCAGCCCACTCTCGCGCACCTCCAGCGCGGTGAGTGTGGTGAAGCGTGTGAAGTAGGCATTCGGTAGCGTTGTGATGTTGCACGTCACAGCGGATAACTCATAGATCGCGGCGATTTTGGGCAAATGCTGCAGCTGCTCGGCATTGCAATCGGTGAATCGGTAGATGATGCGCCGATTGGGCGTGGCAGCATACAGCTGACAGTGCAGCAGGAGCACCACGTAGAGTATCAGTACGCGCGGCCAGCTGTTGTAGGCCATTTTATTGTTGCTTTAAATTCTTAAATTCGATTTAGTTACTTTATGCTAATTCCTTTGCAGTTGATTTGAAACTGGCGGCAACGAACGCAAAATTCACGGCTCCAGCTACCGTGCGTTAAACGAGACAAACAAGGCAATATAATGCTTATCTGACAACTTCTGAATTTATGCTAAATCAAACAAATCTGTGGATGTGCTACTTGACTGCTTGCTTCTGCCGGCGATATCTAGTCACAACATTTGATAAGATCTGCGCGCACGATCGCTGATAACACTGTTTACGAGTATCTGTTTAAATGTTAGTGTAAACATATGCTTTTACGTGCCTTGCAGCAGCTCTAACACGGCGGACAGGCGTTTGATTTACTGTAAATCAAGTGCAATGGAAATTTCTCGCTCGCTGAGGCATTTCACAATTTATTGATGCAAAGTGAAAGGGAGGTCAAAAATCACCTTAGAGAAAGTGTGGATTATAGCGCAAAGTATTTGTTATTAGTTTTTATGGATTTTGAAGGCATTCAGGGACATATAGACACTGGCCGCAGATAGTAGGAAGCAATATTATGATGTAGACATGACATTCGAAGACCACTCTCTTTCTAGAAAAAGAGAAGAGATGCAGGTGATGGAGGCACAGGTTTTATTCAAGACACTTTACGTTCCTTATAGATTTATATCCAAATATGTATGAGTTCTACAAGTCCATATAAAAGCCATTAAACTTGTTGGTTATAGTTACTCTTTTGCAGAAACTACTTCCATGAGTATTCAGAAAATTTTATTAGGTCTACAACTTTGCTTCCGCCGTTTTTTGTAAATTTAAGGCTTTTTTTCACTTAGGACAGCCTCACCGTACGTATCCGAAAGCATTCGATGAACCTCAGCCGCACTTTTCTTAGAATTAAAAAAGAAAAGTGAAATTTCCCGCAAATGTCGAGAATTGGGCTCAAAAAGTGACATTTTCAGTTCAGAATAAGTACGGGATGCAAACAGATCTCTACAAAATTTTGTTGGGTTAATGTAGACACAAATGTCCAAGATCGATATAAAACGATTTAATCGACCAATGCTTGACCCTAGAGACATTCCCGAAAATTTCGAGAATTCGGCTCAAAAAGTGACATTTTCAGCTGAGAATAAGTTTGGGATGCAAACAGATCTCTACAAATATATTGTTGGGTTAATGTTGACACAAATGTCCAAGATCGATATAAAACGCTTTAATCGATTTAATCGACCAGTGCTTGACTCTAGAGACATCTATTGGAAAACGGCGGAAGCAATGTTGTAGACCAATATTAGCTGATTCCTTCAACAATTTTATATGTAATGGCTTGTGAGTGAAAAATAAGTATTTTAAGTCTTCAGTGAATTCTAGGTATTTCTGATATGAAACCTCTTTTGAAGATTCAAGACTAAATATTTAAAAATTATTTTATTAAAGATGCCTATAGCGAATTTTTTGGATCCTCTCACAGTTATCTGCAAAACAAATCTAACCTTCATCACTAAATTTCTAATTATCTTTAAAAAATATTTCTGTGGTCTTTAGCAGCAGACATTTCGAGCGTTATATTCGCCTCACAACCTCCAACACCACATTTTTAATGAAGCAAATGCAGTAATACTTGGCCACACAACAAGCATTTGAAGTTCATAATTAAATTTAAAATATTAAATTTAATAAAATGCCATTGCCAACAAGTAGTCCGCAAGCGCTTCATATTTAATCACAACTTGCGCAACCTCTATGACCTGCTTATGAAAAGTGAGCTAACTCGCAGCCAGCAGAGTGCTTGTATGTTGGCGCTTTATTATTTTTACAATCGCAAGTTTGCACACCACCACACACACACACACACACACACACCAACGTTAAATAACGTAAAAGTTAAGCAATGCATAAATACGTTACTCATACGCCACAGCGCACAACTACCACCACCTCTGAGCTCTGCTGAACACCCATACATAGGTAGTCGTGCCTAAACAAATGGAATGTATGCCAATGCAAGTGAAGTGCAGTGTGAAATGTAAAGTCAAATGTCACATGAAATATACATAATTTGAATGAAATGAGCTCACTATATTCCATATGGATTATGTAGCCTATCGCTTGGGAAGGGGTGGGGAGCAGTGTGCGGGTGTGTGCAAAGAATCAAAGCTGAAGTAATTGAAATTAGCATTACTGGCAACAAAATTGCTATTGCTAAGGCTTTAAGCCTCGTTCAGTCACACGCTAACTGGCTGCTTGACTGACTGACTGGTGGACGGGCTGACTGCCTGACTGCCTGACTTTTGACTGTTGTCAACACACTTTTCAGCGAACCTTATTTAATAACCTACAAAATGCGCTCGCCTGTCACTTGTTGGCGGCCCTCCAACACGAACGAAAAAAGAAATTAATAAACTCTGCATTTAGCATTGCATGAGCGCATATTCATAATGCGCCAAGTCTTTTTGAATCAATGAAACTCAAAGGTTTTAGTGGAAATCATTTTGGATGCAGGCCAGCAGTTTCTTGGAACTGCTCTGTTGCCTATTTGTGGGTAGTTTAATAATGGCATTGCAAATGTGATTTTGGATTTGAAGTTGATTTAAATTTTGTTAATATTTAAATTTGCTAAGAGTAAATTTGATAAGTGTTAAAGCACTGATTGTTGACTGCTTACAAACATTCTTCGGCTCTGAATCGATTCTAGTTTTTTGATAGAGTTATTGCATCATAACGAAACCTTTCATAGTCAATCAAATTTCTTAAGAAAAGAGAGAGCTGGTTGGATAATTTGGATATATTTTTTTATTATTTTAAATCAATGTTAATGACTTTATAATTTCTCCTAAGACCCTAGCCATATGTGATCATTCTTGATTCAAATGATAAAAAAATCCGTAGTATGAAACCAATCAGTTTAAGCTGCTCCACAGCCTCAAAACAGATAATAGCAGCAGTTGCTCCTACTTGCTGCTTAAACTAAGAAGACAACCGCACACAGCTCGAGTATCTTGATCTAAGAAGCTCCCTTTAACTTCTAAAGTACTATAATAGAAGACTGCATGCAACATAATTGAATTTGCTGTAATAAGAATAACACAGCACACTTTTAGGCGCAAATTGTGTTGATAGCCTATGTAAACATTGTATACTTTTCGGCAGCGCCAGTACAAACTGCACATTTAAATCTTAAGTAAAAGAGTCGTCAACAGTTAGCTGGCTTTTTCTACTCTTTACACTGCCGGCACATTAACTGGCCTGCCGCCAAATGAACACCGAAAACGATTACATCGCCATTGTTGAACACGCCAACCAAATGAACACTGGCATATACATATACATCTTCAGTTAGCTGTACAATAACAGCTGTTAGCGTTGGTGGATGGAAAATGCTGTATTTATGCAACCCGAAATGAAGCAACGATAAAAGACGCTCAATTGCAGCGCATCATGTGCCTTCGTTCAGCGCCTTTCTCCTCCGTCACTTGTCCATTGCATTTTAATTTCATTAGAATTTTTTGTCGCCGCTGTTGCTTTGTGCTAAATGTCATTTCAATGGAATTACCAGCTTGTGCTGCTTGCTATCAGCGGCAAGCGAACGTTAGGAGGTGAAAAAGAAAATCTGTGCAACAGTTGCAGCTGCCACCCGCTTGTGGTTCAACCGGCGTTCGCCCTCGTGCTGACGCTGATTGTTTTTCGAAAATGCTATTTAATTATCTCAAATGAAATGGAGACAAAGTGCATGGTTGGCCGTTGCTTGCTGTAACCGATTTCATTTCTGTTTTCCTTCCGTGATTCCTTTTATGCACCTAATTAAAGCGAAATCTTGTTGTAGCGCAAATGCTATTCTATTATTTATGTGTAAGTTGTTTAGCAGCTACTGTACAAATGCTGCACTTAAATGTTGCATAATCAAATGATGAATGCACTCAGTCATGGAGTTGTTCATTGGCAGCGAAATAATAAGTTAATGAATACAATTTAAGACTGTTTTCGGCTGTCTAGACACTAAGTTGAAAAGATACGTTGAAGTGGCTTGCCAAATTTCGTTAATTAAAGTATTAAATCCTGCGATTTGTTGCAGTATCTGTTATCATGAAGTGGAATATATTACCTTAACTGATAATAAAAATGCTATACGACCCATATGTGAGACTATTTGATTCTAATGCACTCAAAGGCAACACAGATTGCTTGAAGGACTCCCACACTCATTAAAAAAAAATATGTTTATTGGCTTAACTGCCCAACAGTGATGTTATAAACTCCTATTTGCAGAGCAAGTTCTCCGATTAAAAACAAAAGTTGTGCGCAAATATAAAATAATATTTCACTTTCCATAATTTTACAACAGCAAGAACAACTATAGTGTTTAGCGAGAGAAATGGCAGCAACAATAAAATAATAGTAAACAGTTAGAAATAACAACAGTTCTCATAATAGCGGATAAAATGGCTAATGTGGCACAGAAGGACATAAACTGCAATAAAGGATAGAGCAACAACAACAACGATGTGGAGTTGTGTGGCGCTGTATAATGGGTGCACTTAATAGGTTCTGTGATATTATGAGTTCACATAAGTGTGAGTTGCTGTAATGTATGTTCTTATGCCGTAGTTAAGTTCAAGATATTAAAAAAATATGAAAGGAGTTATTAAGTTGAAGTATGAAGAATTTTAATTAAAGGTTACACATTTTAAGGGTCTATTAAATTCGATTAACCACACCCAGATTTTAGTTGGTTACAAATAGTTTCGAAATAAAATATTTTCTGCTTAGACAATCACATGACAATTTTTATTTTATTTTTTTAATACAAAAACACAAACAACATGTCACAAATGCCTTTAACTTTGCCATCCCCTCCTTGTAAAATGCACATATACATCAACATATAGCTCACACTCTCCACATATTTTCCGAATTTTATTTTCTTCCATTTTCGTTTATTTTCGATGGCGTAACAAAAATTAATTCCCACAAGTACTACGTGCATGACAACAACACTCAAATCGGCCAACTAACAACATTGGATCAACTTAAAGTTGGGTTGTACCAGCACAGCGAATTCGAGCGGCCAACTCTCTCCGGTCAGCAAATGAACCAGTAAAAGCCGTTGGCCATGCAATGAACCCAACCGGCGCTAAAGTGATCAATTGATGCACATTTGTAAATAACCGAGAGGAGCGCAAAAAAACTCGATATTGTGGGCCAGAAGAAGTTTGAAACGGCATTAAAAAATATTTTTGAATTTTTTATAGAATGGGGCTTCGAGTGAATTTCAAGGGATTTTGAAGTGGAAAATAAAAATATTTTCCTATTCATTTTTGTTACAGTCTATATGGCGCTAGTTTCTCGATTGCTTAAAGAATTTTCATTTTCAAATAATTTCAAATATGCCACCAAACAAAGTAGTCAGGCCCACTGTACCAACATATTGACCACCCATTGGGCACACGTCATGTGCAAGTGACGCGTGCAAAAATATGTCCTACCAGTGTGGTCTATTCGTCCGTTATTGTGTTTGCTGTCCTCTGAGCAGCACAGGACGGTGCAAAGCCAAGCAGTACCAAGCGCACCCCAATGCCACACAGCCGCGGCGCGTTACGTTTTCGTATGTGCAGCGAATGCTAATGCAGATGGCCAACGCCGTTCCACATTGTTGTTTGTCCAACGGATAAACTATCAGTAGCGCTTGCTGGCAGCTGTTGCCACAAAACTGACTTTTTAAGCATTGCTTGGTTCGTCGCACATTCACTTCAAAATATTTGGTAGTTGGTCATTTGGCTAGTCGGCTTGGTCGCCAGTTATAAATCGACTTGTGTCGATGTGAATTCTGCTGGCAATTGAATAGCTGATATCTCTGTGTCTTCGAAACTCTTATTTATTCGATACTTCTGTGTGTGCGACGATTTATTTGATTCATGGGTCTTTAAGTTTCATCTGGCTCTTCCTGCTTTTAATGTATGTTAGTTTCTTAGGTTGAAACAGTATGTATGCTTTATAGATGTTTTTTGTCAATTTAATATGTGGCAACATCATGCATCAGTTACGGTAAGAGTTAGATAATGTGCCAAAAATCAGTACTTTTTAACGGTCAATTTTATGATATGTCTTATGTTAAAGCTCATTGGATATACAATTCGAAATCCGCCGAAATGTATGCTACGATGATGAGTAAAATTTAGCAAAATTTAAACAAAGAGCAAATCTGGATATAATAATCTAATTTAATACAGATATTCTATAGAAGAGAAGGAGATGGTTCATAAAACCTAAAATTATAGAAATTGCTCCACCCTTTTTGGTATTGTAACCTTTTGGGAATTTAAATTGATTGAGACAAATACATAGACTATAACTGTACTAAACTGCAGTCTTCCAGACATATTGATGTCAGAAAAGTGATAAAATAGAAGAAGAAGAAAAGGAACTCTTGACATCGAAAAAGAAATCTTAAGCCGACTTATGCTTAAAAAGTTTGTGAGCGCCGATATGCATCAGATTGCTTGCCAAGAGGAGTGTCAAGCATAAACACTACCCAGTTTAATAAAAAAAAGAAAAGAAACAAGAAGAAGAAAAAGGCAAAATGAAAGCAAAATATTATCATAATAATAATGACGACAACGATGGCGATAGTGATCATCTCCATTATGAGCAGTTTCAATATTCTTCGTCAGCCGCACTTCCTTTTATTCGCTTAAACGTTTACTTTGTCGAGATAAATTGAAATTTCTTGCTGCTTGTTAATCGAAGTTCCTTTTTGTTGCTGTTGTTGTTTTAACTCACTATCACCGCTGTCAGTCACCATTACCAGGTGGCAGCACCTTCAACGCCCTCAATGTGTAATGCATGGCACTTGCCGTCGCTGCTGCAAGTAGATGCATTCGTCCTTTGGGTGATCAACGGCACTTCAGAGAGATGACAGGAAGCTACAAAGAATATCAGCATGCCAGGTAGTAAGTAACAAGGCAGGAAGTGGAAGTGAAAACGTGCAATAAGCAGAGAAAAAGTGCGCTATAAGGGAATTATTAAAAAGTGTGACTATGGCTGGCAGCAGTCGATGCCGCCTGCCTGCTTGCCTGCCTCCGGTGACGGCTGGCTCCAGTGTTGCCAGGCTATAAACTTGCAAGTGATTGCTTACAAATCGGCCGAGGGGCTGTGCACGAGTGCAGAGAGCAGGGCGTGTCAACGAAGGCGTGTCTGCCACAGCAAAGAGTCGAGTGAAAATAGTAAGACTAATGCGGGGCGGGGTGATAATCTGCCCAGCAGCAATGGCAGCGTTGTAAGCCGACTGACATGCCTTGGCATCGCATCGCTTGAATTGGCAGTTGTGATGTCACGCAGTAAACGTAAGGATAACAACAAAAGTTATCAGCAAAAACCGACAATGACTTTTGTCACACAAACAACAACAAAAACAACAGTAAGAATGCATGCAGCAATTCTATGCCATTTGCCGGTGGCTAAAATACGAAAGAAGTTGTAAAGCAGGAATTGCAAGACAACGCCAACAAGTGAATTCTGCGGCTTTGTACGCCGCCTCAATGCAGCCCCGGTGTTTTAGAGTAGCTCACGCGCCATGCGACTGCAGCACACCGCATCTCTCCTTGCCATGGATCACCGCAAAAGCAGCAAAACAATCGACAATTGCACTCCACCGAAGTAAGGAATTAAAAACGTGCCGCGCATTCTCAAAATACTTTTCTTAATTTCTATTTCTCGAATACGTGATAATATCTTTTGCGATTTATGGTGGGAGTTATTGGCTGCGCTCTGTGGAGTTGAAATTAAGTTTTCTGTTGTTCTTTTGTTATAAAAAGTCGGCATTTCTCACATATTGCGAAAAGATCTGGCTGCTGTATTCGGTAGAACTTTGATTTTTAATTTAATAATACAACAGAGATCACTATACTTGATCTCTGTCTATTAGTTGCTGACTAGTTCCCGATCTTCCTGAATAAAAGGTGACGGAAATCTCTGAAATAACGGCTTTTATTAATACAGCTGTTGACAAAGTAACTCAAGGAATGCACGAAGACTTCAAACAATCACGAAAATTTAAACGAATAACGAATACCTCGAGCGCCAACATCGAACCTCGGATTTAAGGGTGCACCCGAATTCGAACTCGACTTCTTGAGCTCATATCACAGCTTTCCAAAATTGACATAAAGATTTAGGACATTCTTCAACGCTACATATTGCTGCTAATCACAGTAATTAAATTGAATCACATGCAATACTAACGGTAAACATTCGAGCATACATAACGGATGATTTTCCAATAAATCCTTTGCTGCAGCCATTAGCAAAATTGCACGTAAATGCTATAGCACAAATATGGTGAGCACCTAAACGTTAAATTTATAACAAATGGAATTGATAGCAGTTGATAACATTTCTTGCGAAGCGGCTGCCATGTGAGAGACAGTCAGACAAACTACCTTGACTGCAACATTTAATTCAATTTAGCATCGGCAATTGAGATTTACTTTTTTTTGAACTCGAAAACAATTCTAAAAAAATTCCAAAATCAACATAAACGCAATGAAGTGATTTTGTGGCGGCGCTGTTCGCCGAGAGCGGTAACTTCGACGCGGTGATTGCGTTTTACGACGCCCCAACACACCCTCTAACTGTCTGTGAGGCGCGCTCGTCATGAATGGCTCAATATGAGTTGCCAGTAGACAGCAGCAGGAGCTGCAGCGGCTATAATAATGCTGCTTTTTTTTGCTCAGCCCAGCTGCAGCTTCAACCATTCGCTCGGTTATTGGCGTATTCGTGTGCAAGGCAGCCATTAAGGCGATGCTGGCGAACAAAAAGTTGAGGAAATGTTTGCTGGCAAACAAAAGCACGTTGAATGCGATTTTGACGTGTTCTGCATTATTTTGGAGTTTTTGCAGCTTCTTTCTTTCGCTTTTTTTGTACTTTTAGCTATTCTCTTATGCCTGCATTTTTATTATTTATTTGCGTTTGCTGCTGCTGTTATTTCTTCTAAGTAAAAAATCGCATTTTTTCGTTTGCAACATTTACTCCACTTTGGCGGAATCATGACTTCGCAATAACTGCAGGTAAGCGCTGAAAAGTATGCTACACACAACCAGCGGCAGCGCCTTAGCAATTGTCCATGGGTATGTGGGTGCATAGGTGAGTTGGTGTTGGCGTCGCTGCAGCGCAACGAAATGCAAACACAACAAAGCAACAAAATGCGAAATTGAAATTGAGGCGTTTTTGCACTACTGCACGTATGTGTGTGTGTGTGTGTGTGTGTGAATATTTGCAAGCTGTCTGCATTTCCTCACAGCTGACAGGTTTGCTTTGGCTGCTTTTGCATTCTTTATGTAATTTGCCGTTTTTAGCACAACTCCGTTACCTTGATGCCAGCTGTGAAGATTTTCTACTTCTTTTTCCTTCTTACCTGCTTTGCAATCGTGCGCAATTCAAGAGAAGTTTTTATTGCTTTAGCTTTGGTAAGTCATTGAATGTTGTTTTACTCTAGATTTTATTGACGGTTCGTTTGAGGTCAAAGCTGCTGCTAGCAACTGTGAAATGATGAATTAAGGCCATTGAGTGTGGTGATTGCAGTAAATGATGGTATGATTTTTCAAGAAATTAATTTTTTGGTTCAAAAAATTCCAAATTTAAAAAAGTACGAAGAAATTGGTGAACGTTTGGCATGTGTCTGGACTTCAAATATAAAGAGTATGGGAACACTTAGAAGGGACTGATGACTAGACTAAAAACCCTACCGAGAAGATATCGTTATGCCTTCTAACAGATTAAGCGACATAAAGCTAAGGAAGACCTCATATTAGTCATAGCGGTTCTAGCGGGCCATTCTATCATCGAGACGCTCCATCAGACTAAACAATTTTTCGGACACTAGCTGCAGAAGCTGATTGGAGGAGAACGAGCTGGAATATTTCCAACATTTCCTTCTGGAATGACGAGACCCTTTGCGAGACCTAGACAAATTGTCTCTCATTTTTTCTGAACATCCTCACGAACTAGCCCATATAGAAGTACAAGAAATGGAGTTTTTTAGTAAGTTCTAGGCGCTGTATCGATTTTTAAATATATTTAAGTGAAAAGAACTGCCTTCTATAGTCTAAGTGAGTTTCCTCTTGTTAGGAACAGCCATAGAAACAAACTTAAGTAAACTTAGGGAAGGCCTTGAGAGGTCAGCTCTCATAGCTATTGCTCTATGACTGCCGTTGAGAAGGATTGTCAATGTTATAAGGGATCGTCTCTATGAAGGCATAACTCCAATGTCTTTCTGGTACCAAAATAGTATACATATTTCTCACAAAACTCAAAACCATTCAGATCAAATTGTCTAATAACGAATCTATAACTTCATTATAAAATGAATAGAGAAAAATATGTTCGGCCAATCATCGACTTAGCATAGTCACAAGCGCCAAAAAATGCAAGCCTTTTCTTTTTCATTTCTCCACAGTTGTGTGACATTTAGAACGCCTCAATTTCTTTCACAACCGCCCAAATTAAATTTAAATCAATCTTAATAAGAAATGCACTTCTTAAAACGAATGTAAATATTTGAACGGCCAATGGAGGCCGCAAGCTGTTCGGTATTCGGTTGGAGCGTGGACGCGAGTGTGCAATCACAGTAGAGATTTGCCATTGCGGTTTGTGGCCAGCAAAATGCAATTAGGACAACGCAAAAAAACTGTGTTCAAAAAATAAATAAAAGACGAGTAAAAAACAGTAACGAAGTGAGAGCAAAATTGGACACAAAACGAGTTGGCAGCGAAATTGGCGGAGAATACTAAAATCGGAGTAACTTTCGCTTTGAATTGTAGCCATGGTCACACGTACAACAACAAATCGCCAGCTGTCAATAACAGCACAGCATTAAATGTGCTTGTTGTTGCTGTTCACATTGTTACTACAGGCTAAACTGTTGCAGCAGCAACGACAGCTATCGATTGCTGCACCATGTAGGCATAGTCACCGGCTGAAAGCCTCTAAACCGACAAGCCGCTGGTAGTTTGGAAATATTTTCGATTTTCAGCAAAGCAAATGACAATTCGAATGAACTTTGCCGCCTTCCGCTTACTTGCGTTACTTGTGCCTGTCTCACCACGAAGGCGACGCGCCGCTTGCTAACCCACTTCAGCAGTTTCACTTCTCGTACTCGACAGTTTACACGGACAATGTGGACGGTGTCACACATGCTGTAACATTTACTGACTTCCAATACACCACTTTCAACTTTCCGCTCTGCTTCCCCCACGTAGAACTAGTTCGCTCACTTATATGTGTGTGTCGGTTGTGCGCTGGGTCACTAATGCAACGTCAAGCTCTCGCAAATGAAATAAAATCTGTTAACCTACTGTTTATCCTTGTTGCTACTTTAAAAGCATTCATATGTGTGCGAGTGTGTTTGTGTGTGTGTGTGTGTGCATGTCTAGCGGCGAGTTATTTGTCCATGGTGTAGTGTTTATTTATTTATTTTCGCTTTTTTCGGTGAAATTCTTAAGCAGAAAATGCATTTTTTATACAACAACTCGGTTTACTTGCATACAAATACCGGCTGCTGTGCTGACATCAATATACACTAGCCATTTTATGTACTGCCATACTCACACACCCATACAATCACACATATGTATGTATACGCTTGCTCGAGTGAAGCAGCAATTGGTAAATGTCAAATAAAAATGGTGAAGAAATGCAATCGAATCGTGGGTTGGCGTGACGATGCTGTAAATGGAATTTGCGCTCAACAAGCTGTGCTTAAAAATGCAGAACTTGATATTGATAAGAACTGAATAAATATATAAAGAGTTGAATCACGATATATTATTTATGATTTCAGAGTAGCAAACATGGTTTTTAGCATATTATTGCATTATTTTTATCATGTGAAGAATTGTACTATAGCGCTTAAGATGCTTAAGGTGATAGAAGACAATTTACCTTATGCTACTAACTAATATCCATAAGCTTTATTATTATTATTAATAAATATATACGTTTCTCAAAGGTAGGATCCGCTCAAATAGCGTACAAGCCTACTTATCAGCAACTATGAGCCTTCTCATACTAATCAATTGCATGGCTGAATATTTTCGTGGAATTTTAATAGCAACCCTGTAATCGATTTTAGTAATGCCTTCACTGCCTTCTTCATCTAAATATTGTGATATAGTTCCACTTATCTCTGCTTTAAAAGAAAAATAAATACTCTGCGTTTATTTGAGCATAAATTCTATGATGCTCGTGCCATCTCATACATCACTTAAACCATATAATCCTATGTAGGTGCTTGTGGTCTTTCTCTACTTTTTGTGTATAAATTTCCATTTTTGATTATCAAATTTAATTCGCAATGTTTGTAAAACATTTATATGCGCTCCTCAACATACTCGTATACTCAGTGTGCAGTTGTGTGTTGCTGTCAGTATTTGTTTTCGCCAAGAAGGTCGCGCTGCAGGCGAAGAACTAGTTGATTTTTGCTTTAAGAAGTATCCTTAGTACATCTTATTGGCGCTACCTTTTTTCGCTTCGCTTGATGGGAGATCCCCGCGCAACATTGTTGCTACCTCGGACTTTTGTTTTTCGTGTTCTTCAGCTAAACATTTTGTCATTTTGGTGAGCTTTTCAAACATTTATTCCTTTTAGTGTTAGGCAAGACTCGTTCTGATGGACAGCAACATTTCATATTAGGTTGGCAAATATCTCCCTTCCGCCTTTTTGTCTTTTGAATTTCGCGGCTATGTATAAAGCGCTACAGAGCTCGGTGAAAACAACACCATGGATAAGCCAGCCGGCGGAAGACCTGTGACGACGAATACCGATCAAATCATGGAAAACATCGTGTTAGACCGGCATGATAGGCGATGGTGACAAAATGGATCACATACGACAATATCAAGTGAAAACGGTCGTGGTCGCAGGCCGGTGAATTGTCCCAAACAGTGCCCAAGCCGGGATTGACGGCCATGAAGGTTTTGCTGTATGTTTGGTGGGATTGGAATGGAATCATCAATTATGAGCTGCTCCCATATGGCCAGACGCTTAATTCTACCATCTATTGTGTACAACTGGGCCGCTTGCAGCCGGCACTTCGCTGATGACTCGTCAGAAGCTACGGGAGGTCGGATGGGAGGTTATATGGCATTCACCATATAGCCCGAACTTAGCGCCAAATGATTACCACCTGTTCCTGTCCATGGCGAACGCACTTGATGGTGTAAAGTTGAATTCAAAAGAGGCTTGTGAAAAGTGGCTGCCCGAGTTCTTCGCAAATAAGGGAAGTAATACTAAAGGTATTCTGTGGGCTATTTCACCACACTCGGCTCTAATATCGAGGATTTAAGGAAGTAGATTTAGTGGATCTTAAATGACGCACCTTGGTCTTTAAGAGTCCCATTGTGAAACCACTGGGAGTAAAACCTCTCACCCTACAATGTCCTCTCTGAACTATTTTGTGGCCTTAATGAAGTTATCCAAAATAAATCCGTGGCTCAGCCATCATATCGAATATCTTTGGGTTGTGTCTTTACAAGATTATCTGTGGTCTTAAAGTTGATGTTATCCATCCAATGGAATGTTTCCGCTATGGGACTTTGAGAGAAAACCTGAAAATTATTATATTAAGAACATACTTGGCACCAGGTTGCACATGACCGCACTGAGTAATCGTGACATATTTTGCAACAATATTTGCGCTTCGAGTCACCATTTTAATTGCAAACATGTCCCAGTTGCAGTCATATTACAATTTATTGGCTTTTTAATAACATACTTAATAATCTTGGCGACAAGCGCGACTTATGTTTCACATTCAGCCATTTTGATGGGAGCAGTTAAAGCTGGAAGAAGTCGTCAGGCGCAGTCAAGCGAGCGGTGCGCTCATTCTAACTAGCATGCCACTACTATTACCGTTAGCTGGACAGCCAGTGCGTTGCAGTCGCCCGCTGCCTTGCTTCCGCGCCATTAACTATGCAACAGTGCTGTGTTACAAACAACAACAACATCGACAACAACTAGCAATAAACTGTAATGATTTCTTTGCATTCCGGCAGGCCTTTTGTAGTAGCATGTATGTGTGCGGGTGTTGGTGTGCCTGATGTGCAATTTCACTTGTTTGCTGCAAGAAGTTGGTTCCCAGTGCTTGTTTGTTGTTGTTGCTTACTTGTTTGACTGCACTTTAATTTCACTGCATTTATTGCGTACCTTGGTTATCAAAGTTGAAAGAGCAGCAGTACGAGTTGCTCGGCGTCGAGTGGACCAGAGTACCGTTAGCTGCAATGCGATAGTGTGCAATTTTGTCGCTACTCTGCTGCTTCCACATCCCGCCATTGCTTCGTTTATAGAATTCAGTAAATAGGCCATTGCTTCTCATAACCGTTAACATTATGTTGTTATTGTTGTTTACTTAGTTTGTTATTTTTGCACTGCTTTGGTAAATTCAAATTTTAATATTATCAGAATATATTCGCACTAAGACCTTTTTTCGGGAAATTCTATGATGATGACTTCACTTAGGTGAGAATAATGTTCTTGAGAGTGTGATTCGAAGAGCGAGAATGTACTAGACTCCTAAATGTATTCTATATAAAATTGTTTGTAAATCTTCGATTTTAGTCTCTGATATGGGTTACAGCGTTGAGTTCTCAGTGCTTCCCGCAACCTTAATTTTGTAATATTTTTCTTCTTATCATTTCACCTAACAGTTTATCTTTTATTTTCAGATTCTTTTCAGATTGTAGTAGACTCCTAAATGTATGCTAAATAAAAACTTTCGAACATCTTTTATTTGACTACAGATCTTCTCTCCAGAATAGAGATTAGATCTTAAAATGTTTTGAGTTCTGAGTGTCCAGGATCCATCATTTACAAATATTTGTAATTTCTTATCATATCTCTTCTCACCTTAATTTTTATTTCCAGCTCCTTTGCGGCAGGGTCATCCTAAACAGAAATTGGTTCAACTTAACATTCTTGCTGTTTAAGCATTGCCCCGCTGTGTGCTAAATAAGTATGCAACCGTATGTACATATGTATGTACGTATGTAGGCGCATGTGTTTGAGGGCAAATGAACGAAATATGCACGAGCACATTTCGTGTTGGAAAACGACAACCCAGAAGCCAAATGCACTAAATCTGCAGCTTTTGTGGAACAAGATTTTTTAGTGAAACTCTATTTTAAATTTGCATTCCTCTTCGGCGCTTGGGAAGATACACAGTTTCCAGGAAAAACTGGGATACAGGATTGCATGCGTGAGAGCACGGAGCTTTTGCGAGCGTAGCGACACTGAAAGCGCGTTCAAAGCTGCACGAAGGCTGGAATGCAGACGCTCGAATTGTGTGAAAAGTAAACAAACGCGCTCTGCAATGCTGTAAGAGCGCGCCAGTGAAGAGTGCGCGAAGAGTGTAAAAGCTTTTGCAGCAGCGTTGAGTAGAGCGGAAAGCTCACGCGCCTAAATATAGGCAACAGTACACAAGAGAGTAGCAAGTCTAATGTAATTTTGTACTTGGCGTTATTGCTGCTGTTGTTGTGTTCGATGTAGTCATTGGCGACGAGTTGAAAGCACGCACAAGTGTTGTCCTGTGTATCCTGTGGCATATAATTTACACTCTCTCCATATACATTGCTGTGTGTATTTTTATATCGGCCTGTATCGGTACTCATCCACTCCCACGCCAATCTCGCTGAATGTAGGTCTGTATGCTAGGTCCTGTGCGTTCAACCGTGACGTGCCATGCCACATACAACGCACTGTGTTTATCATTTACACGTACCGTTATAATATGAATGCTTACACACATGCCCCACACATACATACATATATATCTACTTAAGTTAGTATGGGAGTGCGTGTATGTGTGTGTGTGTATGGCGGGGAGGGTTGTGTATTTATCGCTGCTATGCATCGGTATGTTTGTAATTTACGGCTCGCGCACTCGTCGCTCACAGCAGCTTTTATGCTGGCCATATTAAATGTGGGTGTAGTTGTTATTTTATTAATGCCTCACTGTTATGCTTATGCTTACGCCTGTCCTTGCAGCCTCCTTTACGCTAAGCACACTCGTGCGCTCGCTCGCTGGCTGGCTGCTGGTGGCAGAGGGGCGATTTTTCATTCATACGAATTTTCTTTAAATTAATTTTCCGTGCTTTGAGTGCTGCACACACACACACACTCATTCGCATAAAATTACAACAACTACAACAGCGCTACATTTTTATACAACTGAGGCTGGCTGGTACGTACGTTGAGGCAGCTGTTGGTTATGCCTTCGGCTATTCAGTTGTTGCATTGACTTTGCGGTTGACTGCGCAAGCACGTGTGGGCTTCATCGTGTTGTTATTGTTGTAGAAAAATTTAATGAATGAGAGCAAAAGACTACACGCTTGAGCGGGGATATATGTATGGATAAGTAGAGGCATGATATAATTTTAAGATAAAAAGAATTTGATTTTCAAATGATAGCAATTTAGAAAGTTGCAACTCTTTATTGGTTGAGGTATTTGAATTTCAACTAATTTAGTGTAAAAATGTCAAAATTTTTAAAATAGTGTTGTGGATTTTAATTTAATTTAAAAATATTAAAATATTAATATTTGATTAATATTTGGATTTTTTAATTTAAAAATATTAAAAAAAAAATAAATAAAAATTTAAAAAATATTAAAATATTAATTTTTTTTAATTTCAAAAATATTTGAATTTTTTTATTCTTAAAAATATTAAACATTTTTTCAAATTCAAAAATATTTGTTTATTTTAATTTGAAAATATTAAAATAATATTTTTTTTATTTAAAAATAAAAAAAAATTTAAGTTTAAAATTAAAATTTTTTTTTATTTTTTGTATAAAGCTATTTTATTACATTATTCTTGTCAAAAGAAAAATTGAAAATTGAGATAAAAAAAATTTGAGAATTGAAATTTGCAATTCACTCCTCTACCACCGTTATTATTAGGGAATGGAAATGTGAATTTTTAAACTTTATTTTAATTTCATATTCAAACTTATTCCGTTTCATTCCTTTCCATAAAAATTGGAAAAAGAAACATAATAGATATGTAAGCACAATTTTGTACTTGCTACGAAAGCTTTGAAAGCTTTCACAAACTCTCTGCTAGTGGTAAACATAACTTCAAGCTTTACACTCTTATGAAACAAAAGTCGCTCTCGTCGTCTCTCTTAACACTTCTGTGCACGCGCTCTCTAGCGTACAGCTTCCCAGGCTACACACATGCTCACGCACAAATGGCAAATAGCGAAAGACTTCTCAACTCAGCGCGCTTCCAGCATCTGCAAAGGACTACCAGCCAGACATCGAGTTGCACTCCGCTCCAGTGCCATGGAAGTGGATGTTGGAGTTCTGCTTCCACTAGGCTTCGAGCTGCGTGCCGCCGTTCGTGCCTGGCTCCAAGCGCCAGCACTGCAACGCCTTTCAGTTGGTGTTCCGGTTTCGGGTTGTGCTGTTCGTTGCCTTTTCCTCCTAAATAACAAACGTGTCGTTTTCTCATCCATCTACATACACACACATAAACATACATACAAATGTACATACAAACGCATGCACATATAAACATACATACATATATGTGTAGCTGCATACAAACGTTGCCATACAAAAAAGGATGTTAAAGTGCAAATGAAGAAAAAAAACAGAGAAAAATATTGAAACAGTAAATATGGACATTAAAAAGTGAAAGCAGGCTAATTGAAACATTTATTTAAATGTGTGTGTGTGTGTTAGTTAAACAAACAAATTGGCAAATAAATGAAATTGAGGTGTTGTGGAGAGATGTGAAGTGCAGAAAACTATGAAGGCTTTAAATTAGTAAAACTCACGGACTTTCGAGAAACTCATACGAAATTGCGTACATTTTTCAAAATTTGGAGCTGCATGAAACTAATTTATTTGGGTAAAAAATTAATTAATTAAAAGTGTTTTGAAAATTTGAAATGTTGTCTAGTGTGTTTGTGTGGCATATTAAGTATCGTTGAAGAATACTGAAATTTTTCTAAAAAAGTAAAAAAAATATATATATTGAAAATTTAGTTTTGAATGATTTATATTTTTTTTTTACAAAAAATTTCCGTTATTTACCTATAATTTTCTTAAAAATGTGAATTAATTAATAAAAATATTTAAACGGTTCTTAAAAATAATTAGTGTAAAATTAATATTTTTCAAAAGAAATTATAGAATTGAAACGACCATTTTTTAGTTCAAAATTTCGCGCCTGATTTTGTGCTAATCAGATTAAAAATTAACAACAAGTTTTCTAGATTTTCTACACTACAAAAGAAAACAGAATAATAACGTTTAGATCGTGTCAAGATCGCTTTCAAAGAAAATGTTGATAACAGAAATTGAAAAATGATCTTTAAAATAAAATGAAAATAAAAAGAACATAAAAAATAATAAAATATAAAAATATTGAATTTTTTTATAAAAATCCCACAAAATTGTACCGAAATATCTATATTGGTTGCATAAAGCTAGTGAGATCACTTTAGATACCTATAGCTCTGAATATAATTAGTGATCGTAAGCTGTTTTCGAAATTTTCAATTTTGAAAATTTGGAAAATTTTGTAATAATTGAAAACAAGTGTAAGCCGAATGAATTTCATTAAGAATACATTACAACTGCTTTAGTGAATTATTTTCATAACAGAAGTTTAAAGGAATCTCGTGGTTCAAAGTACTCCACATAAATTTTAACAAGTTTACCTTGTGCAAGCTTTTAGTGGAGTAATGGATAGACTACACTTGAGAAACAGTATTTAGATCAGAAGCCTTACAATAGTTATGGATCTTCAATACCCTAAAACATTAATACGAAAAAAGTTTCAAAAACGTTTTTGTGTTTAATTCATTTTCAATACAGTGTGAAATTGTAGGCCTAATTAATTTTTGGCTTTGAAATGGCTTTTCAAACAGTAAAATTTTTGTTCTTAATTTTTTTTTTCAAATTCATGGCGATATTTTAGCAAATTAATTTGAAATAACAGTGACATGTTTATCTGGCACTTTGAGCATTAGCTGCTTGTTTATGTCTTTTGCACCAACAAAATTTTGTTAATTTAATATCTACAATAAATTAAGTTAAGCAAGGAGCTTGATATGGGAAGAGAGCAGCCAACGTACACTGCAAGCCTAGCAGTCAGCCAGCCAGTCATCCAGGCTCAAAGCATACTCCTGCTTATCAGCTCCGACTGGAATGACAGCCTGCCAGCTGGCGGCAACAAACAAAGCCAACTTCTGCTAACCATTGTGCGCTGTTGGCGCTGGTCCACGTTGCTGCTTTTCACTTTTCCAAAATCGAGAGCAGACAAAACGAAACGCACAGTCCCGTGCCACTTCAGCGCTGCGGAGCGACACATACCCACTGCCGCCGCCGTTCCCGTTCCCGCCGCTGTTGCTGTTCCCATTTCCATTTTCATTCGTGTTATCCTTTTAGTCCTTGCTGCCAGTGACTGTGAACTCGCTTTGTGTGTACACACAAACGATATATTGTGCCGCGTGTTGGGTTGTATGTGTGCCAGTGTCAGTCGTTTTGTGCGTGTGGATTGTGCAGTTTTTGTGTAGATGTTGAGTTTCGCTTTCGCTTTTGACACAACCGACCGAGCGAGCGACCATCCGCATGCAGCAAAGGGGCGAAAAGTGAAATTTCCCAACACTGTTGGACTGACTGGCTGAGCTTGAGCTTGAGAGCTGCTGTGCCCGCAAAAAGAAAGATGAAAATACACAACAAGAAGAAGAAGACGAAAAAACACACGAAAAACAGAGTGATAAAGGAGCAAATGCGTGCGAAGTCCTTGCTGTTGCTGCTGCTGCTTCGCATCGTTATCGTGCGACGCTCTTTGTCGCCTCTCACTGCGACCACCCAGCGGCCGCCGCGCTGCTGCTCGGGCTCGTTACAGGCACGACGACGACGATGACGACGAGACGAGATGTCGTTTTCGGTTTCCAGTGTTATGAGCTCGTTAGCGTATACGCAAAATTTTCGTCCTCTTTAGCATGTGTCTCGGTCAACGGTATACTGTTGCATTTCGTTGTGCGTGGAAAAAGCCAAATCTGTTGCGATTCACTGCGAAAAAAATCAGCTAAAAGCACAAATGTATTTCGGAAAATTCATTTGCAATAACTGTGCAGTTAATTGTGGTTATTTATAGCTGCAGTGCGGCATATAAATCCCCCGGCTGTTGCCGTCAAAGTGCAAGTGAAGGACGAAGTGAGTGCTGCTGCTGTGAAAGTGAAATGTGAAAAAGTTTTTTCTGCCGAACTGAATAACAGGTGCCTGCCGCTGTGCGCACTCCCCCGCGCCGCTCTGCGCTCCACACGTGATTGTGCTCTGGTGCTTCTTCTTTAACAGCCATACAGCGCGTTCCCTCAATTTCAGGCTTTCACTGTTGAGGCTGTCAGCACACTCCTGCAATTAAATATTTTATTTTTTTTGCCGTCCTGCCTTAACCTTTTTATCTAACAGCACTCTTGTTGAATATGTGTATCTATGCGATTGCTCCCTTCGCAATTTAGGTTGTGTGTGGCCCAATGCATTTACTTTTATTTCACTAAAATCTAAATAATTCAGAAAACGCACAAAATTGAAAGTGAAATTGCTCAAGCGCCAACCACTCCTCTCCATTCATCTGCGAAAGTGTTTCAAGTTCATTGCAAGCTTGCTGTTGGAGCATAAACGAGCGAACTCGTTGGGAATATGCTGTGTATTGGTGCTGCGAAACCATAGAGACGAAATTAGATTCCACAAAACAGAAAAGCTGCTAAAAATAAATTGGCGATAAGATGCAAACGTGATTATGCTTCACATTATGGAAAATATTGCGGTACTCAGTGGGAAAACTACAAATTTTTTCGAAGAACTTCACTCAAGAATTGCAGATTTTTTTACAAAGTGTTCTCGAGAACTCATTTATAAAAATTTGTATAAGTACAAATCAAACACATATTCGGTATACCACTGTCTTCCTAGGTATAATTCAGCGCTAAATACGTTAAATTCTTATGCTCAAACGATCTTCGAGTTATGTATACCATCTCTCCATTAATTTTTGAAATAAGTGAGCATAGTGCCTGACCTCAGACATCAGCATACAGTTCACAGATTCGTTCGAGATCACATTTCGTTCTTTCTAAATAAAAATATGGTCCTGTAGATAATTCTTTCGGTATCAGTTCCATCAATAGATCGTTAGCACGATCTGATGTTCTATAGTGCATATCTAAGAACCATTAATTTTAATTTTTGAAATAAGTGAGAACAGTGCCTGACCTAAGACATCAACGTACAGTTCATAGATTCGTTTCAGATCACATTTCTTTCTCTCTAAATAAGAATATGGTCCTGTAGATAATTCTTTCGGTATCAGTTCCATCAATAGATCGTTAGCACGATCTAATGTTCTATAGTGCATATCTAAGAACCATTAATTTTAATTTTTGAAATAAGTGAGAACAGTGCCCGACCTAAGACATAAGCATACAGTTAACAGAATGGTCCCAGATCATATTTCGTTCTTTCTAAATAAGAATATGATCCTGTAGATAATTCTTTCGGTATCAGCACGATCTGATGTTATGAAGTGCATATATTAGAACTAAGGAAATTGCTATCTACTGAGTGCCATTTACTAATTGTCGTGTTGAAGAACAACTGTCATATTTTCTTTCTATTTTATGATATGTGGTTGTATGGATCAGTAGATTCCTCGGGAAGATATAGATCTAGAGCAAATGAAACCCAAAGTTAATTGTAATCAAATTACTTAAAGTACTTAAATAAATACTCTAACTTAACGGGATTACCATTCGTATTGCTCTATCATACAATTCTCCTCAAAACATTAATCACGCAGGCGACAGCAATCACAACTGTGGATAAATTTAGAACACAAAGTAGGACATTGAGGCAAAAAAACCTAATGCTTCCATTACCGAATATAACTTCAATAAGAAATTAAATGATTACATTTGTATAGAATGCTAAGTGTGGCAGGTTAATAAACCGCAAATGCTGCAGCTACCTCCCCCTGCAGAGCTTTATAAACTTAAGTGCATTGCACTTACCCAGCATGCCGTGGAAATGATGCTCATTTCGAAAGTTAATTGCCAACACAATGAGCAAACATAAAAGTATGAATAGAGCTGGAGCACACAGCATGAATGAAACACACAGCAACCAGTGGATCCTTGAGCTGAGGACATGCTCTCGGTGAGTTTTTGTCTAGTCGCCTTTGCACAATGTTTGTGCGTGCACAGCTTTGAAGGTCAAATGAAGGCATCAAAATTAATGAGAAGTGCCTCTATTAAAACACACAAAAACAAAAACAAACGTTTGGCATTAAGAGTCTTTCAGTTGTATGAGTGTGTGTGTTTGTATGTAACCAAGCACAATAGTTGATGAAATTACATATTTATTTTTTTATCTTTGCAGAACGCGCACAAAAAAAGGCAACGGACATGAGGTGGACACAGAGTGACCAGCGGACACGCAGCAGTGAGTAGTTGAAAGAGAAAGAAATAGCAAAGAAATTGAAAAAAAAAAATAAATAAAAAAATTAAAACAAAACAGCAAATCACAGTGAATGAAAAGGAGGAAAATGCACGAAATTAAGGCGACAGTGGGAGTGGGTATGAAAGGCAGTGCTAAAAGTGATGACTGAAAAAGCAACAAAAACATATAGCATACAACTGAGGCAACTTAAACGAAGGAGTATTGTGAAAACTGAAGCAATTGCCGTGTGTGAAAACCGAGTGGTAAATAAAACTAAAAACAGTTGAAAGGTTAAAGAAATGAAAACAAAATAAAAAATTTTAAGTGTTGTTGGAAATTGGCACATAAAGCAAGGCAACAACACGCCGAACAGCAACAGCCTTTATGTTAAATTAAAAATAATAAAAAAAAAAAACAAAAAATTGCGAACTTAAAAAATTTTAAATTAAAAACGAAAACGACGAAAATATTAAAATTAAAAAAAATATTGGAAAACGCACATTTGCAATTGTGTAAATATAAATTGCAAAACACTGTGAACCTTCACTCACTCAAATTAAACTAAACAGAAAATACGACTAATGAAAAGCTGTGTTAAATCGACCGAAATGCAGATTATTTCTATTATATAGAAAGAAATTCCACAAAAAATTAATTAAAATTAATTGCAAACAGCAAGTGTCATTTGCAGCTAACAACTGCGTCGCATCTACGTTCTCATTAAATGGCGATTACATCAGCTCAAAGTAGTTAAACTAAACAAATATTATGCAAAGTAAAGTATAAACAAATTGTAGTTGTAATTTGCAAAGAATCACGCACACATACAGAAAAGTAAATATTAGCATAATAACGGTATAAATAATAATTAGAAATTAATTAATGTCAAATTTCATACAAAAAACTAGCGGTTAAATAATTGTAAATTAGTACACGTTATCAGCGAGGCAAGCAAAAACAAATAATAAAAAAATTAAATATTTCAGCAAAAAAAAAAAAAATACAACAAAAACAAAAAACACTTTATAAACAAACAACTTACATAGCAGATTTTGTGTAATTCAGCGCATTTAAAGTAAACACAATATTTACATTGGCGATTGTGAACGTACTATTAATTGATAGCGAAATTAATTAATGAAATTAAAAACATAAATAATATTGTAAGTAAAAACACTTCTCAATGTCCCTCTATGGAAATCCTCGCATTTAAAGTTTAATACCAAAAAAATAAAAAATAATATAAATAAAAGTTCGCTAAATTAAGGCAAAAACTACCGAAATCAGCAGCAACGTACACGCACACATAGTTACATACATATAATATAAGCATAAACGAAAGCATTCAGCGAAACCGCAATAAATAACGTCATTAAATAGTCTAACAAGTGTTTTCGAAATCATTCAACCACATTCCAGTTTGACGCATTTTCGCTTGGGCGCTCAACAAACGAAGTAATAATTGTATGAAAAATCGTGTAACAGATTAAAAAAAAAACAACAACAAATCGTTCATTAATTGCATTAATATTAACATAATCTACATACGCATACAGAAACATGTTTGTCTTGTCTTACAAATAACGGTGTCAGTTTATAGTGTATTAAATAGAAATTAGAGCAGAAATTGCTGAGCAGCAAGCACGCATAGGCGAGAGAAGAGGTAAGTGCTTTTTAATTTTTTCATATTTTTTTATTATTAGAACGAGCTGATAATAATAATTAATTTCAATTCTAAAAGAAACCAATAAAATTCTTATAATTTTAGACTAAAGTTAAGCGCGTTATTCGCAGTATCAAAATGTATATAACGATTAAGTTCTTCGTGGAATTAAAGTTTTATTAAATTTTCATTTATATGATAAATCGATTTTTGTCTTTTATATCGATCTTGAACATTTGTATCAACATTAACTCAACAAAATTTTATAGAGATCTGTTTGCATCCCAAACTTATTCTCAACTGAAAATGTCAGTTTTTGAGCCGAATTCTCGACATTTGGGGGAAATTTTGTATAGTATATTTTTTTTTTTTTTGTATTTTTAAATATTTTTAAGAATTCGTTTTAATATTTTTAGTTTTTGTTTATCAAATATTTTGAATATAAAATTTAATATTTTTATACTCTCGCAACAAAAGTTGCTAAAGAGAGTATTATAGTTTTGTTCACATAACGGTTGTTTGTAACACCCAAAACTAAACGAGTTAGATATAGGGTTATATATACCAAAGTGATCAGGGTGAAGAGTGGAGTTCAAATCCGAATGTCTGCCTGTCCGTCCGTCCGTCCGTCTGTGCAAGCTGTAACTTGAGTAAAAATTAAGATATCTTGATGAAACTTGGTACACTTATTTCTTGGCACCATAAGAAGGTTGCTTTCGAACAAAATCGGACCACTGCCACGCCCACAAAATGGCGAAAACCGAAAGCACATAAAGTGCCATAACTAAGCCATAAATAAACCTATGGAAATAAAATTTGGTATGAAGGATCGCACTATGAAGGGGCATATTTGGATGTAATTTTTTTGGGGAAGTGGGCCCCCGCCACCAAATAGGTTTTTTGTATATATCTCGCAAACCAATAGAGCTATATAAACCAAACTCGTCGTCGTTTTTTTAGCCATTTCCTTATACAGTCCAAAAATGACAGAAATCGGATAATAACCACGCCCCCCTCCCAAACAAAGGTTAGGTTGAAAATTACTAAAGTTGGGTTAACTCACTAACCAAAAACGTCAGAAACACTAAATTTCACATAAGAAATGGCAGGTGGAAGCTACATTCAGATTTTTTTACAAAATGGAAAATGGTCGTGGCGTCGCCCACTTATGGGTCAAAACCATATCTCAGGAACTACTCGACCGATTTCAATGAAACTTGGTTTGTGATAGTTTCCTTACATCGCAATGAGATGTTGTGAAAATAGGCCAAATCGCTTCACAACCACGCCTACTACCTATATACCAGATCTTTGAAGACAATCTGAATCGCTTACTTTACTATATATAAAGTAAGTACTAGTGTAGATATCGGTGCAGAACTTTGCACAAATACTATGTTTATAGTGTGGCAGCCCCATTCTAAAAATCGCCGAAATCGGACCATAGGTTTTTAAGGCCCCATATATCGAACACGAGGGCCTCGGTGCTTCTAACCTAATATTATGGTTTCCAACTTTCAATGGACTTTATGCACTATATATGACGAATATGTGGGTCAAATTGTGTATTATTAATATAAATAAAGTTAAATAATTAAATTGCGAGAGTATAAAATGTTCGGTTACACCCGAACTTAGCCCTTCCTTACTTGTTAATTATATTTTTAATAAATTTTAATTTATGATTCTTTAATAAATTATTTATAAATTTAATACTCCTTTGATTTTTTTATATTTTAAAAATTAAAATTTTTATTTTTGAGAAGGAATCACTCAGTGTATTATATGTGAGTTAAAGAATGTTTTCGCATAACAATTTCAATGGCATTTCCTGAATATAAAAGAATATGCACAATTTTCTCAATTTCAAGCTGATTTAACAGCATAAACCCCAATATATTTCTATGTATGTGCCATTATAAGTTCATCAGAAATGCCGGCCTTTATCAAAGTGCGATTAACAAAAGAAAAACAGGGCGAAATAACAAGAAGAAGAGCAACAGCCAAAAATTAATCGACAAAACGAAGCCAAGCAAGCATACTACGCGCTCAGCTGCGGAGGGCGCCTGCCAGCAGGAAAGCAGATAACTAAAGAGCAGTCTAAAAGTATACTTCAGTTCATACACACACACACACAATGTAAACATGTGTGAAAAATGAGCGCGGCTTTATATAGAATATATCACCGCAAAAATTAAAGAAAGAGGTAAACGAAAGCGCCACTGAGTGGAGCATGCGTCTAAAAGGGCCAAACAGAGTGTCATTTACTTTCACCTCATTAAACACAAACTTGAGTATATCTTAAGCCATACTTCAATACTATAAATTCCACACTACTAAATTTTATTTGCCGTCCTAAAGCTTGCCTACAAATGCTGTAAATCCTCAGACTACGGAAACACAAGCAACAACACCAACAACCAAACACATACACACCAAACAGCAGCGCATACAGATAATGCCACGCGAAGCGGCAATGCAGGGCTTACTTGTAGGCGCTTACACAAACACACACATGCACACACGGCCAAACAAAAGCTTTTATGTGTGTATATACATTCGCGCATTAGTGGCGAACAAACAAAGTAAAGCGCAGCAAAAGTAGTGGCGAAGAAGTTTCTGCGGCAGGGGAAGGGGTGTGTGGAAACAAAAATCCGTTGCTGGAGGAAAAGTGGTTCAACAGCAACAGTGCAAATTGTGTAAATAAGTAAGTGAGGAAAGCAGCTGTGAAGTGGCAAGTGGCGGCTGAAGGAGACATCACACCCTTTCAGCGCCAACGAGCGAGCGATGCGCCAAAACAGCGCCACTCGGCACTTGTTGTACAGCGCCACTTCGGTGTGTGTGTGTGTGTGTGTGCGTGATGAGGCGTGGAGTTTTTTATGTTACTTGTGCGATATTTACGACGTTCTTAGACACATGTGTATGTGCGCGCTGCACTATTTCGCCGTTCATTGTTTGCAGGTCTGCACATTAGCCAGCATTTATTTCTGGGTCGTAGACTTTCTCAATGAATGTGAAATTAAATGCAATTTAGTTGCGCGAATGAGATACAAATTAAAAGTGTAAATTGTCACAGGTGTGGGTGTCTGAATGAACCGGGGAAAAGTGCTCGTGCGGTGTCTACTAAGAATCCATTTCGTATGAGTATAAATCTAGAAAGGCAAGTTCAGTGGAAGTTCCGCGTTTTGGTGTCGAAATGAAATCTTTGAGTAAACTAATAATTAAAAATTAAATCAGAAAACCATATGAGGCCAATGTGAAGGAATCGATTACCAGAATAAATTTCAAAATTGGAAAAAATAGTTTAAAAATATTATGTTTTTTGTATAATATTTTAACTCATATTACTAGTTTTATGCTCGGTTTGGAAGACAAGAAAGTCTATATAAGTTTCCAACCAACCTTTATTCATCTTTCCAAAATCACATTCAATTAACCCCACAGTCTAAGCAACCCTATGACCAACTCCGCAAAATCTTACACATCTAGTTATCGCACAGAGGCTGCCGAGGTATTTGTTTCTAATATAGTACATCTTCTCATATCAACTCAAGTGTTTGCCTGTGATTTGCCCTTAAAGTGACTGACACTACCCACTTATCCCCACATACGAGTATGCATGAATTTATAATACATCGACAATTTGTAGCGTATTTCACGCAGTGTGGTTCGGCGTTACTCCCAGTGCTGTTCTTCTCATCCCACATGTAACCTAGAACAGCTCCTACCTATCACTCACCACTTTGTGCTCAAGCAGTGACGCACTTTTCGACTTGCTGCACGACATTCCATTCTTAAATGCTTAAATGCTTAACTACTTGCGCCATTATTTTTGCTAATATGACCGAGATTATTGTTAATGTTGTTGTTGTTGTTGTTGTTGCTTTTGTACAAATTTAATTTTATTACGAAAAATGATTAATTTAAAAGATTTCGGAAAATTAATGGTCTTTTATGGTGTGCGTTTACCAAGGCTTGACGCTTAAATGTGTTGTTGTTGTTATATGTTGTTGCCGCCACTACCGAAGTGTGCCGCCATTATATGCCTTAATATATGTATGTATTCCCTCATTTGCTTTAAGTGCGTGCGTTCAGTGTTTTTGTTGGCATGCGTTGGCTGCTTTTGCCCATTTCACCGATTTTCATAATGACTTTAATGCCCTGAGAATATGCTGCAATCTCTTGCTTTGGTGTGTGTGAGTGTCCTTGTGAAGCTGTCGGAGGCTGTGTTGCTAGTAAGGGCTTGAGAAATTTCGCCACAGAGTTGTAACTTGTTATTGTTATTATTGTTGCCAATAGCTTAAATTTGTTAGGCATATATAGCATTATGATTTACAGGGCGTTGTGTGCTAAAATTCTTATTTAGCGCTCACAGTTTGTGAGTTTGGCTGAGATTTTCATATTTTCCATTATTTTTCTGATAATTGAATTAATTTTATTGTTATTTACATATACTTGTTTACATATATACAATTTTGTATGTGGCATTGCCTTTTCTCTTCAGTCCTAACACGATTGGGGTCGCCCTACATATTCATATTCAATTAAAATACCAAGCCTACCTACTTATAGGGTTACAACCAAAGTATTGCTATACTTTATCTGCGGTTAAATCATCTTGTTATATATTTTAGAAATTCATATATAAATATGTATGTCTACAGAGACGACTTCAGCAAAGAGACAATACTTGCTTTGAATACTCCCTTACGTCTGTATTTGACATCTTTAGTATTAGCTTCAAGGTACTTCAATATTCGTCCCAGGCTCCTGGTCGTAGAGAAATAGCTGGAAACTCAAAAGCCGATAAGTTAGTGAAAGAACACCCTAGCCACTTTGCCATTGGATTGGGAACATGCATTCGAGCGTTGGACGTGTGGAACTTTCATGAGATCGGTTGGAGGTCAGCCTCCAACTGTCTTCTCCACGTATGAGCAGGTCTGCCAACTTGCCTCTGTCCAGGCGGGTTCCAATCAATAGCATTTCTTGCTATATCGTTTACAGGTTTGCGCAAAGTGTGCCCAATCCACGCCCACTTACGTTTGAGAATTTCGAAACGCAATGGGGTTTGTTGCGTGCGTCTCCATAGCGTTTCATTGGAGATTATTACGGTTGAAAGATCTAAAGATTGTGTCAAGTACAAGCTGGAAAAGCTTCATGGAGGAGGGCGAGGTGGAACTTTCTACTCCAATGTCGAGCTTCGCCAGACTAAGATCGAATAGCATCGGTAGGAATAGCATCTGTAATGAACTGGTTGGTATTGATATTAGCCAGATCAATAAATTTGTGAAAGACTCAAAGTCCTTTGTCGATATGTAAGGTTTAATTAGGAGTGTTTTCTGTTGACATCACAAAGGACCGGCATTTCTAGCTCACAACTTAACCTTATCTAACGTAGAAAAAATAAAGTATGAACACTATAAAAATGTTATACAACTATGTGAGAAATTAAATAATTTACTCCCGAACTATCGTGTAATTACGAGTATTAAGGGTCGCTCACGTCGCTCATAAGCCACCGAATTACATTGAGTCTTGACTGTGAGTTTCTTATTTATGCACAGAGACCAGATGACAATGAGTTTCAATAGAAAATCAACAGTCGTTAAAGGCACAATGCACAAAAGTCTTTAATTGGTGGTGACTTTTGCAGTCCATAGGAAGTCAACGTGACATTCTTATGAAGCAAATAGAAAGTGAGAGTGCAATAAGTGAATGAGCGTGTCTATTGCTGATTACTAACAACACTCATGAAGCGAAAATTCTATAGATTCAATTATTATTAATTAGAGCTGTGAATATGAGGGTATGCATGCTCGGAAGGGCCGTGAAGTTCATGGTATTTATAACTGCGTGCATTTTGGTCATTGAAGATATGGTTTCATGTATATAAATACATTATATTTCCGTTCAACGGCATATCTGGTAGCGCATAAACAATCAAAGCATAAAACTTAAAAACAACTACATACATACAAAAATACATACATACACAACATATGTAAATCGTATTGTTATTTAATTTGTGAACAAAGTTCGAATGAATCACTTCCCGGTGTAATTGGATTTCAGTCAGCGTTGTTCCGGGCGATAAGATTTGCAAGGCAGCCGCTGAGAATGTACGATGACACATAATTGTAGGCAACAAAAACATTCAAACGATTCTTGAAATTTTTTTTGCGATAAAGTAAAACAAAATATTTTCACTCTTTATTCGAAATAAAAATGCGATTAAATAAAAAAAAAAAACATTTTCACTCTTTATTTAAAAAATTAGAAAAAATATGTTACGGTTTTGGTTGTGTGGACTAAGACTTATCGGACCGCAAACTAATATAAATAATAACATAACAATGCATTGGCATGCGATGACTTAAGGCCGTGATAAGCAGACTAAAACAAGCACTTTTTTCATGCTTAAAATTTGGAATTCAAAACAAACTGGTGATTCAGTGATATCGCATAGCACAAGCCTATGTTGATAAATATATATACTTATAGGTTTGACATATGAGTGTTCAAGATAAAGGCGCTCAAAATGCTTGTAGCCACTTACACTTGCATAAATAATAGTAATCATAATTGCAGCTCTAAGTCCTTATCTTACAAGCCCATTCATTTAGTCCGTCGCTAGCTGCTGGATAATAACCCTCATAGACCTATATTTTGTTATTGTTTGTTCGTTGGATGCTGTGGGCTTGAAACAAGGTTCTATAGGAAAACTTTAGCACCGTACTATTCGAAGTTCAATTATATGTCTATAAAGAAAATGAAAATATATGCACTTTTAAGAATGAAGTTATTTCCAGAAATTTCGAGCGTCAAGTTCCATCCTATAGAACATGCAGTTGAGCTCAGCTGATCAGATGTTATTTGGTTTGTTTAGCGCTTTACCTGTCTCGAGTTTCACCAATAACGCTTGGTGCATGCTATGAGTAAGCCATATATTGATTATCGAAAAACTCTGCTATAAACAGTTGCCATATAAACTTGTTGCACCGGAATTTAACAATTTGCATTCCTCATTACTGAAATCAATTAATTCAATGGCAAATGAAAAGCTGTGAGTCCACAGTTGTTATGATTAATAGGAAAGTTTCGATTATATATTGTTAAGAATTGCGAATTTGTGATAAAGTTAAAAACGAATTCAATCACGTTCCTACTTTCAACAAACGCTACTGCATTTCCTACAGGGTTCACTGAAGATCGTGTGTGCATTGAGACGCATGAAAAATATTAAAGAAACAACAAAGCTGCTGCTGCGACTACTGGGCTGCAGCATAAATAAAATAGCCGATAAGCAGTTTCTTACAGCCACAAACTGAGGAGACCAGCTTAGAATTGTATTAATTGACGATCAGTTTGCATTGAGTGCTCGACGCGTTAAGGAGCACTGCGATACATTAAGCTGAACATATATTGAATAAATACAATTAATAAGGAAGTAAAGTGTCCAAATAAATAAAAAAAGTTTGCAAGGATTGCAGAGACCTTGTGACTCTCTTTATAAAATACAAATAAATAAAATAAAATCCCAAAGGCTTGCAACACAGACATTATGTCAAGCCACACTAACAAAGTGATCTATACGATCTTTTGGTTGATCCAACTGACCACGCTCTGTCTGAGTAATGAGCCTGTTACCACCGCGAAGGTCAGCAGCGGTTTCGTGGACGACAGCTCACTTACTTTAGAACAGAAGAAATTCTTTTGCATGCGAAATGTGACCTACTATGAGGAGGAAACCGTACAGAAGACGCGTGAAGTAGAGATTAAACCGTCCGGAGCTTTTAAATGGTTTAAAAAGAGCAAAATAGAGGTGCAGTCTTACACTGATAAGGTAAAGGTGGCGCATACGCGCTTAAAGAACGACTGCTGCGACGGCTATGCGATGTCTGCCGACACAACATGCCTGCCAGTTTGTCAGCCCGCTTGTCCAGCTAACGCATTTTGCCGTGCACCCAATAAGTGCCAGTGCCGACGTGGTTACGACCCTGTCAAGTCGGCGCTGAATGCCACACACCATTGCGTACCGCGCTGTGCGTCCGGTTGCCCCTACGGTGGTAAGTGTGTAGCGATCGATTTATGCGAGTGCGCACCTGGTTATCGCGCCCATGCAGGTAGCTGCATACCCACTTGTGCTTCGGATTGCCTGAATGGACGTTGCATAGCGTTGAACCAGTGTAGTTGCAATGCGGGCTACGCCAAGGACTCGGCGTCCGGCGAATGTGTGCCTTTGGACGACTGTGGCAAGGTAGATTGCATAGAAACAGCTAACAACACTGAGAGCAGCGTGAGCGGTGAAGCCACTACAAATAGCGTAACAGCGCTGTATATGAATGAGTCGGATATGACCGAAACAGAGGTGATGGATAGCATTACCGACGAAAACGAATATGCCAGCACTGGTAATCCAGCAGACAACAACTCAAGTAGTGATGGTGATGATGAAGATATTGTACTCTTTCCCAGCAACGCGGAGGAGACGAATTGTACACTTCAGCCCTGCATCGGTGATACTGTATGCAAACTGGATGGCAGTTGCGCATGCGCTGACGGCTTCATACGCCATCAACCAGCACCAGTGAACGGTGTGGAGGTGGGCCCCATTTGTATGGCAGCCATTGAACAGGATGGGCTCACGAATGCACGTGTCGCTGATGGCGGTTGGACGGGCACCGTCTTTATAATTGTAGGCGTGGCCGTAATGATGTGCGCTTTGACTGTGTTGGTGGTAAAGTTGTGGCGCCACCAGCATGGCTCATTGAATGTGGAAGGTGAGCGGGAAACGTTTTGGTGAATTTTTCTTTAAAGATTCATTGCGAGAGAGTCCATATTCATTAACCGTTTGTTATTTGTATTTTATTTTTGCAGGGAAAAGCGAGGCGTGTTGTAAATATGATAAGAATAGTACGAGCTCAGACAGCGGTCATGTCGACATGTGCTGAGTGATGGATGTGTATTCAGGAGTTATTTGTGTTTGTACGTGAGGACTGAGTTTTTTCTAATTATGTAAGCTTTAATACTTTAATTGTCTGCCATAATATCTTTTAGTTGTTGTAAAAGTTCACTGTACATAAAATGCATACAAAATAAATATATAAGTTAAAAAAATGTTTTCGGGAAATACACTCACTGTTGTCTTCTTAAAGAGGTTTTGTGCATTCATACATACATGAATTTTGGTATTTGGAGTAGCAGATAGATCGACGGTGATGTTAAAGCTTCCATGATTTACTTATCTCTTATAAAAGTGAGGAGAAAATCTACACAAACATATCTACAGAACTTGTCGTATGTTAGAGATATTCGCTTGTCCGAGCAGAAATTATTTTTGGAATCTTAAACGCTGAAATATAAAAATACCTTTTTTCATCAATTTTTTTTGAAAAAATTATTGCTGTAGGTTTATTTTACTTATTATTATATGACAGTACAACATTTGAAGTATACTTAAAAAAAGTTTTATCGAAAAATAGCGAGAAATAACGGATTTATCGTCGATCTCTGCAGGCACCTCGAAAAAAAGTTGTTATGCGGTGACCAGCCTACAGCATCACTGGATTATCCGAAACCAAAAAATCAAAATGCTTTCTTTAGTTTATTAGTTTATCTTTCAACTGACGTCGAGTTTTTCTTAATTCTTCAATTTTTAAATTTTTCGTACCATTTTCAAGCCAAAATGACGATTTTAGACGAAAATCGACCTATTTGTTATTGTAAAATTGTTAGTAATTAAATAGTAATTAAAACTCGACGTCATTCGAGAGCTATATATATGTAGAATATTTGTTCAAAATTTCAAAACGATCGATGCAGTAGTTTTTTCTGTAGGCTGGTCACCGACTTTAAAAATTACATATTTGGGAAAATCGATTCAAAGTTTTGTACACTCAGCGCATGTAGCTGGAGGTATCGTTTTTCAACCTGCTGTAACTTCGATAGTTTTTCTCCGAATGACCTAAAACATTATCACAATACTCTTGAGATGTTGATGGTTCAGAAAAAAAATAAAAAAAAATGTAAAACAAAAAAGTTGTCAACACCTCTCCCCCCCCCCTCCGCTTAAAATAAAGAAGAAAATAAGGTCCTGAACGAACATGATTTCATATTTTCTTTCTTCATTTCATTGTGTAAAGTTTTTCTTCTTTTATTATTCTCACCTTGAAAATGGGAGATTAACACCGTATGAACCAAGCAGTATTGAGAAATATGTCTTTATACCTCCAGTAACCGCTTCACTGTCAACGTAACTAATAATTTATTCGAAACCCAACAAATCTACAAAATAATTTTATTGTGTAATTCGCTCTGACCAATAAGTATATAATACTTAAACATATTCCTCAAAAGGCTTGTCGTTCTTCTGAGAAGTGATTACCAAAAAATGCGTACAATCAGTTTTCAAATATTCAACACTGGTACTCTTTCACATCAAACAAAGCAAAAACCAGAGAAGCGATCATAAATATTTCCCCTTTGTTCGAAATTAGAAATTATTACCGCAGAATGTACTAAGCCCGTATTATAACATTCCCTATTTTATCGGCGTAGGATTTCCAAGAGTCAAACAAATAAAATAATGTATTTCTATTTTAAATGCAATTATGTCATGCTTCTTGTGGTAACATGTCGAAAAAAACTTGTTTGGTGTCAAGTTGTACATGCCTTTCTATGTATGGGTGTCAAAGTGTTAGACTAATAACCCTGTAGGAAAATGAGGCGGATAAAATAAAATAAAATAAAATAAAATAAAATAAAATAAAATAAAATAAAATAAAATAAAATAAAATAAAATAAAATAAAATAAAATAAAATAAAATAAAATAAAATAAAATAAAATAAAATAAAATAAAATAAAATAAAATAAAATAAAATAAAATAAAATAAAATAAAATAAAATAAAATAAAATAAAATAAAATAAAATAAAATAAAATAAAATAAAATAAAATAAAATAAAATAAAATAAAATAAAATAAAATAAAATAAAATAAAATAAAATAAAATAAAATAAAATAAAATAAAATAAAATAAAATAAAATAAAATAAAATAAAATAAAATAAAATAAAATAAAATAAAATAAAATAAAATAAAATAAAATAAAATAAAATAAAATAAAATAAAATAAAATAAAATAAAATAAAATAAAATAAAATACAAATAAAATAAAATAAAATAAAATAAAATAAAATAAAATAAAATAAAATAAAATAAAATAAAATAAAATAAAATAAAATAAAATAAAATAAAATAAAATAAAATAAAATAAAATAAAATAAAATAAAATAAAATAAAATAAAATAAAATAAAATAAAATAAAATAAAATAAAATAAAATAAAATAAAATAAAATAAAATAAAATAAAATAAAATAAAATAAAATAAAATAAAATAAAATAAAATAAAATAAAATACAAATAAAATACAAATAATTGTACTTTCAGCATAAACTCATACTTTAACACGTCCCCACACACAAATACTATCAACTAATTGAAAGATTTTCTCAACCCTCATTTCCAGAAGTGATAAAAGCAAGAGTCGTCCATGCCTTTCAATATTTGTCGCCAGAGCAGTACAGAAATTACGTGTGCATGCGGGTTCTCACGCTATGTGTGTATAAGTCACATGCCATGCTATGTAGCAGTTCGCCTACCTACTGTTTAAGGTCATAAAACACATTATAGGGCATACAGACATAGGCAAGAAACAATTTCTACTTGTTCACAGATCTACATATACAAATAATATCGATGTAAATAGTTTTTAAATTTTTGCCAGATAAAGAGCACAAGCATTTTCAGTTGAATATTCGAAAAGTATGATAAGTAATTACCAAAGGTCATCTTTGCTGTTTGCATACGGAGAGTTTATCGCAACAGTACGCTGACTACACAGCAATGAATGCTTATCAGAAGCATAAAGAAAAAGAAATGTGCGTATTAATCACGCGTTTGAAATGTAATATGAAGTAAGAAATTTGTTTGTGACCATTTCAAATAAATCGCACTTGAACATTCATGTAAATATCGTAGGAATGTTTTGTTGTGTATTTTTAGCGCTATTATCGAATTATGAACTAATTCAAATATCAAATTAAAGCTAAAATTTTTTAAATAATGTATTTCCCCGTATTATGTCATTGAAAAACAACACACAGCGAAACATTTCATGAAGCTGAGTTGTAAGATAAGTTACAAATTTTACGACTATAACGTACCCTTAGAAAGTAAATAGGTATGGACGCCCTAGTGTAATGGAATTCCTCACCACTCATTTCCCATTAAGGCAACACCAGCTGTCACCACGTCAAATAAATGTCCGCCCACAAAACTTCAACCACAAATAAATTAAACTTTTTAGTGAGAGCGAATCCTTAGCCAAGAGAGTTTGCAGAGGGAGGCAAGTTGTGGGCTGACTCATAGAAAATCTAGTTGAGGGTGGAGGTGGTTCAAGTAAATACCAACAAAAGCAATGAGAGCGAAAGCAACACAGAAATAAAACATAATTATCAGCAAAATGAAAGATTTTAAACGGTATACGCCGGTGAAGCAACATACTAAAAGCCACTAATGTTATAATCAATTTTTTATTTCTGTAAATTCTGAAGATTATAAATTAAATAAACAAGAAATTTAACTTTATTTTTTCTTTTGACCATAAATTCGTATGAGTGGAATCTTTTTTTGTAGCAAACGAAATTTGACAGCCAGTTTGCAGGAAAGAACTGACAATCGTCATTGTACTTGCTGTCTAAATAGAAACGAGTCTTCTTTGGTGCTCGCCAATTGTACTATAGATGGATGGGCGTGAAATATAAATTTCCTGTGCATACACTGAATGATACATATACAGCTGCGAGCAGTGAAATAGTAGTGGGTGTTAGAGTTTTACATATTTTTGAGTTATATAAAATACCACACAACTTAACAACTATTGAAATGCAAAAGTAAAGTATATTTTCCAGGCTATGTTTATTAATAAAAATATTTTGATTTGCATAGGTGCAAAATTTTTTTACAAAGATGTGTTTATATATGAAAATTATAGAGAGCAGTAAAATAGTAGTGAAGTAATATAAATAAAAAATAAATAAAATATTAAGGGTTTTTGCAAGTTTCTCTTATACGAAATCTTAGTACATGACCACGATTTTTGATACAAGCTTGCTGCAATACGGCCCATAACCCGACTTTCTTTACGTTTGTTAAAAGGTTTTCAATGGGATTGAAGTCAGGGGATTGAGCTGGTCAATCCATGACCTCAATTCCATTGACCCGAAACCACTCCTTTGCCACCAAGTGGTGTACCTCGGGTCATTATCCTGCTGCAATATCCATTTCAGCGGCATATCCAATATTCGGCATTATATCCTCTTATGCGTTTCGCTCATTGTGGCAGAAATCATGTGAATTGGGCCTAACACTTTACAAAGGTGTAGTAAGAAAAATAGCCCTAAACCATGACACTCGAACCGTCATGCTTCAAAATTTTTGTGGTGATTCTAGGGTCGTCCTCTGTATTAAAGAGGCGTCTTATATACTAGCGGTACCCTTTTCCGCTGTATTGAACCACTTTCGAGTCGTCAGTCCGCAAGATGTTCCGTCATTTCTCAATCGGTCAAGTTAGGTGTTCTTTGGTAAAATTTAAGACGTCGTGCTACATGATTCTTTCTAATAACAGTATTTTTAGAGGACTGCGAGCATATAAATTATGTTGACGTAGAAGTTTTCTCACTGTATGAACACCGCAGGGCAGATTCAGTACGTCCCAAATCTCCACAGCTGACATCGTAGACACTTCTACTTTTTTTGTATTTTTTCTTATAAATAATTGCATTGTGAAACATTTTGGCTGAACACTGTACAAGTTTTTCCACTCCCTTGTAGGTTTCACCGGTATTTATGAGATATTGAATCCATTATCGTTTTTCTTCACTACAATGCTTCCCGCGGCCCACTAAGAGATGTACAGTCACCTTTTTTTGATTTTACATTGAATAAAAAATAAAAGAACAGGAAACTTACTTTCTGTATCATAAAATTAAATATTTTGTAGTAAAAATAATTTTTTTGCATCAGCTCATCTTTCACTACTATTCTATTGCTCGTTTAAATAAACAGATATCGTAATATAATAAGCTGTAAAATAGTAACGGTAAGTGTTTCACACTTGTTGTTTTGTATAACAAGGCCGTTAAACATCAGAGAATATAACAATAATAATGATCGGCGGCAATATCATAAAAGAAAAAAAATATAAAGCAAAATTAATTAAATGTGAAATACAAATTTTATTTTATTTTTTGAAAATTTATTTTTCAATTTTTGTATAGTTAAAAATTAAATTTTATACTTCCGACAAAAAGTCAGCTTCTATATGTATTATCATCACACAAACTCACGAGCATTATAACTTTCTAGATGTCATTGTTTGCGGTGGCATACAAAAGCGAAAGCAATAAGGAAGAACTTCAAAATGCAACAAAGTAGAAAGTTAAAACAAAAACCGCACAAAAACAAAAGAAATTTGTGCAGGAGACATAATGAAAGGAAGGTTCTAGCTGTTGCACAGCCACAGACAGCCACACACACACACATGCTTTACATACATAAATGCTATTGTGTATTTATATATAATATATATATATAATATAGAATATGTCATCATGCACGATAACAATAGTCGCGCCAACGCGCAGCAATAATAAAGAGTGCCACACAGCGTGTGGCACATATGATATAATAATGTAGTACAATAGAGCGTTGTTGCAGCGACTGCAGGTCCATTGTATAGTTTAAGTTGGAAATTTAATTCACAATTTTTTGTTGCTCGTAATTAAAAATCATATACAAAAAAAAATTTTAATTGTTATCGCTTTCATACTTTCATACATACATACTTAATTTCGGCTAACTGTTATCAACAACACTTTTCATTCATGCCGAACTTGTGGCACGAGTGTAAATGTGCATTTAATATTTTGATGATTAAATTTGTACACAGCACGCTTTCGTCTGAATTTGCCTCCTATTGCTCTCCGCGCTCAGCGCTAGTAATTTTTCTGTACGCTAAAGTTTGATGTTCCATTTTCTAACGGAAATCGCTGTGTGACAACCGGCAATTGCTACGCATCGTTTACGCCTTCAAAAACGTCGCCGAAAGTGTGTGCGAAGAAAAAACCAAAGCAAAGACATTATATAAGCGATGAAGGGAATGCCATTATGAGCAGCGGGTGGCATTTAATATGCGTTGGTGGGAGAGATGGCGGTGTCTACATTTAATAATTTAAATGAAATTATCTTTTTATACAACAGCAAAAGCAGAAAAACATAAAAACGAAATGGGAAAAGCAACAGTAAATTAATGCGAAATATTTATAAATAAAAGTTCGGATTTAAAGAGATAAATTTTTTTTTATTTTTTATATATTTATTTATGCCATATATTTAGGTAAGCCATGCCTCAATACTTGCAATAGATATGAGATATATATAGAATATGTTCCACTGAATTTTCCTTAAATGCCTCTCATTTGGTTTAAAAATTTTCTATTTATTGACAAAATTAAAAACACATTTCATAGCATATATTCAGGCGCTAGCCATGTGTAAACATATTCTAAGCCATTTTATAAATAGGAAAGCTTTTCATGTCAGTCTTTGAAATTTTCAGCGTATAAATGCTGTCAAGCAGACAGCCATCAGCTCTTCACACACATGGCGACGCACACACTTTCATATAATTATGAGCTACATGAATACCAGACACATTTTTAAATTGACATTTGGTGAACGCTTACGTATTCACATACAAATTTATAGAAATATTTTATTCCGTGTCAAAATCAGAGTAATTTTATGTGTGTTTGCGAGGATATTTCCTTATAGTAAAGTGGGAAATTATGGCTTTGTAGCTGTCAAATGCGCAATTGACATTTTGTTGGTCTATAGTTTTTCTTCTAGTTTCACATAAGAAATGCGTTCTTCAGCCTAAGGCTCAAATATCAGCGCCTTTAAACATATCTCTAATTTTTTTCCGTATCTTAAAGACTAATTTTATTCACAAATTTTAGAGGTCATTGTAATTCATTTTCGTCTTGAAGTCCATACGAATCATTAGAGGTCTGTTCAAGCTTAACGTCTTCTTCACTGAAACATGACCAAATTTTTAATGATCCCTAAATATCCGAGATACATAGTTACTATGCTATCGGGGCTAGATACATACCGTAGAAGCCATTATATAGCTTTCGCGATATAGACACCACTCACACCAGATGTATAACTGTAAAATTATATATAAACAAATAAGGAAAAGCTAAGTTCGGGTGCAACCGAACATTTTATACTCTCGCAATTTATTTAGAGATTTACCTATACTTTCGGTGAAAAATTACCCTTAGGCACTGAGTTCTTCATGTTTGATATCAGGGGCCTTGAAATATAATGGTTCGATTTTGACAATTTTTCCACAAGTGATGTCACAGCTCAAATACAGTATTTGTGTAAAGTTTTATTCCGCTATATTTATCGGTTCCTTATGTATACATTATAAAGTGAACGAATCAGAAGGATTCAAAACTGAGTTATATGGGAAGTAGGCGTAGTTGTGAACCGATTTCGCCCATATTCCACCAGTGTCATCAGGGTGTAAAGAAAGTATTATATACTTTATATTTCATTGAAATCTGTCGAGTAGTTCTTGAGATATAGTTTTTGACCCATAAGTGGGCGACGCCACGCCCATTTTCCATTTTGTAAAAACATCTCAGTGCAGCTTCCTTCTGCCATTTCTTATGTAAAATTTGGTATTTCTGACGTTTCTCGTTAGTGAGTTAACGCACTTTTAGTCATTTTCAACCTAACCTTTGTATGGGAGGTGGGCGTGGTTATTATCCGATCATTTTTGGACTGTATTAGGAAACGGCTAAAAGAAACGACTGCAGAAAGTTTGGTTTATATAGCTTTATTGGTTTGCAAGATATATACAAAAAACCTATTTGGGGGCGGGGTCACGCCTACTCTTTCAAAAAAATTACATTCAAATGTGCCCCTCCCTAATGCGATCCTATGTTCCAAATTTTATAACTTTATTTATGGCTTAGTTATAGCTCTTTATGTGTTTTTGGTTATCGTCATTTTGTGGGCGTGGCAGTGGTCCGATTCCGCCCATCTTCGAACTTAACCTTCTTATGGTGCCAAGGAACACGTGTTCCAAGTTTCATTAAGATATCTCAATTTTTACTCAAGTTACAGCTTGCACGGACGGACAGATGGACAGACGGACAGATGGACAGACGGACAGACGGACAGACGGACAGACGGACGGACGGACAGACGGACGGACGGACAGACGGACGGACGGACAGACAGACATCCGGATTTGAACTTTACTCGTCACCCTGATCACTTTGGTATATATAACCCTATATCTAACTCGTTTAGTTTTAGGACTTACAAACAACCGTTATGTGGACAAAACTATAATACTCTCTTAGCAACTTTTGTTGCGCTCAATTCGGAATACTGTTCTATACCTCGGGTTGAGGTCCTTAGACCCCAAATTAACGAGTTTCATTGCATTAACATATCTAGTTAAGTAGCTATGCACCCATGTAAGTGATGCTTGGCGCATATGTCGCCTTCATTTGGCTTGACAAGCTTCAGAGAAATGAAAAGAAAAAATATACAAACTTGAGTATAACGGCATATACATATTTATGGAAGATATGCGTAGAATATTCCAAAATATTTACGAAATACATAAGGGAAATGAGTCTCAGTTGTTGCAACCACACACACACATGAGTACATTCATATAAGCGCTTCGTATATCATTTTGCTCTTCATCCCCAGTTTGACTAAAGGTTCCGCTATTGTTGCTGCTCATTTGATGCCTCACACGACTTTCTTATGTACATATAAGAAAAACCAAAATGCGTGCGAGTGTGTGTGTAGGCATTGTTCATCAAGTTTGCAGCGCGTGGGAAGTTGCCCAAGGACATGGACTTGGATGCTTGCTTAGAGTTTGTTTGACGTTGCTGAGTTGTTGAGCTTAGATAGAGAGAGAGAGAGGGATGAATTTTTTTGTGGCTTGGCTTTCTTTTCGAGAGTCAAACAGAGGTCGTCGAGGAAGTGTGAGTGTGGCAATGTATTTGATGTGTGCGTGTGTGAAGAATGCTGTTGCAAGTCAAACTTAGTTCAAGTTGAATTTATTGGCTTGCGGTCGAATTGTGTGACAAGTAAGACAGTACAAAAAATGTGCCGAATAAAATAAAAAAAAAAAAACTGAGGGAAATAAAAGCGAATACTAAACACTGGAAAATTTCAAATTTTTGGTTATATGAGTTTAAGGTAGCCATATAGAACGGTATGTACGAAGTGTGATATGAGTATAAATTTCTTGATTTCATTTTTTGTTTTATTTCATAGAATGGTGGTGGATAGATCTTCAAGCAAATACTAAAAAATAATTTTGAATTTTGTCTGAAAATTTACTAAATTATTAACATTTTTAAATATTATAGAGTATATTTACTACACACTCATATAAATATTAAAATTAAATATTTAAATATTTTTTCTTACTATGTATAAATAGCTCACGAAGAGTTAAAAACAACGCAGGTCCTTTCTGCAATCTTCCATCTGTCCATTCAGCCTAATAATACTGTGCGCAGTCAATAAAAAATGATCACCAATTATAGAATATTAAATTTAGTAACAAACTGCATAGCAATAACAATAACAATAACTACAAGTCATCAAACAAAAACAAGCACTGCGTCAAAGTTCGTTACAATATTCCTGAGAAAGTAACTGTGTCCATCAGCGCTCAGGCGAAAAAGCGAAAAAAAAATCATTACATTCCTGCCTCTCCGGCCAAAGCAGTCCATCCGCGCTCCACTAGCCACTTTACATGCCATTACACTTTGCTCGCAACTTAACGCGTCGTCGGCAGCACTTCACTTTTCGCGCAACAAATTGGCCCCGATTTCTTTATCCTTTGTAAAGCCAAGTTCCTGCCCTCTGTGTGTCTGAGCGTCTCTCCCATCGCTTCGAACACGCGATTTTGTCAGCGCATTTATATTTAATTGTGTAAATTAAATTTTCAACCGGCTTTCGTGCGCCGCATTAAGGGATCATCTGCACCGTGGTCTCCCAGCGGCCAATGGTCAGTGCGCAACATTTCGCTTTGACCATATTTTCCGTGTTCTATAGCCCGGCATTGGCGCTGTTTTATTCTTCCGAAAGGTAAATGTATGAAATTTATGAGTTGAGCTTTTATCGGCGCTTCCTTTGCGTTGATGCGCGCCCTGTCTGCATGCATTGCTGCTGCGGCACCTTGGGCTCTGAGATTTCCACCTCAGTCGCTGCTGAGCCCTCACTGGGTCGTGCGCTTGTGTGACCGGCACTGCAGTTGGGCGTTGTTGCATTTCCCCTGCAGTTAAGTGCCGTTACCCGATATGCAACTGTAGGCATGCATACGAGCGAATGTATCTGTGTGAGCGTGTGTGTGTTGAAATAAGTAAATTATGTGTGCGCTGCTTGCGCGTAGCTCTGAGCAAAGTGTGTCAGTTCAAACACACACACGCACATGCAGTTATTCATATTTACCAACACACTTCTGTTGTGCACATATATATCTTCATATATAACTACATATATAAAGTATATATATTAGTGTGTGCGTGCACCTGCAGCTATGCTTGATCCACTGAGTAAATGTGCAATAAATGCATTTTGCGATTTTCTGCGAATTATTAAGTGCGCCCATAATGAATGCAAATGAGTGAAAACATACTCGAAAATCGCTGGCTTGTAAATTATGAATCGCCACATCATTGCTGTACATATTACGAAAATAAACACCAACAGCAACAACAACAACGCGTTGCATAACGGTGGCGCGTAAAGTAAAGTTATCCGCGAATGCGGAAGCATTGGCGGTGGCATGAATATGTGCTAAGCGCATTTAACGCGGTAATAAATGTGCGGACTTTTATTATTCATTTGTATGTATTTGCTGTAGCGCCATTAACAATAGTGTAAGCCTCATGGATCCACGTTAATTAAAATAGATTACAAATATTTATCAATCACATGCACCAATAATTGCTGAGAAGTTATAATTTGTAATAAAACACTACCGTAATTAAAAATATTATTTCGTTTGTAAATGTGAAAGGAATAAAGGGTTAAGCCTGTCTATATAACTGAAATAAAATTAATATTTTTATCTGGAGGAATGGAAAAATCTATCGAAATTCTCTCGAAAAGGCTTTATTAAACATGTATGAATGTATTAAATGTCGGTCGCTGAGTTACACTTCGATATTAAATTTTCAAGTATCAGAGTAGTGTAGTCGTCTCATTTGAGGAACCTTTTTAAAGTTTAACGAATATAATCTGACTGACCTCATTGTTTCGATAAAAGAAAAACATTTGGCGATCTCGATAGATCGATTCGAAAATACTAGACTGAACAAACAAACCACTTGAGAGGAAAAGATAAAAAGCTTGCATTAAGCCCTTCACTATCAGCTGCTCTGATAATTCAGGTCTGGATCCTGGTGTGGGTCGTTCCGTGGCCGTGGGAAAATGGACGGCACAAATGATTCCACACGAGATAATCAATAGAAGAACAAAATCTTCCTTATAATACATATAGTTTTATTGTGGAATCACACTTACCACGTCTGGATCGGTTGAGACGTCAAAAAAAAAATGACGAAGCGCAACTTTTTACAAATCAATATTTGGTTGCGTTCGAATTAAAAACTTCGAATAAGCGATCGCTCTCACGACACAGACGTGGCAGAGAAATTGGGCGGTATAGGCGTCCGTTAGACTGAAGATATTGTGATGAAGTAGTTAGCTGGTTCTCTTCATATTAAGAAAGTATATTTTGATCAAGTTGGGATAGGTGAGGTTTTAACTCACAAGCATACATTTCCAGAGCATAGATAAGTCAGAGTAATTATCATCTGATTTCAACTACCTATTTGTGTTGGAATGTTTCTAATTCTTGGAGACCCACAGTAGGCTTTTCAATGGAGTGAACCTTTTATGTTATAATAATTTTAGCTTTTTATGACTACTAGTAATATATAATAAAGAGTATGGTCTACAAAATTAAGATCGACTATTAATACCAGACCGTCGTGTCCATCTGACTACAAAGTGAATCTGATAATGCGGGCCTCGATATATTTTTTGACTTTGAATTTGATTAGGGATCAGAAAATGATCGCTGAAACTCGCAGTGCTTCTCCGGAAGTGAGATACTTACTCAAATACTGCTTTGGCCACAAATGCATATGCATACATATATTCATATATTGAATGCCGTTATTATATAACAGTTATATTATAAATTGCTTTCACTACATGATATAACGTTTTTAGTAGGAATTTATCATTGAGCTCATATTTTTTACCCAAAAGTATATCTGCTTCATTAAAAATAAATTTCTCTCTATAAAAAATTAATATTTTGTCTATTAAATGCATAAGCTACAACATTTTGGAAGACTAAAATGCTAATCTGCATTTTTGCGTATGAATTATTCCTCTCAATACAGTACTATTTTATAAGTGATTTTATTGCTCCGACTATGATTGCTACTGGCTGCCGATTTAGGCATTAAAAGCTTAGCGAAATTACAAATTTAACTCGACAATCAAAGTATTATGAAAACTAACAGTATATAGAGTTATGATTAAAGTGCAGCAATAATTAATAATCAGTTAGTTAGTTTGCAGGAATTGTGTGTCAAAAGTGCACGAATTAATAACAAAACTACGAGATCGAATAATTATGCTTTTTCTAGCGATATTTTTGTAACATTTTCATTAAAAAATAAAACAAAAAAATTTATATAAATTGCTAGTAATCATATAACTCTATCTCATGTGGCGCTGCAGAATTCTGACACTCAATTTATAACTGTAAAAATTCGATACTGTGCTTTTTTGCAAAAGCGCTTTCATCAAACATACATACATAGATTTATCAAATGATTTGCGCATACTTTTTGCGCCACGAAATCTGATACGAGAATGCAACAATTCCATTTTTCACCTTCTGCAAACATATTTCAAGCAATTTGTTGCAGAAAAAGTGCGAAAAAAGCGCTGAGAATATAGAATTTGATGCTTCTATATGTGATTCCTCGTTTAAGGCAACTCTTTGCACGCCACTGTACTAGAGACACAAAGTCATGTTGCTGCTCACTGCGAACGCTCATGAAAGTGTTGATAAAAATTTGTATTTACTATTAATAACGGCACACAGATGCGATAAAGAGCAGCATTGGAATCTGCACTTAAAAGAAGCGAATTCGAAGAAAAAACAAATCTTTATAGTGATATGAAAGCGAAGAAAAAAAGAATTTGCTTTGTTTTATTTGTTGTCATTGTAATTGCTGTTAGTGTGCGATGACACTTGTGAAAACAAAAAAGATAACAGCAAAATAAATATGTAGACACATATGTATCTATATAATAAAATATCTGAAAGCGAAAATCCAATGACAACAGCGAAGGACAAAGCGCGCGCACACACAAATACACACAGACACATACAGACTACATGCCACGCATACTCTGCGCGTCCTCGACTAGCAACAATGAAACAATAAATTGTTTACAATTTCATTTAACGACAAAGGCGAATATGTTTGTAAGCCAACAAACACTTGGAAATGAGATGAGAGTTCATAAAGCGGGCGACACAGGCTGCTGCTGAAGCTGAAGTGGTTGGCGGTGAATGGGGGTGTGTTTGAAGTGGCAGCGCCATCAATTAACTTTGTTATTAGGAAGAATAGGATACAAGGATTATAGAAATAAGAATTGTCCTTTGTAATCGAATTAATTGAAAGCTGTGCGCGTGTGTGCGGTGAGTTCATTGTGGTTGCGGGACTTTCATCCCCAGAAGTTTAAATTCATAAAAAAATATATAAAATTGGAAAGAAAAATATTTTCTTGAAGAGATAATTAAAATGCAATGTCGACTTTAATAAATACGTGCAAATTTTTGATAATGTAGAACCGATATATATATTTGTAATCAGAGATATTTTTATGATTTTTTATCAAATTATAAAAAATAAACAAATTTCCCTAACTCTGCTATCACAAGCTGCTATCGAGATCATAGCTTCTTTATTGCACTCTATTTGAGACCTTCTTTTACTTATTGACTGGATTAGACACCGCTTACCCGATTATAACTGAGTCCGCAACTGCGCGCCACGCATCTCTCCTTTTGGCAGTTTGCCGCCAATTGGTAATACCAAGTGAAGACAGGTTCCTCTCCACCTGGTCCTTCCATCGGAGTGGAGGCCTCCTCCCTCTTCCTTGGCTTCCTCCGGCGGATACTGCATCGAACACTTTCAGAGCTGGAGGACTTTCGTCCATTCGAACAACATGACCTAGCCAGCGTAGCTGCTGTCTTTTTATTCGCTGGACTAACACATACAGCTAATCATTCCATGTTCTGCGGTATTCGCCGTTGCCAATGTTCTGAGGACCATAAATCTTGCGCAAAATTTTACCTCGAAAACTCCTAGTGCCGTCTCATCAGATGTTGATATCGTCCACTCATCTGCACCATAAAGTAGGACAGAAATGATGAGGGACTTGTAGAGTTTGATTTTGATTCGTCGAGAGAGGACTTTACGTTTCAAGTGCCTACTCAGTCCAAAGTAGCACCTGTTGGCAAGAGTAAATATGTGCTGGATTTCGAGGCTGAAATTGTTCGTGTTGTTGATGCTGGTTTCCAGGTATACGAAATTATCTACAACTTCGAAGTTATGACTGTCAACAGTGACGTGGGAGCCAAGACGCGAATGCGCTGACTGGTGATAGGAGATATTTCGTCTTTTCCTCGTTCACCATCAGAACCATACGCTTCGCTTCCTTATCCAGTTGGGTTGAGATTTGAGACTTTGGTCAGGTTTATTCCCACTCTAAGGGAGCTCAATTCAAAATCGTTTTTTTATTATTGGTTTGTGTTTTTGTGATTTTTTTGGAGATACTAAAACACATTTACCGTTATATTTCCAACACTATTTAATGCTTTAAGCATCATTCCAGCAAACATGCTTCAATTTCGAAAGAAATGTTCGAAGATTTGTTCGAAAATCTTAAACAAAGGCATATCTAATGCAAGCAGTTTACAAAACTGCAAAATTCTCAGCAAAATTGCTGTAAAACTAAAGTACATGCCCCCCACATATGCGAGGAAAAATTGCTTGCAACCAAATATAATACTCGCACATTTCGAAATCGTTTTTATCTCGTCAACTTGTTGTTGTACGCCACAATGCATGCGCATGAAAGTTTCAGCGAATTTGCAATACTTTGCACCAAGCAATGTTGTTTACTCACTTTTGAGCATACAAAGCCGCACCGCACCGCATCGCAGCGCTGCTTACTTGCCTTTACCGCTTACTGTGAATACCAATCTACTTTGCTTGCCACACCCGCTGCCAGCAACGCTGTTGTGGTGTGTGCATAAGCCTTGCAGCACTCCAACAACAACGCTTTAGTTGTTGTGGTTGTTGCAACTTTTTGCACAGAACTTCTACTCCCTTTTGAATGTTTTTTATTACGTTGTTTTTGATTTTGTTTTGTTGTTTGCAACAACCACTGCGGTCTTTCGGCTTGCTACATTGTGTTTTTGTTGCACAAATTGTTGCAACTCTTCTTAGCATATTTGCGATTCGCATTGTTGTGTGCCGTTGCTTTTGTTGTTATTGTTATTGTTATGGCAGTTGGTGTGTGTGTGTGCCTGTGTGTTTCTTTTTTAATTTGCAACGCTCGGAAATAGGTCAACTGCATGCAATACTGCGGCATACAGCAGCAACAACAACAACAATAAGAATATGAAAAAACAATGGGGATCGGCAATGGGGACAAACAACAACGATTTTTCCATTTGTTGCACACACACATCTGCACGAACAACTGGCGCCTGTGTCGGCAGCAAAACTGGGTACTTGCCGTAGGAGCCCCTGGATGAACTGGGTGTGGTGTAGCTGTACATACCATATACGTATATGTAGGTATATGAATATGCATGCCACATTGTAGAATTTTTATCATTGCATATTGAAATGCATGCGTAGACAACTCGGTTAAAAAAAATGTCATACAAGCAAGCGGTTGGGGCATTACGGGGACGATGGAGTGCTGTGAGAAATTCTGCTTTAATCAGATGAGTGGAAATTTAAAAATTTAAAAATATCCCATCCAGCTTTCTAAAAACCAGTTCATTTAGTTTTATGCCAATATATAGATATAAAATAGTTTCTTCGACTTTTTCTGGATTGAGATTTGGTATAATTCTTTTGAAGCTTCTAAGCAGCTTTGAATGGCAGAATGTACTTGTAGTCCCAACAGTGTGCAACGTACGTTGATCCCCATTTAAAAACACTATCTCTAGGAGTTTTAAACTTTATAGATCACTGTCTCCTCCTCCTTCTCCAGGTTAAGGTCGAAGCACCTCAGTAGTAATACATTCCGCGATCCCAGCGAACTGGCGGCATTGAGATTAGACGACTTCAGAAATTTGTGAAATACCCTAAGCCTTTCCAAGCTTTGTCGATACGTAGGCGTCCTTTTGATCCATAGTTAGGAGTGCTCTCGACAAGCATTTCTAACTGCCTATGTGGGACCCTCTGTGATCTCAAACGCAAGGCTCAGCCTCCTCAACTAATCTAACCTAGATCGGAATTTGATCTTTCTACGAACTCTATATTTTTACTAGTAAGAGCGCTACTCAGTTGACAGTCGCTAATCGATATAAATCTGAGTTTCATTACATAGACCCAACTGTCGTAGAAACGATAGCCACATACTCATCCTACTCGGTACCAGGAGCTTAGATTAATACAAGAAATGTTGAATGCATCATTGATAAGAATATAGTAAGTTCTCCCTATATAATATGTATTTATCTACGCTCGTATATATATATACCTTCACGAGTATGAGAGTTTATTCTCTTTCACTCACAATTAAAATCGTTACAACTGTGAAATACCGTTTTTGCAAGTCGTTTGCATGGAGTTGCTGTTGCAACGATGCCTGTAGCCGAGTTGCATTTCTTTGCAACTGCTCGTGTCGGTTCAAAGCTAGTCAAGGTTTCTTCTAAGTTGTGGCGCCAAACCAGTTGCAGAGGTGGCTTAGAGACAAGAAAATTAAAATGCGGTGACTGGAACAAAGTGACAGCGGCAGGTGGGGCAGTAGCTCAAGTACAGCAAATTTACGAGCAAAACACGCTGAAAAATGCAAATAACTGGGTAAAGGCTCGACAGCGACTGCAAAGGTGCATACAAGTCTCTTTCTAAGAGTGTGTGTGTGTGAGTGCGCTTGTTTGAGGGAACAATGAAATTTCTTTAATGTAAACAAAAGTGCATTTTTCACTTTGTGGCGAGGCAACTTTTCTGCTCGGCATGCCACACACACATTCAAATTGTTTTTTTATGCAACAACGGCGGATGGTCACTTCCGTGAGTGGTGGCGGCAAGGCGTAGTACGTGGCAAGTGACTGCAACGGAAGTAATATGAAATGCAGGCATGTCTGCTTGTTATGAGAGAGTGTGCGTGTGCGCGAATTAGTGTCAGTGTTGCCTGTGGCTTGTGGCTTGCAAAAACTGCAACTAATGCCACACTTTCCATGCAACTTTGCTGCCCCTGTAATTTTCACTTCACGGGTGGCAGCATTTTTATTTAAAATACAGACATACATGCGTGCAATTTTTTTCTTTTTGACCATACTTGCCACACTTTGTTGCACGCATACCCATTTGGTCGGATTCACGTGTGCAACGTCCGCCAGCAGCTAAGCTGTCGCGGCCACTCATGCAACTGGTGGTTAATATTTGTTATATTTTTTACAGTTATACGCTGTTGCGCACAAATACAAGTGTAACTATAGACATATATATATACATACATATATTTTTAGTAGAAAAGCACAAATTTATGCGAACTTTTAAGCATGAAAATTCCTTCCTTGCTTCCACATAAATTATTGATTGGTATTTGTATTGCATTTCGCGCGTTGACTATTGCTTCTTTTACACTGTGCTACACTACACTTCATTTCCGCACGCCATTTTACACTTCACATTTCATATTTATTGCTTATTGAGCATTTCTTATTTCACGCAAATGCGAGTGTCCGCTCTCTAATAAATTTTGCTGCAATATTTCCAGAATTTCCACAAGCAGTTGCACTTTGTGTATTGCCATAATGCGTTTGCCATAATATTTCTTGCAAATAAATTATTTATGGAAATTTATGTAATGATAAATGATGAAATATGCGCATTTGTTTATTTATTTGTGTATGTGGTGACAGTTCATAAATAAACATAGACCACGGTGATGTTATTTATTGTAGCTATTTTGGTTGCCAATACTTCATTCAGTTTTTTCACATTGAGTGGGTGACTGCTCTCGCTCCCTTGGCGTAGCTTGTAGCTTGATGAAATATGACAACACAAATATTTATTATGATTTATTAATATCATATTGTATTGTATTTAAATTTGTTTTTGTAAATATTTCAATATTACTACAGAAGCTCTAAGTAATTCAAAGTTGGTTTTAATCAAATAAAAAAATGAAATAATCTGGGTAATGAACTGTTAAATCAATTGAAAGTAGAATTGAAAGACTTCTTCAGGCAAGATTTGTCTTAAAACTGTTTCCTAATTTAGTTCTCTCTTAAGTTTCGTCTCACGTCTCTTAGATTATTCAATATATAATCCTTATAAAAGCAAAATTTTTGAGATCCCCTAAAGTATCTCTTCCGTTTACTGATTTGTAGCATGTTTTGAGTCAGCAGACAATAATTACTTTAGCTTAACTCAATTGACATACCAATTTTAAGATTGCAAGATGATGAGCTAAATAGAGAAGGTACAATCTTCTACAAGAGTATACAGTTCCTGGCGTACGCCGATGATATTGATATCTTCGGAAGCAATAACCGCGCCGTTAGTTCTGCTTTTTTCCGCCTGGATAAGGAAGCGAAGGGAATGGGTCTTGAGGTGAATGAGGACAAGACGAAATATCTCCTGTCATCAAACAAACAGTCAGCGCATTCGCGTCCCCCACGTGGCTCCCACGTCACTGTTGATAGTCAAAACTTCGAAGTCGTGGATAATTTCGTATACCTGCGAACCAGCATCAACAACACGAACAATTTCAGCCTCGAAATCCAGCACATATTTACTCTTGCCAACAGGTGCTACTTTGGACTGAGTAGGCACTTGAAAAGTAAAGTCCTCTCTCGACGAATCAAAATCAAACTCTACAAGTCGCTTATCATTCCCGTCCTGCTTTATGGTGCAGAAGCTTGTACGATGTCACTATCAGATGAGACGACACTAGGTGTTTTCGAGAGGTAAATTTTGCGCAAGACTTATGGTCCTCAGAACATTGGCAACGGCGAATACCGCAGGCGATGGAAAGATGAGCTGTACGAGTTATACGACGACATTGACATAGTTCAGCGAATAAAAAGACAGCGGCTACGCTGGCTAGGTCATGTTGTCCGAATGGACGAAAACACTCCAGCCCTGAAAGTACTCGATGCAGTATCCGCCGGAGGAAGCCGAGGAAGGAGAAGGCCTCCACTCCGTTGGAGGGACCAGGTGGAGAGCGACCTGGTTACACTTGGGATCTCCAACTGGCGCCGAACTGCGAAGGAAAGAGAGAAGTGGCGCACTATAAATGTTGTACAGAGCAACATAATGGCGTTTGTACTAGCCGCAGCGAAGATAATACTAGAGTTAGTCGCATCGTAAAGTGAAAAAAATACTAAAATCGGACTATAATTTTTCAAGGTGGGAGATATCGAACATGAAGTCCTCAGTGCCAATGGATAATTTTTTATCGAAAATATCGGTAAATAATTCAGATATTTTATAAAAATTGTGAGGTGGTCATTTTTTTAATAGTGAGTCTCTATGCCAAAAATGGGTAAAATCGGTTAATTACTCCCTTTAGCTCCCATATACTTAATATTAGATTTTTAAACATCCGGTTGGCTTTATACCATATAAATTATGCACATATGCGCCGAAAAATCTCATAAAATCACAAAAAAAAAGAACAATTCTAAAATGCCACAAGCACAAACTTAAAAGCGTGCATTCCCGTCGCGCCCACAGCACTAATCCTTTGAAAGGCGGTCGCGTATAAATTTCACCAGCGGCTACTCAACTCACTTCGGCGCTTATGGAAATGCATGAAATATGAGGAAATTGAGTTGCACCACAAAAGCGGCGGCCATGGCGGCGGATATGAGTGACCATAATAACTCCGCACACGCATACAGCCACACAAATCACCAGCGTTAAGTGAGTTGGTCCAAGGAGTGCATGTATGTGCGGCCATTTTTGGCACTATGCCGACCATTGCATTCAAGTGCAGCGAAGTGTGATCGGCCATATTAGTTTGCGAGCACATTTTCTTTGGCTACTTATGCGCAGGCTGGTGGCAAGTGGCAAGCATACTCACTGAGATTTAGCTGTGCTGTTGGTTGTTTGCCGCCGCATATCTGCTTGCTTTTAATCCGATTACCAGCTGCTTTAGTGCTACTTTATTATGCGCTATTTTTATTATATCATACGAATTACAAGCGGAGGAGCGACAACAACAACACAAAGAAACACAGCGAAAAATGAGATAAAACGCTACTATGCAGAGAAATGCGGAAAATAGCCGCCGTCACAAACACTCGTAAGTAATGCAAAGCGTTGTCCTCGGGGATTTAATAAAATATTAACTGACATCCTGAAGCACACAGGCGAGCTCACAAGTGCTCCAGTGCTCGCAAATGCATTTAAATAAAATAAAATAAAATCTTTGTGTGTGTACGACAAAGCGAAGGCAGGCAATCTGCTTTGATAGTTTCGTAGCGCCCGCCCGCATATGCGTTCTAACAAGCGGCGGTCATGCACGCTTGCCACTAAAGCCACCAGCATTCCGCCTTACAAGTGCACTCAAGCAACACACGTTCAAGCTCCCACGCGTCCAGATTGCAGCTGCATTGCTTAGCGTAAAGTTTGATATGCTTGTGGCGCCTGCATTTGAGCGCAAACGCCGTTATATAGCATTGAATATTTTTCAAAATATACTTTGAAGCTTTGTAGCGGAGCGGCAGCTCTTGATCTTCACCTCCAACTTTATTAGCTGCAAGATTGCGCATGTAAATGGCCGGCTTACCAAAGCTCTCGCATGCTTACTGATAAAGATACATATGTGCTTAGATATATATATATATGTGAGCTGATATGCATGCTTCGCCTCGCAGCCAAGTTGTAGTTATCAAATGCAAATTTTCATATTTTCACAGTTTCCTGCTGTCCTTTGACACATAGGGGGCATCGTCGGAAGCATAAGCAGACGCTATTGGAAATTTATGCATTTTATTTGAATTTGGTAGGAAAGCTCTTAAAAATAGTTCTGTTTATGCTGTTAACTGTAAAGTAAGTCATAGGAATGTCAAGCAGTCAAGGAAATTCGCTACAAATGCCAAAGGAAGTTGTGACAAATTGGTCAGCGAGACAATAAGTACAGGCTAATATGATGCAGGGTGACTAAGCGGAAATGCAAAATTATTATTTGGATCACATAAAGGTTGCGATTGCAAGAAATGTAAGGTTTTCTCAGATAGCAGCAAATAATTTTAGTGGCGGTAGTGTTGTTATCAAGCTCAAAGGGAATTGAAGTAATTGTATATAGAAGATTCTACACTAAAATTTTCTCCGATAGTTGTAAGTAATATTAGTGAAGTCTATATATTCAAAACTTTATAATTATTAGGTCTACAACTTTGCTTCCGCCGTTTTTTTTTGTATAAAAACGGTTACAAATGTCGATGAGCCTCAGCCGCACTTCTCTTGGAATTAAAAAAGAAAAGCAAAATTTCCCGCAAATGTCGAGAATTCGGGTAAAAAAAGTGACATTTTCAGTTGAGAATGTGTTTGGGATGCAAACAGATCTCTACAAATATTTTATTGGGTTAATATTGACACAAATGTCCAAGATCAATATAAAACGATTTAATCGGCCAGTGCTTGACCCTAGAGACATCTATTGGAAGAAGTTCTAATAGAACCATTTTGGCCCCGGTATAGCACTTTATACCCCTCCCATTGTATTTCTAGGCAATGAAAGCCTCTTCAAAATTTTCTAATAACACTAAGTTAATGTCAGCGAGCCAACTTAACTATTATAGCATTACAAAAAAAGCTGTTAGGCTCCTTCAAAATGAATTTCCAACATTTCTGCATTAATTTGCATATTCATAAATGTTATATATATCATACAGTGGGATATATCCTACACCTGCTATGTTGACTTGCGGCATTACTTGCAGTTCAGCACCTAAATCATTGCGCAAACATAATGCAATATGCATAGATTTGCATCAGTGAAAAGGCCCGGCGGCTCGTGTATTGCAGGTGCGGCGCAATATTTCATGTGAAATGGCGTATTTTTGTTGAAATTGCTCAGCTGCAAATTTATTCGCATACTTTTGGGCGCATAATAATTTACGCATGAGTTAATATGCATATGCTGTAAAGCCGGCGCAAGCCGCGGGCAGTGACCCCGCAAGTTGAGTTGAGCGCTATTTGTAAACTCGAAACTATTTTTATTTTTAGTTTCGCGCGTGAATTCACACGAAATATGCATATTTAACGGGGGTTTTTCACACAACTGTCATTATTAGTTTGTTTTGCTCTTATTGTTGTTGTTGTGGTCGCTGGTTATTGTATATAAGCAGCTGACCGCTAAACAGCGCACACGTTATGCGGCGTGTATATTTACAAGTCCACAAGTTTTTATACTCTCGCAACAAATGTTGCTAAAGAGAGTATTATAGTTTTGTTCACATAACGGTTGTTTGTAACACCCAAATCTAAACGAGATATAGGGTTATATATACCAAAGTTATATATACAAAAAGTGAAGAGTGGAGTTGAAATCCGAATGTCTGTCTGTCCGTCCGTCCGTCCATCTGTGCAAGCTGTAACTTGAGTAAAAATTAAGATATCTTGATGAAACTTGGCACACTTATTTCTTGGCACCATAGGCTTTCGAAAATGAGCAAAATCGGACCACTGCCACGTCCACAAAATGACGAAAACTGAAAATACATAAAGTGCCATAACTAAGCCATAGATAAAGCTATGGAAATAAAATTTGTTATGAAGGATCGCACTATGAAGGGGCATATTTGGATGTAATTTTTTTGGGAAAGTGGGCGTGACCCCGCCCCCTACTAAGTTTTTTGTACATATCTCGCAAACCAATAGAGCTATATAAACCAAACTTTCTGCAGTCGTTTTTTTTTTAGCCACTTCCTAATACAGTCCAAATGAAATGAAAGAAATCGGATAATAACCACGCCCACCTCCCATACAAAGGTTATGTTGAAAATTACTAAAAGTGGATTAACTCACTAACGAAAAACGTCACAAACACTAAATTTCACATAAGAAATGTCAGATGGAAGCTGCACTCAGATTTTTTTACAAAATGGAAAATGGGTGTGGCGTCGCCCACTTATGGGTCAAAAACCATATCTCACTAACTACTCGACCGATTTCAATGAAACTTGGTTTGTAATAGTTCCCAATCCCAATGATATGTTGTGAAAATAGGCCAAATCGCTTCACAACCACGCCTACTTCCTATATACCAGAACTTTGAAGACAATCTGAAACGTTTACATTACAATATATGAAGTAAGCACTAGTGAAGATATCGGTGCAGAACTTTGCACAAATACTATGTTTATAGTGTGGCAGCCCCATTCTAAAAATCGCCTTAATCAGACCATAGGTTTTCAAGGCCACTATATATCGTACATGAGGACCTCGGTGCTTCTAACCTAATATTAGGGTTTCCAACTTTCAATTGACTTTCTACCATATAAGTATATGACGAATATGTGGGTCAAATTGTGTATTATATAATAAAATAAAGTTAAATAAATAAATTGGGAGAGTATAAAGTGTTCAGTTACACCCGAACTTAGCCCTTCCTTACTTGTTTTGAATATTTTTTAAAATTTGAATTTTGCATTTTTTTGTATTTTTTTGTTTATTTTTGTTGCATGTTTATGCATGGCATTTCAGCCACACTGCCGCCAGCCGGCATTCATTGGCATGCTGCCACCACAATTTAGTCGCAGTCATTTACCGTTATTATGTACATGTGTATGTGCATGTTAGTGTCTGGTGTCTGTGTGTGTCCATAAGCAGGCCACTAAGCGTTCGACCTCTTGCTGGCAGCTCGTGGTGGCAGCCACATTAGTTCGTTGACGTTTTCCACACGCGCAGCATATGTGCGCTATAAATATGGACAATTAACTCACCCACAACAACAATACAAATAAACAAGCGAGACATAATCCAGCAGTTCCTCAGTCCGACTGCATGTATGTTGCTCATACGCCCGGTTGGCCAAATGGTTTCAAACAAACACATGGCAAGTGCAAACGCAAATGCAAATTTGAATGCAGCCACAAAAGAAGTACGGTAAATTGGTAATTGCAGTATTGTTCTAATTTATTTTCAGCATAAATTGGAATTCTATTATGTCAATTTGTAGACCACAAACACACAAATGAATTGCGCGCACATCTACATCCACATACAGATAGTTGAGATAATAAGTTTATAATTAATTCCAGAAATTAATTGTGTACTAATGCGTTATTTTATACCGTATTTCTTCTCATTGCAGGTAAGCGTTGGTCTTTTGGATTGCATGCAAATTAAGTTCGCATTCATTTTAGCCAAATAATTCACATCACATTACCGCAATGTACAAAATGTGCGCAATTATAAACTGAGTATGTATTTATGTATATTCGCATTTAATTCAGATTTATCGAACATTTAATTACATAAAATTCCAGTGATATTCGAAATATATTTCTAGCCTGAAATGGTTGGAAAATTTGTTGGCTGTTTATTTGCGCAAAATTGAAAAGATTTATTGTATTGAACTAAATATATTGTAGCATTTTAATAAGTGGTTAGAAAAACTTAATTTAATTACTGTTCAATTAGTTTGATTTACTATACCTATGAGCTAAGAGTCTTGTATTAAGCAATTTGTCTTACACTAGCAGACCATTCCGACTTCGCACGGGCTAAAACAAATATTTCAAAAGTTATAAGATTTTACATACCTATATACATATGTATGTAATTTCCAGTTTCTGGGGTGGGTTCATTTAAAAAAAGAACATGAAATTATACTTTATTTGTAACGTTTTTGTGGCTAAGGTATACATTAAATTAGTAAATCTTTCAATGCAGAGAAAAAATTCTTACGCATAAAGACGAAAACGTTATAGCCGATAAATTTTAAAATGATTGATAGATATTATTGTAGATCTGTGTTAAGCGTAAATCATCATAATTTGTAAAACTTTGATTTTTTAATCGTATATTGGAGAAAGTAACAAATGGCCAAATTTTATAGTTGGCTTTATCTTGGCTTTGGTGACGATATTGATTACCTTCTTCACAGCAAAATTTGATGTTGATTTATGTTACGCAGCATGATGACAACTCACACTATTTTTAATTGCAAGTGAGTGGGGATAGTCCAGCAATTTAAAATACACTGTGTGATAATTGAATACGTCATCCTGATTTGTAGCTGTGTCAACTCTCCTTTAAAGAAATTCTAAATTGTCGCATTAATATCAAAGAGATCCTTGTTTTTTTACCACCAATATAGGTCATTCAATCAGCCATTTATGTTTATTATATTATGGTTTCATGTCAGGAAAAACACGATGAATAAGCTCCTCTTTCGAGGCCATGAAGTGACAGAAACCCGTTAAAAATGTTATTAATCCAACGAGGTGTCAACTGCGTCGCTACCATTTTCAACTATTTCTACAATCGCAGTATGATATTGTTGGAAAAACACTTGTATGTTATTTGTTAATTGGCGATTCTTTATGTGTCGCCACAAATTAGATGATTTTAGGAATGTGTTTAGTTCGTCAGCAACAGTTGATCCAGGAATAGTCTGGCGAAAATCACCTGCCAACAGAATCATGGCTTCACCAAAAATATTTTCGTTGTCGCGTAAATCTTTTAAAGTCCTGTGCAGTACCTCCAGCGACTTGAATATCTGGAAAATCTTCTTTATAGCTTTTTTTTTGGCGATTTGGTGGCAGACTGGTGTTTCGTTGATTTGCAATTTAGGAGTAATTTCAAGGCCGAATTGCCGTTTGTCTGCCTACTAACAGGTGCCAAGTTGCCCCTATTCCCATTATAACTGGGCGTTGAAAATGAGTGAAATCGGTTCAGGAATTACCTCAACCCTCATGTACTATATATGGTGATTTTCGTTATTCTATAGGACTTTATTTCAAATTGTGTGTAATAAAATTACATCAATAAATTTCGAGAGAATAAAATGTTCGGTTGCCTTTCCCTACTTGCTACAAATTGTTTTGGGCTATCGACACAGCCTTATGCAATTGAACAATTATAAAAATATTTTAACAAAGCAACAATGACAACTTTCAAAATATTATTAATTTTTTTTTTGTTTTTATAATTTTGTTGTCAATTCAAATAAAACCATCTTCTTGTTATCTTCCTCACATTTTTTGGATATATACTTACGTTCTAATCCTTAACTGGCTTTCCATAAATATTTCAAAACTAAACGACTAACGACTAACGACACAAATTGTTCGTATGGGTGATTAGGGAAATTGTGGATTTAAGACTTTTTCAGGCAATTTTTCTAATTTTTCTCTCCGTAAGAACCATCCCGGTACCTCTAAAAACATTCCAAACAAAGAATTTGCGAAATCGGTTCAGCGGTTCTCGAATTATGCGCTTAGCAACACATTTTGCGATTAATTTTTATATATTAGAAGATGAGCTAAAACTCTAGACTTTGGTGTCCGATGTCTTTCTCTCTGATTATGAAGCCAATTCTCAACAAATCAAAAATATCGTAAGTCCTTGTATAGTAAATATATTCAAGAATAGTCAGTTTAAATTTGAAGTCGATCGGTTAATCAATCTTGTATCAATTTCGCGTTGAGTTATGGTGTCAGCAGTTTTGAGAAATGTCGCTCCGAGAAAAACGCTGTAATTCAAAAACAATTCAAGATACGACCTTACCGCCTTCACAGAATATTTTTGAGTATAAACTATCGAATACGCAAAAAAAAACGATTTATTTGTAAGCTTCAACTTTGAATTTCTGATACAAAATAGAGCACTAAAACCACGGATGTTGATTGAACCAGGTTCAGGTGTATGAAATCGCCACATACATATATATTTATTCAGTATAAATGAGTTCAAACAGCTTCACAATTTAATTTTGATCTCTAGCAACGAACAACAGTCTCCAAAATAAAAGATATCCCTACCAAGCTGCGCAACAGATCTATAAAAGAGCACTAAAAGCCAGAAATGCCGAACTGTCGCAGCTTAAGGAGAACTGGAAATATTTTAATGAGTCATATTCCAGCAAATGACTTCCATCAATCCAAAGTCTCCGGGCTGCAATTAACCAGGCGGCGCGACGAACACAACGATACACATGTGAGCAGCAGCTCACACAGTTCAGGAAGGCAGTTGCTTATGAGTGAGTGTGTGTGACTTTATGACACCACACTGCCCAAGTGTGAATATGTGCAACGTGTGTTTGTATGGGTTTTAGTGTTGGCTTGACCAGCCATGAGCGTTTTGCACTGTTGATATTTGGGTCAACGCATAAAAATTTTAATAACTACAACAGCAACAACACGGCAAGTGAGTAAGCCATAAACGCTAACACTTTTATAAATAAACAAACACAAGCACGCAGCAGCAGGGAGAGCAATGGCAAAAGCTGGATTAACTTTTACTTTCGCTACGCGCTCGCACGTTCACTGCTTTACTGCTATGCCAAATGCAGCATTTAACACTTTTGCAGATGCGAGTACACACACATACAGACAGACGCTGCGTTGCGTTGCTGTTAAGTGCAATTCGATTTGCGCTTTGCCAGCGCGTTGAGCCAACTTGGCTTATGCAAAAATGGGTCAAATGTTTGTGCGCAAACAAATGGAAATAAAAACTGCATGCGAATAGTAGAAAGCGCGTGAGTGCGAGCGTTGAACATAAATTTTGCAAGCGGCGAAACTGCATCAAACGCGCTCAAATGCGACAAATGCCAAAGACCCATTAACCTCCTTTCGAATGCGCCTCACTGCCACACAGCAGATATAACAATGAAGTCGCGGCCTGATACAAGAAGCGAAGGAAGCGCACATATGTATATGTGTTTGTCACAGAAAAAAATAAGTGAAAATAAATATATTTTACGCAAAAGCGGTGACTGCGTGAAGTAGCTGCTGCCAAGTGCTGTCAACACGAAGAAAGTCTACGCACGCGAGCTGCCACCAACTTTGGCACTAGGCTCGGTGCTCCGGTCTCAGTGCCAAGTGTGTGGAAACATCTGAGAAGGAAAGCTGAAAATATGATGAATTGCGCACACTTTTACTGCAAGCGCTGAGGCTGTATGACAAAGGTGAAGGCAGGAGAGGCGCAGCAGCCTGTGCTAAAACAAACACGCGCACCTTCAGTGGCAAAAACGAAAGCAACAACAGCGAAGAGCATCATATTGGCAGCGATGTCAGCAGCAGCAGCAGCAGCGAGGCTGTAGCAGCATCCAGGACCTGATCCAGCTTTGGCCAGCACCAGAAATATCACGGCTAGCTGCATCAGCATACAGCACGCAGCATTTGTCGAGCAGCAAATACAGGCTGTGAACAAAAACTGCACGAGCTGTACTACGACACCTACTCTCTGCTCAGCTCTGCTTTGGTGCTGCTTCTTTGGTACATGTGACATTCTGCAATAGCAGCTTTTTAGGCGCGCATGCTCTCTTTGCCGCAGACTGCCGCTCTCGCTCAGCAGCTCTGCATGTTGCTCTTAAAAGTGCCACTTTATGTGTATTGGTATGCGCGCGCGTGTGTGTATGTGGGCTTTTCCAATTGTTGATTTCCAATCGTAAATTTCGTGCAGCGTTTTAGGCGCAGCAAACGTTGCTTATTGCTTTTGACGAGCAGCTTCGCTTGCATATATACTTAATAGCCATATGTGTATATCGCGCAATAAATATAGATTTTTATACCTGTTTGAGCATTTATGTGCCACTTTACTAATTAAATTGCGCCGCTCTTTAAGGACTTGAACTAAGCCTCAGAGATGTTAGCCCTTTTATAACCAGTATTTTGGTATATTTAAATTTTTTATGGTTAACTATACAGTTTAATGTTATTTGATTGTAATTTTTTTCAATATATTTGGTTATTATGATGGCTTCTCGACTCAATTCTCTGTTCTATTAAAGCATAGAGAACGATATCTCATGTTAAAAGGAGCGATACATATATTTTTTTATTGTGTCAAGTATTCATATACTATGGAAGCTACTTGTAGATGAGATGAGATGCCTTCAGGTCTGACGAATGAATTTTAATTATAAAAATTTCATGATCATGATGTGATGTGTATATAGTCTCAAATGTTGATATAATGTTTAGAAATTTATTTATCTTGATGATGTGATGCGTCGACAAGTCATTGTAGTCTCCAATAGTGATATGATGTAGTGAAGTGGGATACTTTATATCTACATAAATATCGATGCTGCGTGTTGCTATAAAAAGAAGCCTCATACCATATAATGGATTGAGATCTGAAGTGATGTCATATGTAAACTTATTTGGTTTAATGTGTTGCTATAAAAAGGTACCTCATGTGGTGTGATATATTAAGTTGCGATGTGACGTCATATGTAGACATGTGTTGTGATCGGTGTTCTGTGATATATCATATTTCTGATCGTGTGTTGCTATAAAGAGAAATTTCATGTGATATGATGAATTAAGGGGCGACGTAATCTCATATGTAAACTAGTGATGTGAACTGATGTGATTATATGATATGATATTATGTTTGGAACGTATATGTGATGATGTGATTAGATTCAGATGAAAAAATAGAGAAGATATATTAAATTAAAGAAAATGGGAAATTTTGCTAACATATTCGACAGGATATACTCCGAAATGATGTACTCTGAGAGATATACTTTTAAGGAATATATACCAGTTGAAGGCATATTTTATCGCATCAAGCTCGAGTTCAATACTTTCTCGAACAAAAAATATTAATTATACTATTTTATTCTCAAAAAAGCTCCAAACAGTCCAATAATTTCTTCATTTCCTACGAACAAGCACTTGCTGCTCTTACATATAACATACTCAAATACAAATATTATTCCATAGAAAATGTTTTCTTTTGTGGCACACATTTTTCCTCAGTTATTTGTGCCGCTAACTCAATTTTCCTGCTTCTTTTTTGCAACACAGCTTACTGCTTGTTTTCTTTGCGCTTAGTTAGCTTTTGGGCGCTCACGCTTCCGTGTAACTATCTAATTTCAGCGCTCCGTTTCATATTTTCTCATAAATTCTACTTAAGCAACACACATATAACTAGGTACACACAGCCAACATGTGGCGCACTTTCATGTTTGCGGGGAATGGTTTTCTTCTGCTGCTCGAATTTTGCTGCTTAAGATCGTATTAAGATGGCGAAATTTGTTGTTAGTGCAGCACAGTGGCAGCATAATCGGCAACAGAGCTGCGCGTTATTTTAATTACTAAATGTAGTTGCGCGAGTGTATGCATATATGTATGTATGTAATAAGTTGTGGTTTGTCTTCACAAAAACTATATATAAGGTTATATATGAAAGCAAGCAAATTCACAGCAACAACTCAACAACAACAACAATATACATTTACTTATGCCTGTATGTGTTTGTAGGTATTTATGCACTTCTTTCATCCTTCCTTATCATCAACACCAACACCACCGCTGCCAACACCAGCAACATTCTTGACGACATCACCGTTGCCTCTTATAGCTTTCACGCTTCCCACTCAAGCGTTCGCGGCGCGTCTGCTCGAGCCTCGTCAGCTCGTGTCGAGTACTTGGGCTCGGGAAATATGGGTCAAGTTTTTGTTATTCCAACTAAAGTGGAATAAGTGCTGAGTATTCGGCTGTTGCTGCCATTGCTGTGTGTGTGTGTGTGTGTGCATTAAAAGTACACGCCAACAACAGCTGAAGTATTCGGCAAACAACAGCGACAGCATTAACACCAAAAGCAAAAAGTGCGCCAAGGCAAGCCATTTTGTGTGGCAGCAACAGCAGCAGCAGCAACAGAAGCATATCGTAAAAGCATTAATGCTTGTACTTGCAAAAGCAGGGCAAGAAAATGCCAAAGCAAATATGGATTCACCTTTTACACACACACACATATGAAATGTTTGTGTTTGTGTTTGTGTGGGCGTCTGTGTATACTTTCTGTTTTCACTTGCACAGCGCTATCACAAATTATATGCCAACGCATTAATGCATGCACTCATTATCAATTTGCCCAGCGGCAGGCAGAAGACAGCTGCTGGCTGAAGATAGCGCGCTCAAGAGCAGAGTGCAGAGTGCAAGTGCGAGTATGTTTATGCAAAGCAGTTGCAGCATCGCTACAAGTATGAGCGAGTGTGTGTATTTTGACATCAATTCGCTTTCATAAAGCGAGTATTCTATTAACCTCTTGCTTTCTTACCTCGTGACCGAGCATGTTATCCACTTCACATTGGATGCTCCAAAAAATTTAAGACCGTTGAGATTTCTTGAAATCTCCAAATGTGAAAGCTCATGCGCTCATGCTCACTTGTTTAGCACCAACTAATTTCGTTTTAAAAATCTTGACCTATTTACCGGACCTTAAGAGATTTCTTAGCGTGCGGCATTTCAAAGGAAATATATATATATATGAATTTAGCTTATCATGTGCTCACTTCATGAGTGCAACTAAATGGTTCCAACATTTTTTGCTTTCGCATGACTTGAAGGTGTCTTTAATATGAAAGATTCAAAAGAGATTTTCTTTTTGATCATTTACACAACAGTATGAAATAAGACAGTCCTTTGGAAACCTGGATCTCCCATAGATTAGCAATAAGGAGTCGACAAAGCGTCCTTAACTTACTACAAATCTTCAGAGATTTTTAAATTCTATGTATGTTCTCTATTTCCCGAGTTTTCTCGAAAAAGTGAGATCCAAGAAATCCCTTTTTTTTTGATCTCGCAAAGGCGGGACATTTCAGAAGAAAGTGATGAGATGATTTCATCTCATCCTCCTCCATGCAGCTTCTACAGCTAGCATCCGGTAAGATTTTTAACCTTTCAGCGTGGATCCCGATAGGACAAAGGCCAGTAAGAACCCCTACGACTAAGGAAAGGTAAGGTTTACTGAGGGCGAAGAGCTCAGTGGGCCTTCCGCCGTTTACGTTGGTCCAGAAGGCTGCGACTGCGCATGTGCTAGTGACGGACCAGCGTCTACCCAGCTCAGCCGAGCTCCATCTGTCCATTAGCAAACAGCAATAGGACAACGGGACTCCTACATGCTTCTATGCTTCTAATAGTGAGTCTGACGTTCCTGACCTTGCAAGCTCATCAGCCTTACCATTCCCCGCGATTCCGCAGTGGCCAGGAACCTAGACTAATATAAATGAAAAGTATAACGATGCTACCGACAGAGAGGATAGGCATTCCTTAATCAACTTTGAGCGCGTAGTCAGTGAACTAGGGCTAGTATCGCCGCTCTACTATACGAGTGGATCGTCACCTCCCTAAATATTGGTGCGTTGGTTGGCTGGATAGAAAAAATCAACCGAATGAGATTTCTTTAAGACAAAATGCATAGCGCAGCCATTAATCAATCGGCGACTAAAAGAATGCAGCGGGAGGGTCTAGTACAAAAATTCAGTGCATTCAACAAAGAATAGTTGAAGAAAGCAAACAATACAGAAAGTATAAAAACACAGTCAAAAATGCCAAAAATTCCAAGAAACAATATTTTTCCTCGACAAAGCTTCTCCGAATTAAAGCGCCACATATAGAACGGGCATATAAGCTACAAAAAAAAAAAGACTCAAATCCAAGCGCTTACGCTCAACGGAGTATATACGAGCATGTATGTAGCTCTGACAGACATTTTTCGTTGTAGGAAATCCGGATAAATTTTGAAAAATGACTGAAAATCCGTTTTCGCGTTTCGTTTTCGTTTGTGCCCGTGACGTTAAGTAATTGAGTCTAATAAGCGGATACGCGGAGGCATGTGAGCGCAAGTGTTGTTGTGATTTTCCACGCTAGATTTACGTTGCGCCAATGTAGACATTCATACATGTATATGAGTCTGTGTGTGTGTGAGTGCCGACGTTATGTGCCATGTTGTTAGCTAGTAGCTGTCGTTCAAGCATTGAGTACACAATCGAAGCGTTGAAATCAGTGTTGAAAAGTGTTGAGCAAATACTGCTTGGGCATGTGGAGGTGAAGCAGTTTTCCTAATAAGCGAGCTTATGCCGTTATATATGAGTTTCTCAGTTACAACAAATATGCACACACGGCCTCAAGTGCTTGCAGATATATGCGAGAGTGTGTGTGCGTAAGTAACTAATACGCACACACTCATTGCCAGTTCTGCGATTTTAAGCAGCATATTGAAGCGTAAATTCATTTATCATTGACAGACTCAAGTCAAAGTTGCCAGAAATAGCACGAAAATCGCAGCGTACAAATTGTTTGAGAAATGAGCGAATTGGAAATCTAGCAATCGATAAATTAAGACAAAATGTGGAAAAATCCGAAACTGGGAGAATTTATAAATAACGTTGGTTCAACAGTTGCCAAGTGTTTTTGTATGAGTTTGCTGTTGATTGAGTGATGAATGAAAATACTGTTGAAATGAAATTCTTACATTCATACATTCAGCAAGTAGCGGATATAGAATTTTACTGTTCAAAGTTAGCGATAACCACATACTTCGTACTTTTTATGTTGAGGAGAGTATTTTAAAGCTTTTGAGTTGTTTTTGTAAGGCTGTACATTATATACAAATATCTGTATATATCAAAAACCGTCTTTTGGTCTCCAAACGCGATGAAGATTTGTTTTGTAAAAGAGCCTACGTTGTGGTACTATCTTAAGGATAAAATTATAAGTCTTTGCTTCAAATTCAATTTTTTTTTGCTCAATTTTCATAATCAATAATCTCCACCAATAAATAGGTATAAAAAATATATAACAATCAAAATAGAATATAATTAAACTTTAAGCGTTTAAAACTGTTTTCCCTCCTATGTAACATATTTTCACTCCAACTTCTAGTGAGAAATTGGAAGATCTCACTAAAGATATGAGCTTAAAAATAGCGCGCCTCTAAACATTTTTTCATTTCAACAGCACAGCTGCAATGACGTGGGTGTCAGTCGACATGGCTCCACACATTGGACTTGAGCCAACCTGTCAATCGGCGCGTCGAGTCGGCTGGCCATGTGGAGTGCGCGGCGTATTTAGCACAATCAGGCGAGGCATAGGCGAATAAACTGCATTCCAATATGAAATCACAAACGCACAGTCATGGCGTCTAAGGCGGTGCTGGTTGCATCAAGGCTGACACTTGCCGCCAGACTGATGTGAGCTATAAAAAGCTTTGTTGGCGATTGAAGTAGAGCAGATCGCTTCCTTTATGTGTGTTGTGTTCTGTGTTTGCGTATTTTTCATTTCCACTGTGTTGCCTTGGCCACATTTATGTGTTTGTTTAGTTTCTATTTTCATCGTTTGTATCGATGTTGGCATGCAACAAAAACAACAAGAAAGCAGATACAAACTGCTGAGCGAATTCAGACGCGTTAAAGATAACAATGCAACGTATGTGTGTGCGCCTGCGATGATGATATATCATTATTTGCGTTTAGTAATCACTTGTGGGCTTTGCGCTTTTTGCCTGCTCTCCCGCCATGGTTGTATATCAACTCATTGTTTGCGGCGCCACACACTCTCGCATATTTGTTTATTCGCTATAATGTGTTGTCATCTTCACCCCACTTCCTTTGAATTTGTTGTGTTCTGTGCGTCGGTGTGGAAAAACATACGCACACAGCCATAAATAATGACTGGCAGAAAATTATTAAAAAAATATGGTCTGCGTCGTTGGAAATGGCACACACAATATTTGCATTTAAAGCGTACGAAATGACCGATAACCGTCGCTTAATCGGGTGCGCCTTGCTTTTCACAGCTCCAGTGTATTCTAATTTTAACCTAACCGAGTAACATCTACACATTCATTTTTGATATTAGGGAGTGAGTTGACATTTGTGGTATTGGGAAGAGATTTATATTGTTATATATTTAATGGGTGGGTTATCCTATATATATACCCCAATGCATACAATCTGATATATAATTTATACTAAATTTTTTTTTGAAAAATGCTTGAAATACCCTTTAATAAAATTTCATAATTTCTAAAATATAATTTTTCTTTTTTTTTTCATTAAATAATATATCACATTCTTGAATTTTGTATGTCTAAATCAACATTTCTGACTAGGATCATATTATTTAACTAAATTTTCAAGCAAGATTTCCTACTACTTCGTAATAACAAGCCGGAGCAACGCCTAACTTCAAACCCACACTTTCATATTTGGTTATAACCGTGTCTACTACCGAGTTTGTCGCCGTGCTAATTCTATTGAGTTGGCTAAAAATAGCAGAAAATATTCATTTCGACTCGCCACAACACGATATCGCGCCGCGCGTCCGCAATTGAGAATTGAAAAATCCCACTTGACTTCGATTTATTTTTATGATAAGCCAAATTGACTATATAAAATGGCTGACTGCAGCCAACTGCGCAGTGACAACCGAACAATTGCAAACAAATTAACTACAATACAAACAACAACCGCAAACGCGGCGTTCCCGGCGACCGATGGCGGAGCGCTGGGCGGCGTAGCGGTCGAGCAAAGGTGTCAGAAAACGAAATAAAAACCGTAGTAACGGCATTCGCCAGCAAACAATCGCACGCCACGCTGCAGGCATTTTTATTTTTTGGCAAATTGCCAATGAACACGCCGACAACAATGACAAGCAACAATTGCTGGTGGCGCTGGTGGTGTTGATGCCCAATCGCCAGCGCTCGTTCGCTCCCTGACTGCCGTGTTGACATTGCTGTTGTTGTTGCTACAGCTATGCGATAACAACAGGCGGCAGGCAGGGGCGGCATTGCCAGCCATCAGCCGCTAATGTGGCTGCGGTGCGCGCGGCAAACAACGGTTAGACTGCACTGAGCTAACTAAAAATATGATAGCTTTATTTGGCGTGCGCTCGCTCCAGATCAACACTGCAGGTATGCGCTGTTTGCCAGACACTCACACACACATACACATTGCGGCAGCAGCTCAATTCCGACCATTTTTGTCTGAGCATTTATTCGTATTCATTCGCTGTTTGAAATATTCCGCGCATGCTGCCACATCGAATTGCACTGCATTTGCACGCCGCGGCAATAATACCTGCGGAATTCAACTATTACACACTTCAGTTGCCGGCGCTGCCACCGTTGTTGCTTATTGCTGTTGATGGCTCATAATGCGGGCATTTTCCGGCACTTTTATGTCTGCTCAGCTTCATCACGCTCAAATATGCAACTGTAATGCGTGCGAATGTCTGTGATGGCTTGTGGCTTGAATGCTAGCAAGATATTTGCCCTCACAATGTGATCACTGTTCGCTTGCAGCCCGCAGGCCCCACTTGTTTGTCATAGCAGACACAATTGCGCAATTTCGTGAACATTTCCAAAAAATCAGACAAATATTTATTTGCAAAAGTGTGAACGAAAATATGTGTGCTCCGCAGCGCTCGCTGTCCATTTGGTGCACCGTGTGGTATGAGTAACACGAATTTATTGCTTGTCTGCTGACACCTGCTGTTGTTCTTGTTGTTGACTGCGCTTGCACATTAACTCACATCTCTGCAATCATTTTCTTGTCGTCCATTATGCTTTTCACCATTTCCTCAAATGTTTTCCTCCTATTATTGCATTTCATGGCTGCTGCCAGCTTTGGCAGTTGTGCATTTGCGCCAACTGCAGTCGTAATTTCTGCTTTCTACTTGCTGTGGTTTGTCACTTTAACTGCAATTGCAGTTTTAAATGGCAGCTAATAAAAGTGCAAGCAATGCGCTGCCATTTATTTATATATTTTTATTTTTTGCTTTTCTCTCTTGCTCGCTGACTGTGCTGTGGGTTATGTGAGGCACACAGCGTGCTTTTAAGTGATGTTAGATCTTAATGTATGAGCAGCACATCACACGTTTGTTGCACTCATAACTTTAGTGTCCTTTTAATATTAGCCACCAGCGTGTGCTGTGAGAAATTAATATTTATTTGACTCTATGCGTTCGGTGTATGCAATAAACACTTTCTCGACTTATATATGTCATAGTTTGAAATAATATAAATGAATAATAGTTAGTAATGCGAAAGCATAATATCATATTAAACAGCATTAGTAAGTTCTTTGTTGTATTTGTTAATCGAAAAATATGATAGCTTACTACAAGTATATATGGTACATTCTTTAACATTATGAAATATTACTCAACTTATTTTTTATTGACCACCCCTACGGCAGCTCTTGAATGGATACTTAACCTGCCGCCAATAGATCTCTTTGCCGAAATATATGCGGCAAAATCTGCGGGTCGACTACTGGCGGGAGGAGAATTTACGTATAGAACATTTGGGCACAGCTCGGTGGGTAGGGGCGGTTTGGCAGGTACCGACTACTTGAGCCCACTCATGAACAGGGAAAGAAGATTCTGGGTGAACCTGGAAAAAGACGGCTGGCGTAAGGGAATGATAACACAGCAGCACATTGAATATCTACACGATTGGTTCGAAAATGGAGGACGGGATATGGGCGGGAATATACTGTCCGGAGTTAAATGTAAGGCAGCCTTTTAAACTTCCGATCCACTGCAGTATTTTTCAAGCGGAGGTGTTTGCTATTGGGAAAGCCGCAGAGCTAGCGCTCAATACAGCAACCGGCTACTCCAAAGTCAATATCTACGTAGACAGTCAATCAGCAATCAAGGCAGCAACCTCGGTTTGCATTTTGGCCAAAGTGTTTTGGATACCAGGGTAGCAGTGGAGAGAGTTGCTAGGAACACGTGTCTTCACTTCTGCTGGGTGTCAGGACATAAAGGCATTGAAGGCAACGAGATTGTTGACGAAATTGCCAAGAATGGTGTAAAACTGTCTTACGGAAACGCGACCGTCATTGGCAAACCCATGCACTGTCTATACGATGATCTGGACAGGGGCATGACAAGAAAAATCCTAACACGTTGGACAAATATACCGGGGTGTAAAACCGCTAAAGCCATGTGTAAAACGGTAGACCTGAAGTACACCAAACTCATATTGTGACTCGATAGAAGGGACTGTAGGAGTTTGGTAGGAATACTCACAGGCCACTGTCTGGTGGCGGCACATGCCTGCAAAATGGGAATTACAGATCGAGATGACTGCAGGAAATGTCAAGAGCAAGGTGCAATAGAAACATTGAAGCATCACCTGTGCACCTGCCCTGCATTGTCAAGCCAACGACTTCGCTACTTGGAGGCCTCACAATATGAGAATCTGGAAGAGGTATCGAAAGTGAGGCCGCAAAAACTTTTAAAATTCGTGTCAAGCGCAGGCATCCTAAAGGATGACTACTCCTCGTGGACAACGTGACGGCACTCCATCTGGTATCGCAAAGGACTTAAATGCAGGTGTGGCGTATTGGCCTACCAGTATAACCTAACCTAACCTAACCTAACCTATTTTTTATTGAAAATATAATAAGTATAAGCTAACCTAACCTAACCTAAAATATTTTTTATTGAAAAAATATTATATTTAAATGAATGAAATAAAATTTTTTCGAACAAATTTTGAGAAAAATTCCGATGTGCTCCTCCAATATAAAGCTTAGTCTTTAAATTCCAGCAATAAACACATTCTACTAAAATCATTAGTACACCTAATCCATCAGCAGTTTATAATAAAAGCATATTAAATAATTAATTGAAATCAGTACTGCTGCAAAGCTTAGCCAGCTCAGTCGATATAACCTAATACAAAATTGCTTGAACATCCATTCCAAGCCCATTTAAAGCCTACAATGCTCCCATGTCGAAAATGTCGATAACACACACGCATAAATAGTGATGTTAAGTGAGCTCATTTAATGCGTGCTAAGCATAACAAAACCCGTTCATAATTCCTACAAAATACTAACAACAAAAACATATACATATGTATACGTGTATTAGCAATAAAGGCAATAAAGCGAATGGAAAAAGGGTACACAATGAAATAACAATAATGCAATCAGTAAAAAATGGGAGTAAGGAAGTGGGTGGGATGGGAAGAGGAAGAGGAAGTGTGTATGTAATGGCTGAATGGCCCCGTTGGCTAACATATGAGTGTGTGTCTGTGTGAAGGTAAAAATCTGTTTCAGCTGCAGTGTGGAGGAATGGCAATACAAAGCAATTGTAAAAGTAGTTGGCCGATCAACCGCACGCGCTGGCATTTAAGCGGCGACGGTGACTCGGGTGCCACTGTTAACCCTGATTTGTTGTTTGAATTAAGAGAAGTAACTCAGTGTTAAATTTAACAGAAATATTATGAAGAAAAAATAGTCCAAAATATGCCTATCTCTCTCGAACTCAAATAAAATTGAGTCTTTGAAAACAGAATTGACAGACGATTACTGACAGTATCAAATTCCGATCCGAAGCAGTTTATACAGTTTCAAACAGTTTCTTAAAAACTTGTTATATGAATAAATTCAGCAACACCGATTATAGAAGTAGTGATCCAGAGTCCGCCACCCCTTCAATGTCAAACACACTACTCTACTTTAAAGATTTACATATATGTAGTCATTCCCTGAAACCCAACACGAACATTCATTCAACATAAGCTGCCCCATTCAAAAATATGGTCAATAACAAACAAACAACAGTCATTTAGGTAACTATATTGTAAACGAATGCAAGCCATTCGGAGGACGCCGATCAATGCCATTGCCCAAATGGTCAGCGGTTAGCCTAAAAGGAAAACATTGCTGACCGCGCACATTCGCCGCACATAAATTGTCGGGGGCCGAAAAAGCGGAAAGTGAAAAGGGAGTGCATGAAAATGAAAGGGTGTCGTGTTGGGCCCAACAAAAAACAAAAATCAGACTGGCAAACTGCCGCTTAAATTACATAGTGGCCAATTTGGTAGTTTTGCTTTTGTTTCTCTCCTTACACTTTGGGCATGAGCAACAAGACAACAAAAGCATAGAAAAAGGGAACCATTCCCATACACACACTTGTGCACTTGTGCATACACGAAGACGAAGGGTGACCAACAAAGTCCTTAAGCCTATCAGATGGCGTGTAGAAACAGTAGAGGAGGGCCAGGGTGGCCTTAACCAAAACCATTCAAACGTGGCAAAACAAATACGAAACCTACGCAGCTTAATGCATGCCAACATAGCACTCTCTGTATGCTTGTTTGTTTGTCTTATAGGCTTCGCTGTTTGTTTGTTGCTTAGTTGTGGCAGGGGCCTCTACTAATGTTATGTTAGCGCAGATAGTCTTAGACATTCAATTTTCTGCAAATCCGCAAGTTTATCACTTTTGCGACGAAAACTTAACTCCTTACTTACTTTCATATAAAGTATATGTGTTCAAGTGTTCACACAGCTGTTAGCCCTCAAGAAATACGTCCATTTATCAGAGTAATCCTATTATGACTAGTTCAATCCGAGTTGTAAACTGGTTGTATTGAGTAGGCTTGAAAAGGATTGTTATTTCAAATATTACAAATACAAACTGATATATGGCAAAAATTCAAGAATTTTGGTTTCATGCAGATATGAGAAAACTTTGACGCTCACTGAGGAGCGGTTCGATTTGGAGGTCCTCATCAACTCTAGCAAAGAAAACTCTCAATATGACTACGAATAATATGATATGACTACCCAAATTAAACGAAAAAACAAAACCTATCTACCTAGATTGACAGTATATAAGCCGCAGAAGCGTTTTGAATGTCCCTTAGAAGATAATCCGAGCTACACCACCGTCTATATTTTTCTTAAGAGCTTTATGAAAATATTTTTCTGTTTTATTCTAGATTCTAGAGTTTTCATTCTTAGATAGGTTCTCCAAATATAAATGTTATATGTGAAGAAGAGCCGCTATGGTCCGCGAGATATTTTCTCTGCTCTATAATGAAAGAATGAGTGAAGGCGTAGAATACTCTATAAGTCAAACTAGTCTCAGTATTTTTTCCATAATATTATCATATATATCTCTATATAGAAACAATATCTCTATCCTATGTATATGTAAGATATAGTCAATACTAATTTTCATAATATTTCTATCCTGAATTATATAAAAATGTCACAAACTCCTTCTAATAACATTTGCTTTCAAAGTGAAAAGGAAAATCTTCCATTCTTTAATACAAAATATGAAGATGAAGCCAAGTGTAACATAAAGATCCGTACATTGGTTGAGCAAAACCACTATCAGGCATGAAAACAGAAAAGCGGCTGTCCACAGCACTAATTCGCTTTGTTTTCCAGTGTTCCGTGAAAAGTGCGAATACAAATATTTCAGCAGAATGGACAGCAAACAGGGAAGACAACAATTCGACCGCAGCAAACAGGAAATCCCAGGCCGTTGATAACGACAGCAACAACAACAGCAGCAACAGTAGAAATGAAGCCTACGAAACACTCACATAAAGGGTGATTTTTTAAGAGCTTGATAACTTTTTAAAAAAAAAAAACGCATAAAATTTGCAAAATCTCATCGGTTCTTTATTTGAAACGTTAGATTGGTTCATGACATTTACTTTTTGATTTAAATGTTGACCGCGGCTGCGTCTTAGGTGGTCCATTCGGAAAGTCCAATTTTGGGCAACTTTTTCGAGCATTTCGGCCGGAATAGCCCGAATTTCTTCGGAAATGTTGTCTTCCAAAGCTGGAATAGTTGCTGGCTTATTTCTGTAGACTTTAGACTTGACGTAGCCCCACAAAAAATAGTCTAAAGGCGTTAAATCGCATGATCTTGGTGGCCAACTTACGGGTCCATTTCTTGAGATGAATTGTTCTCCGAAGTTTTCCCTCAAAATGGCCATAGAATCGCGAGCTGTGTGGCATGTAGCGCCATCTTGTTGAAACCACATGTCAACCAAGTTCAGTTCTTCCATTTTTGGCAACAAAAAGTTTGTTAGCATCGAACGATAGCGATCGCCATTCACCGTAACGTTGCGTCCAACAGCATCTTTGAAAAAATACGGTCCAATGATTCCACCAGCGTACAAACCACACCAAACAGTGCATTTTTCGGGATGCATGGGCAGTTCTTGAACGGCTTCTGGTTGCTCTTCACCCCAAATGCGGCAATTTTGCTTATTTACGTAGCCATTCAACCAGAAATGAGCCTCATCGCTGAACAAAATTTGTCGATAAACACATTTCGAACCGAACACTGATTTTGGTAATAAAATTCAATGATTTGCAAGCGTTGCTCGTTAGTAAGTCTATTCATGATGAAATGTCAAAGCATACTGAGCATCTTTCTCTTTGACACCATGTCTGAAATCCCACGTGATCTGTCAAATACTAATGCATGAAAATCCTAACCTCAAAAAAATCACCCGTTATTTATGTGATGAAGGCGCCTCTGTATGTGTTTGTGTATGTGTGTGTGAAGCGAAGTGCAAATATTGCTTTGCTTGAATGAATCTAACAAAGAGTTTACTTATAGTTGTAATGAAGTATATAAAGTGTGCACACAACAACAACTCAGCATATTGATATTACAAGACACACACACACACATATATACATACATGTACAACTTTCAACATACAGAATGGGCTTTATGAACGACTTAGTTCGATAGAGACGCAAACAAATGACATGCCATAACGGCAAATGGTCAGTCAAACCGAAACTCTCTACTCTCTCTATATATACACATATACATATGTAGATGTGTGTGTGTGTTTGTTGTGCTTTCTTGTTGTTATAAATAGCTGGTGATTTGCCTAAATGCTGAGACAAATGTGCTTGGTTTTGATTCGGCAGCATTGTTTAACAACTTCGGAAGTTTATGGCAGCAGTCCGGTATGAGACTGAGCGCATGTGTGTGTGCCTGTGTGCGTCTAGGAAATATTACCGAATATGTGACATCTGTTTTGAGCATCATGAACGTTGTAATTTGATAGGCAACCAGCAGCAGAGGCGAGTTTAGAGAGGCGTGTCGGCTATTTGCAAGCTGCAAATTGAAGTTGCTTTATGATTTCGCATTCAAATCCAATGAATTTCAAAGTAGACATCCAGCAACTTGCTATTATCCACATATGTATACTATATCCGTACGCAAGCAGCTTGCGAAGCGTATTCGAGATAATTTAATTTAATATTTCATATGAAACAGTTCTGAAGGTGAAGACGGAAGTTAAGCATGCATAAATCTCTTGAGTAACAAAGGCCCTCAAAATAATTTTGAATAGAAAGTGCTTTGCTTCTCTTTAAAGCAATAATTTTATGGATATTTTAGCCAAAAATTACATTTAACGTATTTGAAAATTCAACAATCCGAAAAATATGAGCACTGCTATGTGAAAAAATGGTCCATATTAAAAGGCATATTTTTTTGTCTGCGAAAGGCGGAGGAACGTGCTCCAATAATAGCCGCGAAAATAGGGCGCAAAAAGTGTGCGAATGAACAAGAGGCCAATAACACCTAGAATGAGGGCCAATATAGCATATAAACATGCGGCTCACTGCACACGGGTACAGAGGGCCGCGCTTTCCCCACCAACGGCCGCTTTCGTCTTGACGCGTACAACTGTAAAATTATTTCGTCTGCAATGCGGCGCTGCGCACATTTATTGGCAAGTGAGTGTGTGTGTTGAGTTGAAAGGCGGCCAAATGCGTGCGCAAAATGGCGGCGCGTTTCAATAACATCTTCGTGGTAGCAGGCGCTACCCCTTTGCCTGTACGCTTGTGTTGTTGTTGTAAATCCTTCATCACTCACGCGCTGCTTTATGGGTACGCCGCCGTTGATTTTTATTTATTATTTTCTCACTCGCCGCAGTGTTAAGTGTTTTAACAGGGAAATAAAGTTAAAGCCTTCAATGCGGTATGGCCGAAGCTACCACCGCCTGCCTCTAACTCAGCCCAGACACAGCGTGTGGCTTAAAGTCATTATGACGTTGTAACCAACATAATTTGCGTTGCTCAACAGGGTGTTTTTCCTTTGGCGGAACTGGGCATGAAGGTGGCAGAAGAGTTAACGTCAGCCAGCCAGCAAGCCAGCCAAGTGAAAATTGTCAATTTTTTACACCTGCCTGCGCTGCGTCATCTCCCGCACCCGCACCGGTTGTAGGCTATTTCTAGCTATTAGTCGAGCACTCTTTGTTGAGCCATGTCATTGCTGTCTAAATTGATGTGTACTCAGGTTGTTAGCTGCTGGAGTTGGTCAAATTTCCATTGAGTTTCCCTTAACTTTTTGGCTTAGCGACGGTGAAGTGGGCGCCGGCAGTCAAATGAAGTTTGTAGCCTGAGTTGAAATGGGTCAGTCTTAATTAAAGTTGAAAGCTCCTAAAAGCCAGAAGTTGTTAGCTGCACTTTGCTTTCAATTTCAGCGCAGCGGGTAAAGGTGTCTCCGGTCGTCTGTGTCGAGCAATTTGCGTAAGAAGATTGTGTTGAGTGTTTAGTCCTTGCCATGAAAAAACATTCTTACTGCGTTTCAAAATCACTATTTCGAGATTAGGATAGGAAAATTATTAAACAAAATTCTTCTTTGCGATTTTTTTATTGATTGAGAAAATGAAAAATTATAATTCTTTTTAAGTCTCATAATTTTTCAAAACATATTTCAAGCGAATCTAATTTTAATAAATATTTTGTTCTCTACATTAATACTTTTCCCTTTAAAATTAGCGCTGCAACAAATGCAAATAACTCAACCGCAGACCTTGCGAGGCTTTTAAATAAATAAATTACTAAAACAGCACACACTTACACAGAGGCAAAAATGTCAGTAGCACAGTACATTATTAGCGCACACAACGCTGCACACATCACATGCATGAGGCCATTAAAGCCCTGCTCACTTGAGCTTAAAACCTTAAACCCACTAAACCTATTAAAACTTTCGCCTGCCGCAGTAGCATGCTGCCGCGCTCAGTTGCACTGCTATTGCACACTTTATGCATCTTTCATGGACCACACGCTCTTGCAGTGGCATTACGAGCGCTGACTTTGACGGCGCCAGCTGCTGCAAGCTTTCGTATTTAAATAATACATGATTTTGGTGGAAGAGCGCACCTTCATTATGTCGAGCGTAGAGGGCGGGCGTTAGCGTAGCGGCACCTTGGCTTAAGCGAGTACAAAGAATAGCGTTATAACTCGTCTTGCCGCTTGAGCGCGAGTATTACCGTTGTCCTTGTGCATCCTTCATGCTTCGCATGGCGGGTATTTAGTTTTTCATTTTAAATTTTAAATGCATACATTTAGGCGCAGATGAGAAAACTAGCGCACCGTTGTTTTTTTTTTTTTGCTTATTGAGGCTTATGGCAGGGCGCTGAAAAGACTGCTGGTGTAAGTGAGCGTGAATTTTCACAGCAGACAGCAGAAAATTTCACTTTTCCATAAAATTGGCAGCATAATTTCGCTCGGCTTGCGGGTGTGTCACGCGTTCATGTGTCACAGCTGTTGCGGCGCTCGCTTAGAGTATATGCTTAACTATTCTTCTCCGTAGCAAGTTTGTTTGTACTCATATGCGTTTTATGTTATATGTGTGAACTTGGCAATTTTTATGCGGTCTTCACGCACTCACATACCAACATTTGAGGTTGTCAATGTTGTCTCAGCGTTTAACACCAGCGCGCTCGCACCTGAACGGTAGACAAAGAGAACTTGGGCGAAAAAAAGTTGAAAAGGCCTTCATAAGAACTTTCGAAAACAGCTTGTGGCATGCAGTTTGCGATAAACATTTTTCATTAAAGTGCTGTCAATTTTGACATGTCACATTCGTGCATTGAATGCCACCCAAGCGATATCAATTTAAAGACTTTAAGTGAGTTGCATATATGCACGAGTTGAAATTTGAATATTCTTCTTTTGCCATGTGCCTCCATAATAAAGGAGATGTGAGAAGACACCAGTGTATTTTAGCATGATTTTTTGGTGAATTTGCAGCCTGGTAAAACTTCAGTTGACAGGTTGTCAGCCCTTAACATATATACATTTGTGTCACATGCTCATGCAACAACTCTGTCCAACAGGGAGCAATTAAGGAACACTTTCAAGGTTGTAAGTTGGGGCTGAAGAATAATTAAGTATGGCACTTTGTAGTCTACATTATTGTTGTTTTATAACAGTAAATTTTAGGAAAAATATCAATAAATTAAGAGCTCGCGATGTTTCTTACAATGAATGAATGAATGAATGAAAAAGTTGCCTACATTCAGGCGCTGTAAATTGAGCTCGTAAATAGACTACATTTAGGCGTTACAATAGACAATAAATAAACAGAAGATCTTTTCAGCAAATATCTTTGTACAAATATACAAAATTATTGATCTTGCAATTTATGAGTCTTCACATTCAAATATTCAGAGCATTTCCTTCACCTATCTAGGCTGCCAATTGTGGCTTAAAGGGTGTAAGCTTGCAGTCAAAACATGAAAATACATGTAACGGAAGGTTTAAAAAAATATTGCAAAAATAAAAAGACATAACAATTATTATTTTTAGTTGCAAAACGCCCAGCAACCAAATACATCTATAAATATATGCTAGAAATATGCTCTGAACAAAAAATAAATATTCACATATCTCTGTTTATGTACATATTATGGCTGATAAAAGAGTATCGTATAAGCATTAAAAAACAACGCAATAAAAATATAAAATATCAGCTTTTGTTGACAGTGAAGTAGCAGCAAGTTGACATTTATTGGTCATGTTGACAGGCTTGACAGGCAAAATAATGCATAACAATGCAAACAACACAATTTTATAAATAATGCTGTAATGCGAGGCAGCTTGCGATGAGAAAAAAAAAACAACAAAAACAACAACAAAGCAACAGGAAATACAACCACGAACAACACTGTGCGGCTATATGACCCAGTTATATTTAAATGTGTGTGTGTGCTGTTTGCGCTGTAGCTCAACAAACTGCATAAATTCTCGTATATGCTTAAAAATTATATGGAATTTAGCAATGGCTTTATTGTTGTTTGTATTGAAAATGTCGATGTGGAAGTTGTAAAAACAGGAATTTTTGAAAAAGCACTGAGCAATTTTTTCGACATTACTACATGCTGCAACAATAAATATAAATAGTAACAGTGTATCGAATAAAGCGGTAACATGAAATAAATAATCGATAACAAAATGTATATGCAAATGAAAAAACGCAGAGAGATTTCTATTGTTTATACTATCTGTGAATTTTCATTAAAATAACTGACCTTTGAAGTGACCTTTTCCAACATTGCTGTAAATATAGATTGAAAATCGAACTTATTGGCTCTCAAATCATCAGCATAAAGAGTAATATTTTTCATAAATAAAGTAGTAAGCAAATTTCTCCTAGTGCTCCTAAATGTATGCTTTATTAATTATTTACATACATTATAGAGTGCCGTCATGCTACTCACTGTGAATTTTTCTATACATTTATAAAAATATTAGTTGAGATTTCATTTATCGCAGAAAAATAATTGATATTAACATACGACTGCAGCTTGCCAGTAAAAATATTTAATATAACTAACGCCTAATTGTAGGCAACATTATTAGCACCAAGTAGCAACATTAAGCACTTCTTGTATGCTTGTGTAAACTCAAAATATTTAAAAATAGCCAAAAATATTTTTGAAATTCCTGCTTTAATGCACACTCGCTGATCAATCACATTTTTGTTGATTTCATGCAAAATAACCACACCTGACAGAGCCGACTTGGCATGACAAGCATGACATTAATTGTATTTGTAAACGTCACTTGCTTTACGCAAAGTGCATATTACTAAAGTCATAAGTCTCTACAAGTGGGGATCATAAGTCCTGTGCCAACGTCAACGATGAAAAGCTTAAACACATGTTGCGGCCACACACACAAACAGATTTCCATTAACTTTTAACGCATGTAGTCAAGCTGTCAAATGCTGTACACTTCAAAAAACAGAAAAAATGTACGCTTGCAGCGCTCAGCATGTCATGTGTGACGCTCTCTCTCGCAACTTTTTAATCGCAAGCACTTAAGATGAACTTGTCAAAAAGCGGTTAAGCGCCTTAAAGCATGCAAAGTTATTTTTGTATAAACATTATGTCTACACAGGAGTGTGTTAAAAAATTTTAAAACTTTGCGGATGCCTTAATTAGTGAAGGGAGCGTAGTAATTTTCTAGCAACAATTTGACTTTTCGGAGTTTGGTTGCCGTAGTGTGTTTTTAGCTTAGAAATGCAATTGGTACGAAGTTACATACATTTAAGGAAACCTTTAGTTGTTGTTGCACTTGCAATTTCTTTCCACATTATTCTCGCAATTGGCAACAAAATAATTTCCTTTTCATTGCTTCTTCTCGAGTGTTTCGGCACTTAAGCAACTTTCATTTATTGCAGACCATCAAGAATGCGCTGCAACTATTGTAGTGTATCCCAGGGATATATTGTAGAAAATGAGTGCCGAAGTAAAAAGCTTTGAAGGGAATTATGCACAGCACACATTTCAGTTTTTGAGTATTTTCATTTAATTGGGATTTCACTTCAGTTCCTTTCGTATAAAATTGACCAACAAAAATTATTATTTTTTGTGGATGTGGTTGTTGTTGCTGCGAAGGGTATCATTTTCCAAACTAACTTTCACTTCAAAAAAACTTGAGATATGCTGCTGAGTTGATAGACCTTGATCCAGTATAAACTCGGATCGCTTCCAGTTACGTAGATCCATATGACATACAAATTGATAAATATTTTGAAGGCATTGCGGGCCATAACTATGATATTTCCAAAAGGAAACTCAACAATCCAATTCTCGAACCTGCAACACCCAACACAGCAGGAGCGCGTTGTGTATAAAAATATATATGCTGCAAGCGAAACGAATCGTATAGCTAAGCGCCGAAGCAGTGATTTCAGAGCTTGGCTGCGACATTAAAAATTTACTTGCAACTTTTCTTATTACCTCTTACTGCAGCAAGTTTCACCCAAATATAAATACTTTTGTGAGAGTTTTTTGCGATATTTTGTTTTGTTTTTGCATTTCGCACGCTAATACTCGTAATGGCAATTGCAATTGTTTGTTTGCAATAAAATTTATTTTTATGATTGTTGCTTGGCAATTTCAAGTGCTTGGCAAAGAAAAGTTGTAAAGCAGCGGAACTGTGGCGAATTACCAGAAAAACGAGAATAACGGTAATGCTGTATTTGGTCGCTAATGAGGTTTCTCAGTTGATTTGACTTTGGCACTTACACTGGGGCGCATAAAATGTTGCAAGTGTTAGTGTAAGAGTGTGCATTAAACTATTCCATGATTGTGTGCGCGCTTCAAATTGAAAACTCCACAAAGGCACACAAGAAAATCGCGCGCCGAATGAAATAATAAGCATACTTAGCGGCGCTAAGCCATTAGCTGTGTATATTACTTCGCTTTGTGTCTTTTCGGCGTAGTTGTTGTTGGCGCTTATGCTGTATGCTGCTGATGCATTTTTAATGTCGCACGCAAATCCATTGCCGTCTGTGAGCGCATTAATTGCCCTTTTATGTGCGTCGTGCGGGCGAGTGTAACAGCTCATTTATGCATGCGCCTTTGCCCATGGCAGGCCGTTAAGCAGCAATGCGTTTCGCCGTTTCGCCGTTTTGTTGCAATTTAAATTAATTAACTTGCACGCTAATCCGCGTAAAAGACTCGTAAATTGAAATCGCTTTTGAATGGAGGGACAGCCGCAGTTCCTTAGTTCCTTTGTGGTGTCTACGTAAATGCCAATGCGCGTCTGCCATCACTTGATTATTCATTACATTAGGTGTCCTACTAGGAATGTGCAACATGAATATGTTGCTGAGCTATCAAAAACTCATTAGTTTTCAAGTTTAAGTGCTTGGCAACTCTGTCTATAATATCTGTATGTTATAGCGCTCAACCAGCCTTTAAATGCTGGAATAATTTCACAAAATGGCCACTGTCACTTAATTATTTCGTTTTACTGTAAAATTTTATCACTCAAACTTTTCGTTGCTTCCTGAAAATTGTAATTCTCCAGCTTACAGTTCAACTCACTTTTAGTGCAGTTGACATGAGTTTGACTACGACTTAGACTTTGACTTTTCGGCCATTATGTCACTTCGTATTCACCGTTTTACATTACGACATTGTTGTTGTTGGCACTAGACTCATCCTACGCGGAAGGTTCAAAACATAATGGCGCGCGCAACACATGTGCTTGTCACATAATCGCGACACAAAGTCTTGTCATAGTGATGTCAGCTCAAAATGTCAACATGCGCTTTGAAGTTGTGAGCAGAAGAAAAAGCATTGTTGTTGATGCTTTTTACAAGAAACTCTTAGAAAGGTATGTGTTTATGTTAACGAATGCAAATGTTTGAGCGCTTATTAGCGGTTGAAAGTGTCTGTCACCTGTCAGCTGTCAGCGCAACCGGCATTTTGGCAGTCAAGCATGCATTGTAATTAGAGTTGAATGCAGATATTGTTTGTGTTGACATTTTTGTAAGATGTGGCTGTTAAAGAACAAGAAAAAAACGTTAACTTTGGCTGTACCGAAGCTAATATACCCTTCATAGGTGCATTTCTTTTATTAACTATGTGTTTAAGCAAATCTAAAGACGTAAGAAAAAGTAAGTAAAAAAAAAAGAAAACATTTTACTAATTCTTTTTAGCCGGGTTGTTTGCTAGAAACATTAAGGTTATATAGTTAACCGATCTGAACAATTTCTTCGGAGATTATATTATCACCTTAAGCAGTAATCCATGTCAAATTTCGTGAAGACACCTCGTCAAATGCGGAAGTTTTCCATACAAGCCCTTGATTTCGATCGTTCAGTTTGTATGGCAGCTATATGATATAGTGAATCGATCTGAACAATTTTTTCGGAGATTGAATTATTTCTATGGACAATAACTCACACCAAATTTCGTGAAGATAGGTAGTAAAATGCGGAAGTTTTCCATACAAGCCCTTGATTCCGATCGTTTGTATGGCAGCTATATGATATAATGGTATGATATCGGCTGTTCCGACAAAAGAGCAGCTTCTTGAAGAGAAAATAACATCTGCAAAATTTCAAAACGATATCTTGAAAACTGAAGGACCAGTTCGTATATATACAGACAGACGGACAGACGGACAGACGGACATGGCTAAATCGACTCAGTTCAACATACTGATCATTTATATATATACTTTAAAGGGCCTCCGACGCTTCCTTCTGGGTGTTACAAACATCGTGACAAACTTAATATGCCCTGTTCAGGGTATAAAAAACAAATTGTGGATATGTTATGCCGACAACTTAAAAATTAAATCTAAAATTAATTTTTATTAACTAAAAATATATTATTATTATACACTTCGAAGGTCAATTTCCAATCAAATAAATTTATGTCAAACGCTTTCAGCGCTGCTCAAAGCGCAGTGATGCAATGCAAACATTAATGCGCCCCAATTGAATTACACAGCTTTACTTTGATTTGAAACCATTAATGCAATTGCAGTGGCAATTTCGTAATTGCTTTCGCCTCAAGCAATGATTTTACTCAATAAGCGACCATGTTTCAAGCAAAACTACAAGGACAAAATGCGAGATGAATTTATATGAACACATAACTGGTATCTATAACTAAAGATAATATTGAAAGTTATATTACGTAAACAATAAATGTCGCACATCATGTGACTTAATAACAGACACGAAATTGTGTGTACTTAAACTAATTTAATTCATTTCATAAATTGCTGCTTTGAATGACTTTATAAAGTCAGTGAAAATTGCATAAGTGAATCTGGCGTCTGTTGAGAGTCCAATATAAATATTTTCGCTGCCAAATTAGTGCTTGTTTACTGCTTTCTTTAACTATTTCATCAACAACCCACATCATAAGCCACTGACTGAAGCAGTGACAAATTAATTTCAAAATAAAAAGTTGAGATTAATTAAAACAAACAAGTTAAGAATATTATTTCTTCGCTATTTTAACCCTCCCACAAGTTCTCGCCAATGCTCCGCAGCTTTCCTTTCCGCTCAAGTTTGTTTATTTGCTGTCAACAGCACTGAATCCGCTGCTAAACTGACAGTGCAAATGAGAGACTTGAGTCGTCTACACTAAGCCCAACATATTTACAAGCACAACAACAACTTCTAGCACTGCTGCAAGCTGCTTCAGTGGCTACGCCGCACGCCGAAACCCTTGGGTCTTTCTTTCCACAGAGATATTTTGTTGTTCCGTTGCAGTTGGTTGCTTGCAACAACGTCACGACGTCGTATCATGTGACCTCCTACGTCTTGTTGACTGACTATGTGGCAGTAATTACCACACAACATGCTAATCCAATTGAAGCGGAGTACGATTTGAGCAAACTTCACTTTGCAAGTGCAATTTGGTGGCGTCACAAAACCGAGCAGCGAATGACGGAGCGCCAGGAGCGGGTTGTACACTGAAGGCAGCGTTGGCTGTGCTATGACAGCAGTTGCACAGCAACAGCAACAACAACAACGCTGTCAGATTGTCAGTGCAATTTTCAATTGTTTTTTGTGGTTACGCTCAAGTGTCGTTAAACAACTACTACAAAGCAGCAGCAACAACAATTGTACATGCAATATTGCACTAGAGCGTTCATAGACCCGAAGCATGGATTTCCGAGTGGTAATTTTGCAACATTCAAGCAATTAAAGTTGCTTTTAAGCTCCATATAGCCTTGTCTATACTCAAGCTGTCGGTTTGTTCGTCTGTAACCGTTATTGTTGTTGGCTTTTTCAATGTGTTTTCTCTCCCCTTATTTGGATATTTTTGGCAATTTTGCCGCATTGCTGCCAAAGAGAATTTGATTTCTGAAATAAACACGCAGCGGTTAATTTCCGGAACATGCAACAAACAGAAGTAGATTAGGTTGGTCCACATTTCTGTGTTGAAAGTTCAAGCTATCTTCATAATATGTGATAGCTGGGTTATTTTCTTGACTAATTTCACTAATTTTCGACGTCAAGCTTTTTTTATCCCAGATATGGATCATCTAAATTAATTTATCTCAAATAGTATCTCACATATTACCTATATGTGTATATGGTATAAAGATCACTAGATGTTTAAAAAAGCAAATATAGGTATATGGGAGGGAAGTAGTGACCCGATTTATCCTATTTTAGGCATAAAGGTGCAATATCCGGAGAAAAATATTGTATTTCATTTCGATATATCATATCTAACAAATATTTTCAGTACAAAATTATGCACTGAGGACCTCATGCTCGATATCTGGGTCCTAGAAAAGATATATGTATACCAACTTGGAAAATTTTTAGGTTAGCGATGCCAAATCTCTGTCGATATCTTTACTGATGCTTGATATATATATCGCAAGGCGAACGAATCAGAGTTATGTTGTATAGGAAGTAGACGTGAACCGTTTTTTTTTTTTTGCTATCTGCAACATAATGGATGTCAAGGAAATATTTAGTACCTGTTTCAGTTCTTAAACTCACATAAAAAGTGCACCACCCGTATGCGCTAGCGATCACAACCATATTTCAAGTATGCTCCCTTGCACCTACAATCGCAAGTGTCTGTGTTTGCTTGTACTATTACATTTGACATGCAAGTGGCGTTATTTTACAAATTGATTATTTCACTTCACTCCGTGCGCCGCTTTATACGCCAGTCCATTGGCGCAGCATGGCTGTTAATGCTGTTATTGGTATTGTTGCTGTAGCAGCTGCCTTTTCGGGTATTTGATTTTCCAACTGGGAATTGCTGACGAGATTTGCCGGGATTTGCAGAAGAAATGAGCCAACGAAGCGCTTCTGTGTTTGCACTTCAGATATATATATGCACAGCAAGATATTCTCATATATGTGTTGGTATGGGGGCACAGAGTTGCATTCTGCGGCGAGTAGCTTGCATGGAATTGTTCATTAGCTTACCTTCGTGCAAAAGCGAGTGAGTGTTTGAATCTTTCTGTCGCATATATTTACACAACATTGTTGCCTTACACAGCAATCTGCTGCCAAATAACTGCATAACTCATACTTTGGCAGGCATTTTCTGTTGGCCGATAAGGAATTTGCTTCGTAGCATGTTCCAACGGCAACTTAGAACATACTTCTAATTCTACATGTAGCTCGTATTTTCACACTGAGCGTTTCTTGCAGTTTGTATACATATTTCAAGCCGAAATGTGACTGAGAAGTTGTTATTTTTGTTGTTGGGGTATGAAAGAAGAGACCAAGGCATGAGTCTCTTTCTGTCTTTTGCTCATATATAAATATCTTACCTATTTGCTATAAGTAAGTCAATCAGTGAAAATATTCCAGCTCCATTCTAGACCAGAGTTTACTGTGGGTGTGCTGGTTTGTCTTAGAAATATATCTTTAATTGGTATGAAATATAGTCATTTTAGAGGAATATGACGCAGTTTTATTCTTATTTCCTGATATGCGGTATTTCGATTAAGCCAGTGACTTCAAATCTAGAAGCAAAGGAAAAGAGCCAAATTTTGAACAGGATTTTCAAGTTAAAAATTAATGGTATGACATCTGTCTATATCTGGCTATATTTGATCTGTGTTTTCTTCTAATAAACATTATCATATTACAATAGTAAATTGCAGCTTTTTATCTTTCTTAAATTATTAACTTGACAGCCTTTATGTTTTATGCCAGTTAAGTGTTCGATTCGACCAATATGCAAAATCGAAATTTTAGTACGAAAGTAGATGAATTCTACATGAGATCATGTGACCTACGCATGAATATTACTGTCTTAAATAAGTTCGTCCAATGCAAATTACTTACGCAGTGGCAGCTTAGAAATACCTATAGATACCTGTGCTCACTTGTGAAGTTCATTGAACTCACTAAATGACCTGCAGGAAATTTTATAGCCCCGAACTGTTTGCTATTGTAGGTTCATCTACCTTCCACCAACGCGCTCCCCACAAGGTCTCTACGCATATGTAAATGACTGTGCGTTTGCCCTTATCCTTAACCATCAACCGAGCAATGGCGCTGCAGCAGTTCAAACGATCCCTCATCAATATGTTTAGCTGAGCGTTACAAAATTTATTACATTTAAACGTCGATAAGCAGCAGGACCCCAGCAGAAATAAATAAATATGCCATATTCATATTAAAGCGGTAGTTTTATGCATACGCAAGCCGTTATGTAGTACTACGTGTAGCCATCAGTATTTATATGGCCTGTGCGTGGGCGTACGGGCCAGCCGGAGCATATGAAACGTGCCGGAAGTGCCTTTAAAAACCATATGAGTTGTTCGTGTTGTAATAGTATGCATAAATAAATAAATGCTCATATCAAAAGCGGCTGGGCGGCGAGGCGCAAGCGGTAACTATCACATTTGTAAGTTTAAAGCCCGCCAGGATATTACTGATAAAGCAAGCGTAACCAACGATGGTTGGAAGTGTGTGTGTGTGTGTGTAGTTGTAGCTGTAATAAATTTCCATATGAGTGTGACTGTGTGTGTGTGGGTATGTGTGCAGACATTGACGGCGACACATGTTCGTATTTATTTATTACAAATGATATGTGAAACAATGCTCGTAACGAATACTCAACAACAACAATCGCTGCAACAACAACAGCAATTGTCGTAATAAGACAAACGAACATGACGAGCTTTTGTGGATGCCCCGAGCGGGTCGCATGAAGAATACAAAAGCAAAAGCAAAAGCAAAGCAAAGGCGCACACGTAACATTCAGACTGGCAGATCAACCGCATGGCGTTGAAGAGCATAAATAGGGTATAAGTAAGGCAAGGTGGCAAGGTGTGAAGAGCAAGCTACACAAGCCGCCACACAGACGTAGCAAACAGACAGTGAAACAATACGGTTGTACATATATATCGGCTGAATGAGCGTTGCGAAATCAGGGTATGCCACCGAGGTACAGATAAACTATATTATTTATATATGTACATGAAGTAGCTATGTATGTATGTGTGTGACTAGGCATATAGCGTATGCTGGTGATTATGCCTGGCTGTTTACATTGTCTCTACTGTTATTGTTCATTACAACTATTGTTATTTTTGTTGTACTTAAAATGGCACACAACATATGAAACTACAACGATGTGTGTGTCTCTGAGTGTGTGTGTGTGTCTCTGAGTGTGCAAAACTCAATTCATTGGGTGTGGTAACAATGCAAACTTGAAATGAAATGAATCAAATACAAGAGGAGACGTATCAACATGCAAGGGCTCGCTTACAAGCTCACAGCGCACAAGGAAATAGTAATAAAGTAGGAATGCAAATAAAAACGTCTGATCGAGTAGTAAGTGCTATAAATCAGCAAGCGATACAAATAAATTATGAATATGAATTGTGATATGTCTGGGCGTTTTAAGTGTGCTGTTGTAGTCTGACATGGCGTATGAGTAACATGCGATTTAAATTTGTTGAAATGAATGAATATTACAGAGGATTGATTGTATTAAAGTTGGGCTGCGGTGCTCTGAGAAATATGCTTTTTGAACTGTGCAATAATAATACCAAAATATTATGCCTTTAAATAAAGCATACAAATTTTGAAATAAATTGAATATAATACTGAAATAATTTAGATTTGACCTTCACTTCCTATTAAAATTTTTATTTCAAATTTTTGTTTATTTAACCTGGAATGATCTAATATGCTGTTAGAATTATTATTTTAAAATTATTGGGTCTACAACTTTGCTTTTTTTTGGATTAAAATGGTTACAAATGTCGATAAACCTCAGCCACACTTTTCTTGGAATTAAAAAAGAAAAGCAAAATTTCCCGCAAATGTCGAGAATTCGGCTCAAAAAGTGACATTTTCAGTTGAGAATAAGTTTGGGATGCAAACAGATCTCTACAAATATTTTCATGGATTAATGTTGACACAAATGTCCAAGATCGATATAAAACGATTTAATCGATTTAAACGACCAGTAATTTATATTGTGGCAAGTATTTGTTTTTTTTTTTTTTTTTTGGTTTTAATTATTAGTTGCGCGCTTAAATGTCATTTTAACAGATTTTTTAGAAGATAATTAAGCATATCACCCGCCATATACACTATATTAATAGTTTCCAACCGCCTTCAGCTCTTTTTTTTACTTACACCATGGTGTATATGTATGCTTCAACAACGCGCACGCGATAAAATTAATTTAAAACTGAAATCCTCTCGACGCCCATACCCGGTAACGTTATACTGATTGTAGCGCATAATTGGAATTAACTTTTTCCCTTTTTTTGTTCGAATGAATTTTTGAAAAGCTCATTTTGTAAACATTCGTTCAAACACACACATACAAGTATAAGCTTGATCCACAGCACCAATGCAAACGCAAACAAAACTATAACAGAGCAGTGATATTCTAAATTGAATGAGAATGTTATTTGCTTACGCTTTTGTTGTTGTTGTTGTTGTTGCGCTATTGTTTTTCCACGTTTGTTTAGTTTGCTTTGCAGCACAACAATGCAATTCCGTTATATATTTATTTTACCCTAATGAACAATTCAATTTGTAGCCGTTGGTTGGTTGTTGTAGCCAGGCACGCAGCTAACAACATCCGCTCCCACATTATACTCATTTTTATGTGGATATTTGTGTGAATTTTATTTAAAAGGGATTTCATACATATCTACACATACACACTCGAACACACAAAAAGTATAAGTCAAGTCTATGCAAATTGTATGAATGCCCCCATTGGAGACATTGAAATGTCAGGATAACGGATTGGATCAAGCTCAGAGAGCAAACAAAACAACACTATTTGCACTGCTTGGCTAAAGAAAAACGCTCAATGGAATATGTGAAGTGTGTGAAATTAAAGATGAAATATAAATCAAGAGGTCTCAATAAAAGCTTTAAGCTCATTTAAGCACAAATTCTTTCACGAAATTTGATAAATTTTATCAGAATTATTTTAATTAATTTTCGTATATATTTTTTGTGCTTTATAACTATTTTTTATTAATAATTTTTGAGATAAATTAAAAAAAAATTATATGAAAACAAAAAAAAATAAAAAAATTTAATATGAAAATTAACACATTATTAAATAAAACTTTTCTTCTTTTTTATCTTGCAGTTTACACCCATTGCAGTTCACCATGGTACAGATCACTGCCATTACTAATCAATAATTGCGCTAATATTAAACAGAAAATCAACAAAAAAAATTATTAAATTAAGTCTTCATGGTAACCAAGCCCACACCGAAACCAAAATAGAAATAAAGAATTGAAAGCAGCCATCAATAACCTTGAAATAGAAATTTACTGAAAAAAAACATATTGAAATTTCAAAGAAAATAAACTGGATCATTGGTATTTTTAAGGCTAAGCGTCAAGAATAATCTACACTTGCAACAGCACAAATTAGTTATATACAAACTTATGGAAGCAGCAGCAGCAGCATAAAACTCTTGGGTTGTAATTGAAGTAAACAAAAAAGGAACTCCGAAAAATATAAAATAATTAACTATAATAGAAGTAAGTACTAAAAATGCACACGAAAAATAAGCAACTAAACTAAAAGTGGTGAAAATCTACAAAGAAGAAATCTAATACTCGCCATACAACTTAGGCAGCTACAAGCAGTACAATAGTGCGCTAAATATAGCAATAACGCGTGCATTATTTCATACAGAGCTGAGACTCACCACTAAAGCACCGACGCTGCATTGAGTAGTGAAAGCTTTCGACAAAGCGCTGCCACTAACTGCAAGAAATCAACTGAGCGAATCAACTCCGCAAATGCGAAAAAATGTTGTCGATCGACGACGAAGACGAACACAATCGCCGTAATGTGAGTAGAAGCTGCAAAAATGCAACACTGCAAAAGCTCAGCGTAAGCACACGAAGTGACAACACGAAGCACAACACCAGCAATAGCAACAACAGCGGCAGCGGCAGCAGTAGTAGCAATAGCAACAAACGCAATATCACTTATTTACGTTTTTTACGCAAGACACGTAGAAAAAGCAACAAGCTCGGCTTGAAAGCAACCACGCCTACCACAAACACACGCAAATGTCAAGCGCTAAGCGCATATTGGCAGCAGCTGCTGGGCGCGCCAAAGCGAAGCTGTCGGATTGCCACACATGTGGCTGCGCTTAGCTTTCAACGCAGTAAAAGCTTAGTGAACTTGCGTACAAGTGAAAGCTCTGCCACAAAATGCACAAGCAATACGTGTACATGGAACAATCAGTTGTGCTTTGAAAACGTCGAAAATAGTTGTGAAATGAAGCGAGTCTGCGACATCGTGCGAAGCAATAGTGAAACGAGCTTAAGCGGCAGGAGCTGCAGTACTTCGAAGCTTTCGACGAGTTGTTGTGGTGAAAGTGGCAAACCAATGAAAGCTGAGCCAAAGCACAGCAGCAATCGCAGCAGTGAAAATTGTCACAATGCCAGCAATAAACGCAGCAGATCCGAATGGACTGACATAAACAACAACAGTGAAAATTGTCACAATGCCAGCAATAAACGCAGCAGATCCGAATGGACTGACATAAACAACAACTATATAATTATAAGCAATAATCGGGCGTCATTTGGCAGCTATCTGCGAAGACCGCAATCCATTGAAAGACTGTGCACACGCAAAAAGCGGCGCTTGCGGCGGCGTCGAAAAAGAAAGGGATGCCAACGTGCAGAAAACCAAATTCATTGTCTTGTTGCAACTAGCGAGCAACAACTAGAAAACGTATTTTCATCAACAACAGAGACATTTAATGCAACACAGGAATCACAGGAGGCACAACCAGCAGCAATAACGGATGGCACAGCAAAGCTTGAGACACATATGTTGGCAGTCGCGCAGACACTTCCAAAATTAAACGATGCTCATAAGCACCGCAATAAAAGTTGTTGTAGCGGCCCAGCGCCCACTATGCAACAACAATCAAAAAGTGGTAATAAAAGCGCAACAACAACAGCCATGTGCTCCGCAGTGTCGTCATCTTCAACAGCAACGTTCGCTGCATCGCCTGCCATACGCTTGTCGGCATTCTACGCGGCCACCACGCTGCGCCTCTTCTTGACCACATTGACAACGCTGATCGCCAGCACCGCGCCCACAACATTCACAGCCACAAAATACTCATGGATATTTTTATGGATATACGTGAATTTAACTGCTAGAGGTGAGTACTCAAAGCATATGAAAATAAATAGTTTATATTTTATGGTATTTTCAATGATAGGATGAGAGCAAGCACTCCAATCATGATGAAAGCCATCAATTTATATATTATTCTAAATTTATCTGTGTTATAAAGCTTAAATAATAAATTAATTCAACACTCAATATCAGGCTGTTGATGTCAAAAACTGTCACCTTTCCCTCATAAAATAAATCACACCAAAAACTATGCTCAATTGTACAAATGCATTTCATTGCTGTCGTGCGCCTAAAAGTAGACTAGCGCTTACCGACCGTGAGTGCCACAAAGCATAACTTTTTCACACATTTTCAGCGTTGTCTGACTAACCGAAATTTTGTATTTTTATTTGTTTTTGTACACATTTTTCTGTCACACAAAGCTGACAGCGTGCATCACATTGTCACCGTTTATATGTTTCGCTTATTTAGAATTTGTTGTTTTTTCGCACTTGTTGCTGGTTGCATATGGGTCCTCGCACACCGAAAACAATGGCAGTCGACTTCGCATGCACTGACAGTGTTTATTATTCAAGGGTGTCGTTATAGTCGCCCGCATTGTCTAGCAAACGCTAGTTACCACAAACACGCCCACACACATACAGCCGCACAGACAAGTGCCAGTGAGTGCCGCTCTTCCACCGCCGCCGGGTTATGCACTCACGCCACCGCATATTGGCCTTTTTCTTTGGCAGAACGTGATTTCTTTGGCATCTTCTTCCTGCCTACCCGCCTCAAACGCCCACGTAGTTCAGCGCCAGTCAAGTTAGTTGAGGGTCTCGCTTTTGTGATTTGCTCGGCACTCAGCTGCACCGCACGTAAATTACCCTGAAGTGCACTCAAGCGCCAGCGAGTGCAACTCAAGTACAACAACTTATGAGATTTTCTTTAAAAGTCTCTTCAATTTTTAATTCAATACGAATTTGCATTGTGTCAAAAGATAGACGCGCCACTGAGGGAGGGAAGCTGAGGGGTGCGGCTGTGGCGTGGAAAGAGAAAACTGCTTTGCTTGTGAAGCAAAATAAAGCGTGGCAGATGCTGTTGGAAATCGAACTTATGCGATGTTCAACTGGAATTTGCCACTCTCCCATTAAGTGGGATCGAAGTTGAAGAGTTGTTGATTTGAATTTACAAAGGCTTTAACATTCATAGGTTGGATTTATTATTATTTTTATTATCGATCTCTTTGAGGTTATCAACTGACTTAAGAGGACATTTCAAATCGATGTGCTAAGAGTTCTATATTCACTAGTTTACTATAGCAATAATCACATGAGGAGTCAAGCTTTCAAATGTATACATACAATACTTTCAGTTAATTTTTATACTGCCCTGACCTCGTATAACTATAGCTGCAAATTTCAAAAGGTGGTTTAAATTAGTGTTTTAAACCTAATTTTGATATTAGAGGCTGGTAATAAATTCCATCAGCCCATTCAGCAATGTTATACCCAAAAGTGTCTCAGTGGTTCCACTGAATTTCTATATATCCAACACTTCACTCCACTTCTTAGCTCATAAAACCCCAGTGGACAAACTTCAAGGACACTTCCATATTTAATAATTGAATAATCAACAGCCCTAGGCTGCTGCAGAGAAAGCTCAAACTCGCTGACCTTAATTCGACATAAGTAAATACTTAAGCAAAGGCAGTTTTAATTATGCATCAAGCTGAAAATTTGATTCTTTCAGCGCGCTGCTAAAAAATTCAAAACTCCTCACTCTCTCACTCTCTCCCTCTCTCTCTCTCTCCCCAGCGCAGCGCAGCGCATAGTTGTGCAAATAAAAATGTGTACTATTTTATTGGCTGCGTGGCTGCGTGGCTGCGCCGCCTGGGCACCACAGAGCGCCGTGGATGTGCCATGTCAGTTATGCCTGACTGCTTCTAACGTTGGCTCTCAGTGCAGAACTAATTACTTTTAATTTCTTTATTATCGCGCTACATGTTTTCCATTAACTCTGTGATTTTAATCCAACGCGTCCCTCGTGTTGTTGTAGCCTTGAATATTTCCAAATATTTGTTTTGCGTCGAAAATGGATTACCCTCATTCATTCATATCTCTTAGGGTGTCTCTCCATTTGCAGCATTTGAATAACTGAAAATGTATGTGTTTGTATATAATTTGTTTGAAAATTAGGTTAAATAATTATTTATTTAAATACATATACACCATGCCAGCGCTCATTGCGCACAGCGTATACACACAGAGATTCAACGAAATCTCTTCATTTATTAACGCACATATACACACACATTTTTATAGAAATAAATGCCTCCTGCTTGTCTGTGTTTGTATGACACAAAGTTAGCTGAAAATTATTTAAAGCTGCTGCCAATGAGTACATACAGACAAACAAACAGACGTACAACAACACCAAAAAAGTCGTCATAAAAAGGCTAGTGCCACAAATTTGCGCCCCGCATAACCATTGAAGCGCCTAAGCCGCCGAATGACCAATGGCAATTCAACGCAATTCATTACTGACCCATTGGCCGTTCCATGCCCGCTGTTTAGTTGGCTGTTTGGTCGCCTGTCGTGGGGTTAGACCAAAATGAAGTTGAGCGCGGTTTTCCGCATTGCGGTCTGCCTTGCCACTTGAAAATTTATCGTTGTGCTTAATTGGTGAAAGTGGAGCAGACACACCAGTAATTTAGCTTTTCGCCGCTTTTTGGCTCTAAACTTTAATGCGGAGAAGGATTTGTGACCTATATGCCTACAGTTGACCTGAGAATATTCTCTACTGTATTTCTTAGAAGAGACCCTAGTTATTCAGGGGTATTGGTGTTGCTAATCGAACCAGAGCACCCGAAAAAGTATCACTAAATTTCGAGACAGTAAGAACCTGCGATATCGTATCAGATCGAACTGGGATTTAAGAGCTAGAACCACTGATATCAGTCATGCTCTGCTTAAGAAGCTCTGCTCAAAATAAGGTAATGTCTTGAGTTTAACGATATACGAAGAAGCGCAATCACATCATAAGCTTGTTAAAGAATGAAGTCGTTGTTTTTTTAGAATGATTGGGTGAGCTGATAGTGTGCCAGAGTGTTTAGTATAACTTTGGAGAATTTATGCTGCCGGGAAGTCATGAAATTTTCAGCATGCGTATAATCATATTGAAGTATGGCATATTGAAGTTGGTGCAAGGACACTTTCCACGGCTCCCAAAACACTAACCTAACAAAAATAGGGCAACTGATATAGAATAATATTACATGTTTTGTCAATTCGACCGAAAAGTTTAGGTGACGAATTGTGGAGGTGCTCTGGGGAACACAATGGGCCTAATGATCAGGCTCACTTTGCCTCTCTTTACAACAAAACAACCAACCAACCAACCATAGCAACGAAGCAGTTAATGACTTACATTATTTGGAGCTGTTTTCTATATTGTACAGACAACGATTCATGTCTTCACTAATACTTAAACAGCAGCACAGTTATGGTACTTTCAAACAACGATGGATGCGAATTCTACCTTTCTTGGACACACATACTGGCTTTCATAAGTTTATTGATAATTTATAGCTGGCAGCCAAGTCAATATTTACAAGTTTTGCAAATGCATTGCTTTAGCAGCGCAGCAACATATATAGTATTTACCTGCAGTTACATGCCTGCTTAAGCGCACTACACTTGAGTATATAATATATATGTATGTATGCACTCATATCAGTTGGCCTGGCGGTGTACTTAGATGAGAACTGCATACAACTTCAAGTGGAAATTCACAAGCAGCAAGCAGCTAACAATGTCAGCGTGCAGGCAAGCAAGCATGAAGTTATGCTATGCACTTGTAATATCCGCTATGCAAATATTATGAGCATATGCTGCCACCACTGCCATACACACGTATACATACATACATATATACGAAATGCAAACCAACTGATTGCGTCACAGTAGTTGCATGACCATTCAAGCATAATAAGCAGCTCGAGTGCTGCTCCACTAGAACTCGCATGCAAATTCTATTTGCAATTAGAAGTTACTTACGTGAAGTATTTTGTACCACATTTGGCAGAGCGAATTATATTATATTTTCATTTAAATTATCATTTTGTGCATAATATGCATGAATATATAAATATGTGTGCGCCACATGCAGTTCCCAAAATGTCGTGTTTATGCAACGTCTCTACCCAGTTAAGTCATTTATGCTGCGCTGACCACATCGTTTGCTCGTTGTCTCACTCGGCGCTGCAGCTGGAGCTGGTACTAGAATTATTGTGCTAATTTAATTATTGAAAGTACATTGAATTTGTTAATTGCGCCTGAAAGTATGTTTGCATGCATTTCATAGTGGTTTACACTCGCTGCTTGACACGAAATTCACTTGCACTTAAATCTAATACTAATTTAGTTCATGCAACGAAAATGGCAATCAGCATTTGTATACAGATATTTTCAGTTATTTTTGTCACAATGTTGCTGGAAAGTGCTGCTGCCGATGCACTCCACTTCAATTCTGATTAACCGTAATTGGCAGTTTGAGCGTTTTGCGCCGTCTGTCTGCAGGCAGGCAGCACTGTACTCGTACAAAAATGGCATAATGCGATATAATTTCTGTGCTTTATTGAGAGAAATGATAGCAGAGTAAGTGATTTTAAATTATGTTAATGGAAATAACAGGTTTTTGTTGTCAGTACATGGTTTTCAGCACGGTTTTAGTCTATTATTTTCTATTTTACTTTTATTGAATAATGTTCTATCCTTACATATACTGTGCTGCTGTTTGATCTATGGGTGATTCTACGATAAGACGTTTCAATTGCATAGAGAATACGACCAAAGAAAAACTTTGGATTTTTTTCATGAAACCTGTATATTATGATTTTTGTTCCTTTTATTTATCTTCTCAAGTAAGGGCAAGTCATTTAATACATATTTTATTACTTTTTCAACGACCAGGGTAAATACATCGGCCAGGGGAGAGACGTAAAGTGTATGGTAGATAATTATTTTACCAAAAGCAAAAAATTAATTTAAAATAGTTTTACAAATTAAAGGTACTCTCTTTCCTAGATGAATAAACCGTAAAATTAAAATAAGAAATCAATAAATTCACTCTCTATCCTAAATAAACGGAACAAATATTAAATATAAAATCTTAAGATCTTTCAAAAACATTTACTGACTTTTTAAAGAAGTAATATATCCTCTGCCCTTTCAAAAGAAGATTTGGCATGGGGAAAGTCTGGGCAACCAGATCTTATTTATAGGCGAATTTATTTGAGCGCTCTAGTCATCTCTCCTTTTTGCTGCTTTGCGACAATTTGAAATCACTTTTCCACCTGGTTTTACTAATGGAATGTAGGGCTTACTGTTCCTCTGCTTCCACCTGCGGGTACTGCATCGAACACTTTCCAAGCTGAAGCACTTTCGTCCATTCGAACCACATGACCTAGTTAACTTAGCCACTGTCTTTTTATTCGCTGAACTATGTCAGTGTCGTCGTTCCATCATCTGCGGTATTCGCATTTGCCAATATTCAAAGAATCATAAATCTTCCACAAAACCTTTTTCTCGAAAACTCCTAGTGCTGTCTGATCGGATGTTGACATCGTCCATGCTTTTGCACCATAAAACAGAACGGGGATGATAAGGGACTTGTAGAGTTTGGTTTTGGTTCATCGAGAGAGGACTATAACATTTAAATGTCCACTCAGTCCAAACTAGCATCTGTCGGTATTTCAGAGAATATTGTTTTAACTATGCAGTAAATTGTAATGTTATTTAATACACTGCATTAATATGATGTGATTCATTTAAAAAAATAGCAACATAGTCTTATCGTATATATATATAAAATATTTATTGTCTTTTATTTAGTTTCTCTCCTTGTTTATCTTCTTCAATTGCTATCCCTGGCTAAGCAAGGGCACCTATTTTTTATTTATGGTTATAAACAAGATAATTTAAGAAAAACTATATAATTATTTATTTTTGTATAGCCCTTTGTTTAGTTAAATCTCTCATGGTAATATATGAACTATTTGTTTTCCAACATTATTGTGCTCATTGAGAAAATCAATAACCTTTCAATTGTAAATACTCGTATCCTCAAAGTATATTTGCGCCATCTTGTTTGTCAAACTGGAGCAGCCCATAGCCATCACACCCTCATACAAATTGTTGTTTACAAGCAAACGCTGTTGCCGCGAATTGTCATATACACACAAATACATACAAACTTTCATAAATATAGCATAACTACAGGCGTGCAGGCGCTTGTGTGTGCGTGTGTGTGCTTTGTCGCACTTGTCGACGCGTTGGTGTGTATTGCCGCAATTTCGTGTTGAAGCTAGCAGCTTATCGGCGCATACATATATGTTTATATATATACACGAATATATATTTCTTGTTAAAAAAGAAATCGCTTATACACACTCGCTTATTGCCTGAGCAAAGCTTACTCTGCGCGCCAATGCTTATGCGCTGCTCTCCGCGGCGCTCTTCCTATCACTAAGTTAACGTTAATTTTATTTTATTAGGCGGTACTTAACTTCAATGATGCGTTCACAGCAATTTCTTCTCTCTGCTTTACTCTTTTATGGCCATGTTTTTATTATGCTCTGTCGTACGCGCTTGCGTTTGTGTTTGTTGGTTTGTCTAAGTGTACGTCCTTTAATTTTTTTTCCGCATTTTTTCTACATTTTTTGTATCTTACTAGCTTCCTTGGCTTTGTTGTGCCGCCAAGGGAAAATCATGCGGAAATTATATTCTCGAATTATTTTGTCGTTGTTATTGACATTATGTGTGTTATGTGGAAAGAAAAAATCTCAACTCAGTTGTAACAAATACACATCTACATTTGAGAATGATGAGGATGCTTTGTAAAGCATGCCGAAATAGTTATGTGTCATTGAAGATAGGTAAGCATGTGCAGCAATTTTCCAACTTCAAGGTCCCATTTTTATCTGAAATATTGGTTGTGAAATCTTTGAATTATGTTTGCGTTGTTTGGTACGAGGAATTTATTATAACATAAACGGGATATATGTATGTCCTTTGCCTTTTAGTTCCAAAAAAATTTAAATTATATACCTTAAAAATATTAGACCTACCATGAGCCTAATAATAACGAATCTAGCTTATATGTAGAGTGAATTTTATTAAATTTAATCATCGATAGTTTTGATTTAAATCACTTAGTTATCCAATCAAGCTTAAGATTTATAATTTTACCTCTTCAAACTATGCTACAAAAATAGTAGCATATCAGGTGTCGCTGTTAAATTGTCACTCAATTTCTTCTTTAAATTGCCAAATACTTTCTTCACTATGTGTTGCTATCAGTTATCTTCTACACTTCCGGCAGCGTTTGTCTGCCATCTGCTTCAAAGTGTACACGCAAAAAATGTTGCTATTTTTTCTAGCATAGTGCAGCCACTCAAAAGGATAACTACTTTGAGACGTGCACCGTTTCATTCCATTTGCGTGCATTCAGCAGTGAGTGTGTGCGAGTTTTTAAAGCTCTATGCACTTTATAACCGGATGAATCGCTTCAGAGTATTTGCATGTTTTCGTGCTTATGCTCTTTATTGTTCCTTTTTTTTGCTTTCTAAAGCTGCTATTGCCTTAATGCTGGTCGAAAGCGAATACTCAAAGGTATTTTTTGCTATTTAAATTTGGTTTTCTGCAAAATAGAATTTATTGAGGAGTAGAAAGAGAGTGGAAAAGGGAGGTGGCAGTGATTTTCTTAACATTTCACTTGCTAGTCCGATAATTTACTTAGCTTTTAGACAGTTTTTTCAAGTGTTCCAACAACTTAAAGGCAAACAAATTATTCAAAATCATTTAAAGGATTTTTTTAAAGCTCCAACAACAGATGCTCTCTAACTAAAATGAGAGGGCAAGTCTTTAGAACTTTGTGTTATATGCGCTAATGTGCTAAGTATCAGAAAATAAGGTAAAAACATCTTAAAGTTGCAATAATAATAGTCGCAAACCATTTCAACTTCGCTAGTATTCACAGTAGTTCACCTCCCTGCGGGGTCACTCAGCGCTGCAATAACTTCAGCGTCACATAAAAATAACAACAACGAATTTATAGACTTCTGCGCATCTAAAACACACATATTTATTCGCAGCTTTCCTCATTAATGCAAGTCGCGCACTCAACGCTATTTACGCCACACTCAGCCCCCCCCCCCCCCCCACCATTCGATTCATATCCGCATATTTGTGCTGGAGCGTGCAGCAGCGTGTGTTTGCGCTATCCGCCAAGTGTTGCGGTGTAATTTATTATGATTTGTGTGAAATTAATATTTAATTTGCGCTATTGCGCCACACACCACTGCTGCTTCTGCTGCTTGTGCGTTGGCCTACTGTGTCGTAAATTTGCGTTCGCCATGGCGCATACGTAACACTGCGTTAAATTGTGAGTCCACTGCGGCAGGGCATGCTGTGTGCTGTGGTTTTGTGCGGTCATTAGCCTGCGTGAAAGAAAAATCTCAACTCACACACACATACTCACGTACATATATGTATACACTTGTATGAATATGTATTTAAGCTTAATTGAATATTCACATTATTTTTGATTCATTAATAATTTAATTACAAGTTTCATAAATATTTACACAGTTTCATAAATTAATTAAAATTTGATTACAATTGAACGATTTAAATTAATTTTCGCTTAATTTGAATGTGGGTCACATATTGGATTTTAATGAACTGCAAAGAGCAAATCATTTTATTTCGAATTTAAATGCCTAAATTTTTTGTGAATAATTAAAATGAACAAGTAAGAAAAGGCTAAGTTCGGGTGTGACCGAACATTTTATACTCTAGCAATTTATTGATATAGTTTTACTAAGATAACACACAATTTGACCCATATATTCGATATAAAGTCCAATAGAATAACAAAAATCATCATATATGGTATATGGGAGCTGACGTAATTCCTAAACCGATTTCACTCATTTTCTCCACCAAGCTACACTATATCGAATATATATATATATATACTATATGCTCACTTAATTTTACTAAGATATCTCACATATTAACTGATATATGCGGAATAAAGCCCGCACATAATTAGGTATATGGGAGGTAGGGGAAGTTCTGATCCGATTTTAATAATTGATCCAATAATAATAATAATTTTTGGAACAGAGACACACAATTAGGAGCAAAAAATGTTCTCTGATTTAAATCAATATATCTGAAAGATTTGCCGATATTTTCGGTGAAAAATTACCCTTAGGCACTGTGTTCTTCATGCAGATATCCGGGGCCTTGAAAAGTTATAGTCCGATTTCGAAATTTTTTCCATAAATAAAGCCACAGATGATATGCAATGAACCTATTTCGCTCATTTTTCATCCGTGTTGTCATGGTGTCAATAAAGTATTATATACCGAATTTCATTGAAATCGGTCGAGGTCGCCAGGCCCATTTCCCATTTTGTAAAAAATCTGCAAAACGTAGTATTTCTGACGTTTTTCGTTAGTGAGTTAACTCACTTTTAGTAATTTTCAACAAAACCTTTGTATGGGCGGTGGGCGTGGTTATTATCCGATCTCTTTTTTTAATTTTTGGACTGTATAAGGAAATGGCTAAAAGAAACTACTGCAGAAAGTTTGGTTTATACAGTTTTTTTGGTTTGCAAGATGCATACAAAAAACCTATTTGAGGGCGTGATCACGCCCATTTAAGAAAAAAAACTACATTCAAATGTGCCCCTCCTTTGTACCAAATTTTACATTCATAACTTTATTTATAGTTTATGTGTTTTAGGTTTTCGCCATTTTGTCGGAGTGGCAGTGGATCGGTTTTGCACATTTTCGAAAGCAACCTCCTCAGGCTGCCAAGGAATCCAAGTTTCATTAAGATATCTCAAGTTATCGCTTGCACGGACAGATGGACAGACAGACGGACGGAGAGACAGACGGGCGGACAGACATTCAACTTCCCGCGTTATCCTAATCATTTATATATATATAACCCCATATCTAACTCTTTTATTTCTGGGTGATACAAACAACTGTTATGTGAACAAAACTATAATACTCTGTGCAACATGTTGCAAGAGTATAAAAATTATGGTAGACTTAAAAGAATAAAATAGCACAATTTTGAGTTTTATAGATGTATACAAAATAGTTAAAAAAATCAAATTATTGGAATAAAATAGTGGTCTTTCTGAGCATTTCTGTCGTTTTTTGGACATATTTTTGGATTATGTAGCTATAATGTGAGAAATATCATATATTTTCATATTTTCGTTCATAGCAAATTCCAAAACACGCTTACCAGTGTCTATAGTTTAACTCAAAACAAAGCCTTTCAAGGTAAACAACAAGATAGTACAACATATAGGCCAGATCACACAGCACATACATATGTAAATATGTGTCTATATACATACATATATGTATATGCCAATTTCGGTACAGTTTCCCATTTCAGCGTTTAATTTGAATTATTAGTTTCTTGCGGACTTTGCTCTTCCGCCTTCAATTTATCTTCGCAACTTTGCTCATATTTACAAGTTATCATATCTTGCTTCCTATCCGCGTTTGGCATCAGTTTAACGAATGAACTAGAGCACCACTTATTCCACTATGTGCGCCAGTAATGAGCGTAGTTCCCAACTACTGAGACTTAAGCAAATTTCGCCGCAGTATTTTGGTTTATGCCACATTTTGTGGCGCCACTTTTATGTGGTGTGCGAAAATGTAATTGTCATGTTTTCGCATGCAAATAAAATTAAATGTTGTTTATTATAAGTGAAAGTAAATTGGAGAAAAACAATGCGCACCATAATCATACAAAAATCCTCCAAATGCTTTCTAGAGCTGCTCATATTACTCATACGCACTGTCTTTCACAGGCAGTTGTACACAGGAAATGTAAGAAATATGCGATAAAGAATAAAATGGTTATTAATTTAAGTTAAAGAACTAACATTAACTACCAGCTAGCGCCGCTTTAAAGCTGTACTAAGACTGAAAACTAGGCGCGTGTACAAATATGTTTTAAACAAACCATTTCATTTTCACTTAGTTATCACGTTTAAGAGTTATTAAATGTCTTATCTACGCAGCCGTAAGCCTGTTGAGGCAGTGAATCGAAAAATAATAGACACAAAAGGCAAAAAACAAAAAGCAAATACAACATTCATGAAATATGAAATATAGCTGCAAAAAAGGCGGCTGGTGCAAAATTACCATAAAAAATGAGCGTGCGAAATTATGCAAACATAAATTTGCAGCTTTCGCCTCGCGTTCACCGACACCCATCTCAGTTGCAAGTGTTATTCTGAGCGCTCCGTGGTGTTATATACACGCCGTCATTGTCTCTTGTCGCTTCGTTATTCATGTATGCACACATTTCTCTGTTCATTTGCCGCGCGCAAGACTGCCTTGCTTATGTGCTCCGTTTTTTCCGTGCTTCATTCCACCATAATTTCATTTTCTGGTCACATTCAAATTAAAAGACTTAAGAAAAACATGGCGACACGCGTGTCCTCTGGCGTTGAAGTGACGATGTGAGCCTATGAGTAGACAAAGGGGAGTAGGCAGCGCAAACATTCACTCACACAACATAGAATTGAAACTATTTGAATAAATGTCTACTGGGTTTCATGCACTGAATTTAATGGTGAGCGGGAAGCCTGGTATAATTTAAGTTATAACAAGTAAGGAAGGGCTAAGTTCGGGTGTAACCAAACATTTTATACTCTCGCAATTTATTTATTTAACTTAATTAATATAACAAACTATTTGACCCACATATTCGTCATATATATTGTATAAAGTCCATTGAAAGTTGGAAACCATATGTGATATTAGGTTAGAAGCACCGAGCTCCTCGTGTTCGATATTTGGGGCTTTAAAAACCTATGGTCCGATTTCGGCGATTTTTAGAATGGGGCTGCCACACTATAAACATAGTATTTGTCCAAAGTTCTGCACCGATATCTTCACTAGTGCTGACTTTATATGTTGTAAAGTAAACGATTCAGATCGTCTTCAAAGTTCTGGTATATAGGAAGTGGGCGTGGTTGTGAACCGAATTGGTCTATTTTTACAACATATCATTGGGATATAAGGAAACTATTACAAACCAAGTTCCATTGACATCGGTCAAGTAGTTCCTGAGCTGTGGTTTTTGACCCATAAGTGGGCGTGGCTATTTTCCATTTTGTAAAAAAATCTGAGTGCAGCTTCCATCTGCCATTTCTTATGTGAAATTTAGTGTTTCTGACGTTTTTCGTTAGTGAATTAACCCGCTCTGAGTAATTTTCAACCTAACCTTTGTATGGGAGGTAGGCGTGGTTATTATCTGATTTCTTTCATTTTTGGACTGTATTAAGAAGTGGCTAAAAAACGACTGCAGAAAGTTTGGTTTATATAGCTCTATTGGTTTGCGAGATATGTACAAAAAACCTATTTGGGGGCGGGGCCACGCCCACTTCCCCAAAAAAATTACATCCAAATATGCCCCTTCATAGTGCGATCCTTCTTACCAAATTTTATTTCCATAGCTTCATTTATGGCTTAGTTATGCCATTTTATGTGTTTTCGGTTTCGCCATTTTGTGGGCGTGGCGGTGGTTCGATTTTGCTCATTTTCGAAAGCGACCTCCTCAGGGTGCAAAGGAATATGTGTTCCAAGCTTCATCAAGATATCTTAATTTTTACTCAAGTTACAGCTTGCTCAGACGGACGAACGGACGGACAGACAGACATTCGGATTTGAACTCCACTCTTCACCCTGATCACTTTGGTATATATAACCCTATATCAAACTCGTTTAGTTTTGGGTGTTACAAAAAGGCGTTATGTGAACAAAACTATAATACTCCCTTTAGCAACTTTGTTGCGAGAGTATAAAAATAGAAAATTCGATTTTTTTAAATCAAAAGCTTAAATAATTGAAGGTTTTGTAAATTAAATGTTGAAAATTTCATTTGAAATTAAGTTTATCGCCTGTTCGAGCGCACTATTGTTTTGTAGATAATCAAAAGGTAGAGTGAGAGCGTGCACAATATGTCCGTTTGATCCAGCTAAGGAAAACTTTGGAAAAAATTATCGAATCTGAACGTCAAAGAAAACAGTTATTTCCCTATTTTTTTTTTTGTTTCCCCAAATAAAAAGCATTATCTTATGGCATAACAAATGTGCGACAATCATCTCAGCTAGTTTTGCATTTTTTTCTTACTACAAAAGAGACTGCAACATTTGCATGTATAGAGACCAAGCCAGACTTAACTAACTTCGTCTGGTGCGCCAAGCTGCCCACCATCTGCTGACCAATGCGCTGGTAGTGTAGTCGTGACTGCTACCCGTTCATTGTTCTGCAACGTATTTGATTGTGACGCCCTTTTTCATGGCAACACCGTTCTGTGTGACGCCTATGCAAATTGCCACGAGCCTGTAGAGCCGGCGTGTCCATTTTAATTTCAACACCGAACCAATATTTTTGTTGCATTTGTTACAATTTACATATGAATTGGCATGCAAAGCAGTGCAGGCACTCCACAAGTTTCGCCGCCACTCTGCACTGTGCTGCACGGATTTACATATTTTTTTGTTGTTGTAAGCTTTCAGTTGCACTGCGCTTGGTTTGCCACACAAAGAAAGTGCAAGGAATCAGAGTTTCGAACAAAAGAATTTGCAAACGCCCAAAGTGAGAACGCCGCGACGCCATAACAATCAAATAAAACGTAACAAAAAAGTAAAGAATGTAAAAAAACAACAAAAACAAAAACAATAGTGGCGACGCTGCAGTAAGGGCTTAAGCATTGTGCTGTGACCGCAAAGGGTTTTGTGGAAAAGGGTAAAGTAAACTTCGCCAAAACACAATAAAAGTGGCAATCGCTTTAATTGCATTTAGCATGGAGAGCCACGCGCTTTTTCTCACATATATAGAGAGTTATATTTAGTAAAAAAGGCTTACGACGTTGCGTCTGCTACAATTATCCAAAGCTTGATATTTAAAAAAATTTAAATTAAAATAAAATATTAAAAGAAATGAAAACATAGTCTGCTTTTAGGCGCCGTAACGCATAATAAAGCACAATGTGCAACATGCGCTCTCACAGTGCAATGCCTTGTTTTCATTAATTTGCCTACAAATATATGCGTCCTTCTACTGCACCTTCCCACCTCGTCCTCCAGTTATCCACCTTTTGTATTTATTTAAATGAAACTTAGTTTGCTGCCTCTTCCACTTGTCCTTGCAAACACTTGCCCTTTGTGCTGCACTCACTCACTCTTCCCTGTACTTGCCTGTACCTTCTTCGTTGGGTTTTTTGGTCTCACGCGCTCTTCTTCATTCGCTTCGCCTGTATTGCTGTATAACTGTTATCTGCATATTCTAAATGGCTTGCATGCATTTTAATTTTCACTACTCGCTTTGCTGACTAGTTGTGTTTGCCGCTTCGTTGCTTTTGCGGCCATTTAAGTGGCCATTCGAGACTGCGACTGTTGCTGTTACTGGTTGCCGCTGGTCGGTCTGCCGACAAGTACGAGCGGGTAAATACTCATGTCATGCAATGAGTGTTGCCAAAGCAAGGCAAAAACCGCAGGCAAAGTACACAGTCGCAGTGCAGTCTGAAGTGTAATTGTGTGTGTCTGCGAATTTGAAGAAAACCCAAGCAAATACTTGCACAAGAAATTGTTAATTTATTTAAGCGCCGCTCGCTATGAAGAGGCGCGCAGTTGAATGACCTAATATGGTGTGAAGCTTAAACAAAGCGGAGCGACATTGTGGAGCATCTGAGCGAGCAGTTGGTGAGAGTTTAGCCAACAGTTTTAATTTTTAGCGCTTAATTCTGATGATGCAGGTATATAGTGATAAGATAATGAAGTGATAGTTGAGCGTTGAGGTAAAATATGTCTATGAAACAAATTTAGGTCCAAACACTTAACAGAAAAGTAATGGAATTGGCACTTGTTCGTATTAATAAACATTTTTTTCTATGGAAAACGATTTTTGTTCGATTTTCTTAGTAATATTTTATGTTCGTTTTGAAATATATATAAAAAAAATCAAGTATTAAATATATTTATTAGGTCTACAACTTTGCTTCCGCCGTTTTTTTATAAATTTAAGGCTTTTTTTTGTCGATGAGCCTCAGCCGCACTTTTCTTGGAATTAAAAAAGAAAAGCAAAATTTTCCGCAAATGTCGAGAATTCGTCTCAAAAAGTGACATTTTAAGTTGAGAATGTGTTTGGGATGCAAACAGATGTCCACAAATATTTTGTTGGGATAATGTTGACACAAATGTCCAAGATCGATATAAAACGATTTAATCGATTTAATCGACCAGTGCTTGACCCTAGAGATATCTATTGGAAAACGACGAAAGCAAAGTTGTAGGCCTAATATTTCAGTCAACTATTTTGTTACAATAATTTTGAAAAAAAAAATTATTCTCAGATTAGATTTTAGAATTCATTAAAAAAAAAAAACAAATTAATAAGCTTATGTTGAATTTAAAGCTATTAAACGAAAGCGACCAGCCACAATGCATCAACTGAGAATCAAGGAAGTAGGGAAGATGAGAAAAATTAAAAATATTTATATTGTCATGTCTCCAGCTCCATGGAAAAATTGGAAAAAACTCACAGCAGTAACTTATGAATTTTAAAATACACATTGACTTCGCGTAAGCACTTTGCGGCATATGTGTGTGGCAGCAACATTCTCGCTTGCACGACGACAGTCATGTTGTACCCCAAGTTTTCACAACAATGAACGCCTGTCGCCGCGGCTTTTATCTGCCTGCACTTGCTTAAAAAGCCAATTTCAGTTGTGCTTTATGTGGTTTAAGTTGTGATTTCGTAAATTGTTGCAGGCAGCTGTTAAATGCGTGTCAGAGCTGGCGCGGCTGTTGCTTATTGTTCGGCGAAAACACGGGGCGTATACGCCACTTTTCGACAGTCGCGGCGCAGCTACGCGCAAAGATAAAGGAGGCGTATGTGCAAAGCCGATAAACAATAGTGTTCAAATATGGCAGTAACAACAACAAAAACAAGAGGAAGTGTGTCTGCCACAACGGAACAAGGAAACCAAAATGGCACAGTAAACTTCGCCGATACAACGAGCCGCACGCATATGTGTGCGCTTGTCGGCGTGTTAAAAGTTTAACGGCACAGTGTGGCGCTACATATTGTTGCATGCACGCACATGTTGGCAAATTAATGCATGCAGGCGTGTATGCGTGTGTGTTGGTGACCGTATTTATGTATTCCGCCAAACAAATGTTGACGCTGCATGAAGCAGCAGCTGCGTTTGCTTTTGCCAGACATGTTGTTGCAAATACACCGGGAACTTGCAGTAATATGCAGCAGCTGCCACATATGCCACATGCGACAATGTGGTTTCACCAATTTCACCAGCGGAAGCCCCACTTCGCCCGCGCTTTCTGCAATTATTTTTTGCTCTCGCGTTTTTATTGACTTTATGACACCTGCGCTGACTGTTTCGCTGCGCTCTTATTGGTGTTTTATTATTTCGCACACAATCACGCACAAACAATAAAACTTCAACGCACACACATACAGACACACTGAGAAGCATGCATGCACGCATAAAACAAGCAAAGTTTATTGTGCTTCCATTCAAAGGGAAACAAGCTGGCCATAATTTCATTGTTTACCTGCGCCACTTTCTGGCTGTGCGTGGCAGCAACACGGTGGCTTGAAAGCTTGCGAAGTCGTTGTCAGGACGAGTTGCAAGAAACATAATTAAAGTCGTCAAGCATTATTTATATTCGGTTGGCAAATATCCCCTTCCCTTTTTTGCTCTTTATTCAATGCTTTATAAAAAGTGTTACAGTGATCGGATTTAGTTCAAATATGCGTCGTTTCGTTCGATAATTTGTTTCCATCTAGATGGCAACTTCATAATACCCCCTCGAAGAAGCTCCACTCCTTATTTGCGAAGAAATCGGACAGCCACTTTTCACAAGCCTCTTTTGAGTTTAACTCTACACCACCAAGGGCGATCGTCAAAGACAGAAACAAATGGCGCTATATCAAGACTATATGGTGGATGCGATAAAAGCTTCCATCCGAGCTCCCGTAGCTTCTGGTGAGTACGAAGTGTGTGGTCTGGCGTTGTCGTTTTGGAACACTAAACCCTTACTGTTGGCCAATTATGTACGCTTCAGGTCGATCGTCTGCTTCAAGTGGTCCAGTTGTTCGCAGTAGATGGCAGAATTAAGCGTCTGGTTATATGGGAGCAGCTCATAATGCATGATTCCCTTCCAATCCCACCAAACACACAGCAAAACCTTTCTGGCCGTCAATACCGGCTAGGCCACTATTTGGGACGATTCATCGGCCTTCGACCACGGCCGTTTTCGCTTGATATTGCCGTATGTGATCAATTTTTCGTCACCAGTCACCATCCGCTTCAAAAATGAAATGCCGTTTCAGCAGCATATCGCAGGCGTTGATTCGGTCCAGAAGGTTTTTTGCGTCAAATCATGTGGCACCCAAAAATCGAGCTTTTTTGTGTATCCAGCCTTCTGCAGATGGAGTTTAAAATGGTTTGGTGACTAACTCCCATCTCCTGGGCGATGTCTCGAGATGCCACATGCCGGTCTACCTCGATGTTTTCGACGATTTAATCGGTATTCGTCTTCACGCAGGCTGGCTTATTCATGGCGTCATTTTCACCCGCTTTGAATCGTCGAAAACATTCCATTTTCAAAGTGATAGAGACCATCCCCGAAATACCATTAATCTCACGGAAGGTTTTTCTAGCGGATTTGCCTTTAACGAAGGAAAACTTTAAAATAGCGCGAATTTCGGCGTTAGTGAACTCCATGTTTACACGTCTATAACTGTTGAATGCAATATCCAAACTAATCATGCCTAGCGTCGTAATTCTCCAATTCATAGAACCCAGTAGGCTCTTTATTAATAGAAGTGGTCTCATTTCGGGTCGCATAATCGTCATAGTGAAGTCAGTAGGTTCGAAGGCTTATTCCTTATCTATATCTATATCTATATCTATATCTATATCTATATCTATATCTATATCTATATCTATATCTATATCTATATCTATATCTATATCTATATCTATATCTATATCTATATCTATATCTATATCTATATCTATATCTATATCTATATCTATATCTATATCTATATCTACTCTTATGCAGCACTTGTGTTGTTATCTATATTCAAAGCCGCAAATTATTTCTATAGAATATGACGCGGGCCATTTGAACGATCCCACCGCTCAGCTGCAGCCAATGTAGCAGCCGCCGTTGCAGCGTCAACAATATAAAATGTCATTAACAATTTTTGCTAATAGTTTTGACAACTTTGACAATTTTAAGCGGATTAAATAACGTTCCCGTTAGTTAGAGGGTTTGGTGGTTGCTGCACCCAAAAGCCGCTGCAGTCGTATATGAGGCAACAAGCGCTTCGCCCGCTTGTGTGTGTGTCTATGTTGGCGTGAGAGTTGAAAAGCGCTGAGCAGCGAAAATGGTGTGTTTGACTGAAATTGGGACACCGAGGAACAATGCACTCGCTCGATGGCTGCGGTTATGCGTACAGAGGGTGCGGGCAGCGGGAATGCGCCAATGGCAAAATTAATTTTCCAACCAACTTCAATTCGTTCACTACACGCCAAGCTTGTGAAGTCATACATAGTAGTTGTGCAAGTTTTTGCAAAATCTCCGCGTTTGTGTGTGTGTGTTTACATGTAAATGAACTGCGTTTATTATGAGCGCACTGGAGAGCTGGCGTATGGGAAAAACTTTTAATTCTCAACAATTCAACGCAAAAAACACCAACTTTTTGCAGGAAATAACGGGTGATTTTTTTGAGGTTAGGATTTTCATGCATTAGTATTTGACAGATCACGTGGGATTTCAGACATGGTGTCAAAGAGAAAGATGCTCAGTATGCTTTGACATTTCATCATGAATAGACTTACTAACGAGCAACGCTTGCAAATCATTGAATTTTATTACCAAAATCAGTGTTCGGTTCGAAATGTGTTTATCGACAAATTTTGTTCAGCGATGAGGCTCATTTCTGGTTGAATGGCTACGTAAATAAGCAAAATTGCCGCATTTGGGGTGAAGAGCAACCAGAAGCCGTTCAAGAACTGCCCATGCATCCCGAAAAATGCACTGTTTGGTGTGGTTTGTACGCTGGTGGAATCATTGGACCGTATTTTTTCAAAGATGCTGTTGGACGCAACGTTACGGTGAATGGCGATCGCTATCGTTCGATGCTAACAAACTTTTTGTTGCCAAAAATGGAAGAACTGAACTTGGTTGACATGTGGTTTCAACAAGATGGCGCTACATGCCACACAGCTCGCGATTCTATGGCCATTTTGAGGGAAAACTTCGGAGAACAATTCATCTCAAGAAATGGACCCGTAAGTTGGCCACCAAGATCATGCGATTTAACGCCTTTAGACTATTTTTTGTGGGGCTACGTCAAGTCTAAAGTCTACAGAAATAAGCCAGCAACTATTCCAGCTTTGGAAGACAACATTTCCGAAGAAATTCGGGCTATTCCGGCCGAAATGCTCGAAAAAGTTGCCCAAAATTGGACTTTCCGAATGGACCACCTAAGACGCAGCCGCGGTCAACATTTAAATGAAATTATCTTCAAAAAGTAAATGTCATGAACCAATCTAACGTTTCAAATAAAGAACCGATGAGATTTTGCAAATTTTATGCGTTTTTTTTTTTAAAAAGTTATCAAGCTCTTAAAAAATCACCCTTTAATAAAACTGTGCTATTGAATATGATAATATTTTTTACTTGTTAACAGCCACACAAGGCAATGAGTGCGAGAAAGCAAATATTATCACAGAGTTATGTAATTTGTTGCACTTGCAGACTTAACACTTTTGAACAATCAGTTATATAATGCGAAGTTTGTCATTCGAAGCGTTTAAAAAAGTGACTGTAATAACTTCAAAAGAATGATAATTAGTTGTGAATACAATTTATTTCTGAAGCCTTTGGTTGGTCGCAAGACTTAGGGTGGATGAAAACATTAAAGTTTTTGAAACATTTTTGACTGAAGTTGTCACTATATGAGACTTAGATAACTGAAGACTTTACAAACTTTACTCTTTTTCAAAGTAAATGAGGTTCTCATTGGATAAAACAACACTAATTTTCCTCAACGCTTTAGAAACCTAAGCAGAGTATGGAAATATGTTGAATTGGTGGAGGAATTTTGTTATTTTTTTGAAATTTTCAGAACTAAGAATTCGTGTTTAGAACAACAATAAATTACGTTTAAAAGATAATTTACAAGGTCCATTGTTTATGCTGAGTAAGCTACCTAAACTTATAGCGAGTTCCAGGAAAGTTACAGACCAAGGCGTCGTCAACGCCAACCACTTGCCGAACTGCTTCCCAGCCTCTGTGCTTGACAGCCTGAGCTTGTAATTCCAAAAACGAATGAAGTGTAATAAAGAGTAACGGTAAGCAATTTGTGAGCACGACGAGTGCGCCCGACACATTTGAATACTATGCGCCGCAATGTGGAGTCATCCGTGGACAATGTTTCTTCCAAGAATGCTGTGTCATTTCTACAAAAAGATACCGTAGTTAAACAACAAAAACAAAACAAAAATAACATTTACAGTTTGTTTCCGTTTAAGAGCGATGAGCCGCGCTCGCAAATTATTTTGCTGCAAAAAGGTTAGGTTAGGCGAGCGTGCTTTAATGCTTCACTGACTTTAGGTGTTACACGTGCGCTGGCTTTTTATGCCGACTCTCTTCGCTCAAAAGGGTAAAGGACAGCTACGTTTTGCTATTCAATATGCTGACATTTTAATAGCTTAAAGGTGACATTTGTTGGCCTAATAAAATGTACGAAAGTTGTTTTTTCCCCTCTCACCTGTTTTTCGAACAGGTGTAAGAGAAAGTTGTGCGGTTGCGAATATAAAAATGAATATATTAAACATGGGAATGGGCAAGAGTTCAAAAGGTCAGCGTGTTTGCAATGCATATATTTTATACAAAAGTATTTCATGGAAGAACTCTTTCGAAAGAATTTTTTTTTTTGTGAAAAATTAATAAAACACAGCACGTTTCCTTCGCTAATAGAAAAAAATTAAGACCACAGTTATAAGAAAGTTCCATACCTTGATGAGCTCTAAAGATCTAAATTCTCTGATAGATTTGAATGGAACTTGTGGAACCCACTCGACCGTTAAATGCACCTTTCAACTAACAGAAACAACACTTCGACAAAAAACAACACTCCTCTGTGCATCTAGCCTTCTCTTCCTATTTTCTTTAACCATCCCTCCAATCACTTCGAAATCACCGTATATATTCACAATTTTAATTAACACATTTGTTGCACCGCTTAGGAGTTTTGTTTGCATAAAATGCCGTCAAGTGAGTGTGCTGTGTCGGCAAAATTTAATTGCACACGAGTCTGTCTATCAAAAGTACCGACAAAGTGCATTTCACTTGCGCACCATTCAAGCTTCAGTTTTGCATTTCGCACTTCGCTCGTCCCCCCGCCCCGCCCTCCTCACTTGTAGCACATCCGCCACTATCACTGCCACTCAGAGTTCCATCGAAATTGCGCAGCGAAAGATAAGGGGCGAAGAAAGTATGCTTTTGCACTTCCACTTGCAAATACCTTTTGCCTGCGTCAGCTGCAGCAACGAGCGAGGTTTTAGAGAGGTTTTAGCGAGGCTGCCGACGAAGTGCTTACGTTTCTACTTATATTTTTGGTTCGCTCGCCGTTTTTCCAACTGTCAGAATTCCGTTGCATTTACGCATCTGTTGTGGATGGGTGGCAGCAAAATTCGACCGTAGTTTCGGTCTTCGTTTTCTTCATTTTCACTCAAGTGCAAGCGTTTCGGTGGGAAACATATTTCTGCTTGTTTGCTTGGCAGCGTCTTACACACCGCATTCATTGTTTGCTTTACAGCAGTTTTTTTCAGCATTCGTAGTTTCCTTTCGAACCAGTATGACAGCTTGAGCCAACTTGTTTTTGTTTTTGCACGAAAATTCACTTAGTTCCGCACGAGCTTAGGCAAAACGACAAAAACTTGCGCATTTATCCACTTCACTTGACGCTGTTAGCTGCAATTGTTGTTGTTTGTTGTGGATGTTGCTGTGGCAGTGAGCGAAGTTAGGCGGGCAGTTGTCGGTGTAGTAGTAGTAGCCACTCTGCCATTCGCAGGCATCCTGCACTTACATGCGTCCTGTTGCAAATGCAGCCACTTTCTTATCACTTACACTTCTTTATCTCTATCTCTCTCTCTGTGTGTTTGTTTGTTTGTGCACTTATCTTACGTTGTTTGTGTTCGCCGCAAAATAAATTTTACTTCTTGCTTAATACTAAATCTTCCAGCGCTAAAGCGTAATGTTGCAACATTGTTGTTGCACATTTTGTGTTTCGGCTTATTTTGCCAGCCAAGCGTTATACTAATTCAATGAATTATTTATGTTTGGTGGCGGAAAACAACGAGCGATTATATGGCAGCTCAGCAAGAAAACTACCAGCTGATCAGGTTGCGGTGTTTTGCCGCCGCTGCATTTGACATGTACTATTAACGACTTTCTGTTCCCCCATTTTTCCCCCCTCTCGAAGTAAGTGAATAATGTTTGCAGATTTTTGAAATTGTTTTTCGAGTTCCAGGAACATATTGCATTGCAAGAAATTAGCTAAAAAACCTTCTTTTTAAATAATAATTCGTACCCACCGCTTCAATATGCAAGAGGAAAGACGTGACGAATTTAGGTATATTTGAAACGGAGACGGTTTGACAAGAAATGGAAGTTTCATACGAGCTGTGCTGTTCTGTTTTCTGCTAATTCCTTTATAAAGAATCAAGCTGTGAGAAGAGACTACAAGTTTAGTAGATATATTCTTCAATATAACATTGGCAAGCGTGATGAAAAAATCCCTAACTATTTTTACATAGAACCAAATTATCCAGTATCCAAGTTATAAAACCAAAGTTCTTTATTTGTGGTAGTCAACAATTAGATAGAATAAGAGAGTATGATTTTAGGCTGAATAAATAATACAAAGAATGAGGAAAATAGGAATAGTTTAGAAGACGCCCAAATTCCCAAATTCTTTATAACTCTTTTCCTACTTCTCGTCACACTTTACCTCATTATACAAATAATTCTATGCTTAACGTGGAAAGGAACTCATTTCGAATAGAGCTTTTGATGTTACTTTGAGAATCGAATAAACAGCAACAAAATGCCCATAAAATTGAAGTAATAACTGAGTCGTTAATGTTTTAAATTTTTTTTCTTAAAAGCTGGTTATTTTGATATTGCATGCTTCTTTTTACTACTTTTACTAGATAACCAATTACATCTGTTTAAAAATCAGCGTCATCCTAAAGGTAGGCCACATTGATTGGATAATGATGAAAATTTTATGGAAATTGATTTTGAAAATGTTATTATTATTGAATCAAGGTCTGACTCAATATCTCTCCAATATTATACTTAATCTATGTACCACCAGCTACAAGTAAAATTATCAGAAATTATTGAAACGCAACTTATAATTTAGACTTTTCCTTAAACATTCCAATTATTTCGCAAGATAAAATAGTTCCTTTTCACTGTAATCAATATATTCCGAAATTTTAAAGCTTTTCGTTCAAAAGGTTTATTTTTCCTCTTCCCATTTTGCCATTCAATTCCGTATATCTTTTTTATGACTCGAAATATCTTTTGACTTATAAAATCTATGTAGCTTGCCCCACACGCCAGCTAGCCAGTTTGGTTTATGCCACACAAATGCTTTAAGCTTAAGTATTATCGGTTCGTGCATGCCTTCAAATAAAATTTATTCGCCTCTCAAACATTTTTCCACTACACTTTGCCGCAGTCAAGTTCGAAAATTTATGCGCACATTTGACAATTTATGAGTGGAAACCAATACATTTTCCGAGGCATATACCCGCACACACACACACACAAGAAGGTACTCCATTGAAAAGGGTACTTGTGTATAAATTTAAGGCTTTAAATGCGAGCGAAAAGGAGGAAATGGCGCAATACAAAAACTAGACATGAAGTAAAGTGTGGGCAGCGTGCTGTAGTGATATATATGAGTAACAGCTCATAAAGAATGTACTTTGACTCTTGTGTAACTCATGCTTAGCGCTGTTAGCCGCTTAGGTTGCTTGTGTTGCGGGGTTTATGCCACTAATGCGTCTTAGCGCTTGTGGTTATTTTTTTATACACGCCCGTTTATATATACTTTCAAGATGTGCGTGCTTGTGTGGACACAGTTAACTTCGTCTACATAAACAGTTATAAACTTATTTATGTGCTCATCGCTGCTTATATGATTTGGTAATAACGTAAATTAGGCACTCATTATTTCTTGCTTAGACGCTAATACAAACGTCAAGTGGATTATTATTATTTATTTTCACATCTGTGTCATTCCTCCGTACGCCATTCGCCATCAACTCAAACCCGAAACGCATACGTTAAAGTGTCGGTCGTTAGCAATAACAAGCCAGCGACCGCATACAACGCACAAAAACATACTTTCACTCGCATAGCCAGCCTTTTGACTCGCCCTTTGCCGTTAAATATGGCAATCAAGTGTCTTTTCCCTTTTTGCGTGGGCAACACCACTTTCGCCGCTCACAAAAGCAGACACATGCTCACCGCTCGCCGCGCTCCTCTCCAGCCATGTGCCATGTGCATTGTCAAAATCAGCTGATTGAATTTTGATTTATGACATCATATGGTTGGGCAAAGTGAAAATATGAAGGCACACAACACAACCGCAAAAATCCACACTAAATTGGGTCTTAAATCGTTTGCACACATCGAGCTGAAAGCGCGCCACCAACCGTATGAGTATATTTACAACAACAAAGAAAAGAAACCTACATGCGTGTGTGTGTGCGCTTCTTGTGTGTAAATAGTTGTGACAGCTCAATCACATCTGTGCGCACAATCAGGCGTATATTTCTTGCAGCTCCTTTTCTTCCATCTCTGTACCCCCTCCAGCAGTTCAGCAGTTGAAGAGTAAAGCGGTTTTGCTACCATAATTTGTTGTTGTTTCTGTTGTTAGTGTGGCATTTTCGGGCCTTTTGCACACAATATTTATTGATTGTTCACATATTTTACCCCAAGCTTGGCGCGCGTCTAACAACATTTGCGGAAACCCAATACAAGCGCTTAATCACATAATTTGGCGGAACATTCATATTTGCGGATTTGCTACGCTTATGTTGCTCTGAGCTGCAGTGCAGTTAATTATAGCGCTTTGTTATGATTTAAGACGTCATTATGGGTTAGAAATAAAGTACGTAATGTATGAAAATGAGTGTGAGTTTATTGAGACATGAACTATTTTTTGTACTCCAATCTAGTAAGGTTCTTTAAGTTAGAACTGAGCTTTTTCTTAAAGAAATTAAACGAACTACATATTATTTGAAGCTTATTGAACTTATGTTTAAATATTACTGATTTTCAAACCATTTTCTTTTGATATTTTGAGTTCAGAAGAATATATCTTAACTACTCACCTCATTAAAGACCTTAAATATTTTTCATCTTATTTTAATTCTTTTATCTCTCTTCTCATTGCAGTTGGTCTAGCAGGATATCATGAAAAGAGACTGCTACATGATCTATTAGATCCTTATAATACTCTAGAGCGTCCGGTTTTAAACGAGTCGGATCCATTACAATTAAGCTTTGGTTTAACTTTAATGCAAATAATCGATGTGGTAAGTACAGTATGACTTTTAAAAAAATAAAGAAAACAATAAACAAATTATAATGAAATAAATTAAAATCTCCCAAATTTAAAAACTCTACTAAAAATTTAAAAATGAAAAGGTTAAATGTCCTTGAGTCATGGTTCTGATATTGCTGTTTTAAATGATGATTATTTGGAAACACTAATCCAGTTCAAAATTGAGCGGTATCCTAAATGTAGGCAACATTTTCACATTCAAAACTTCGTTCATCCTGAATGTAGGCAACATTTTCGCATTAACAACTTTGCTGGCAATAGCACTGCAATAGTTAAAGAAATATTATTATCGTTAAGAAATTGAAATAGAATTAAAACGTAAAGCATAAAATCTTCATTAAATTCCGCATAATTTCCTTCTTGCTTACTTTAATATAAAACCGTGCATACCACAAAGACTATAATTAGAACAGAATATAGACACTTTTCAACACCAGCGCTCCACAGGATTACATATACACCTATATTTGCAAAAGTTAGTGACTGCTAAGCCCGTCGAGCAATTGAATATGCAGCAGCAAATTGTTTGTGCGCCTAAAAATAGGCTTAGCAGGAAATGAAAAGAATTAAAACGAACACCTAGTCAACTACAAGTTTAATTGCGCTGACGTGACCCACTAAAAAGCAGCAAGATAAACAGCACAAAAGTAAGGAACAAAAATACACACAACTACCGACAACTACAAAGCGGGTAGCAAACAAGGAGTGACAGGGATAAGTGCTGAGACATTTTAATGTGTACATATGTTTATATATACTTATATACATATATGTATATGTTGGAGTGCCTGTGTGTTTCGCTTGCCGCTTTCACTTATCTAGTATGACTGAGCAAATGAAGTTGAAAAGTGAAAGTGAAATTCCGCTTAATTATTTTCACAGACACTTTACTGAATGAACATGGCACACACACACACACATAACGGTAAATATTGTGGACACTATATATGTGTGCTTTCATACTTTCGTTTGCTGTCAAGCGAAATTTGTATGCGCTGCCATGTGCCGCACAACAACAACCATTGCGCACAATTGGCAATAGAAGCATGAATGGAAACTGTGAATGGGCGACAAGTGACAGGCAGTCACGTTGTCGTCTTCACCTGGACTAATAAGCAAAGCCCGAAGGAGCGCGCAGCGCAAATAGTGGGACAAAAGGGAGCAAAGTAACGGCATACGTGTGCGATTGACTCGATGTTGGCATGTTAGTGTGAGTGTGTGTGTGAGTCGAAGCAACATTAGAGGAAATAAAATAGAGTTGAATAGGCAGCAAATGAGGAGCTGAAGCAGGTGCCAGTTGGCAGGCGATGTGCAAGGTAGGTCACAGATTCAAGGAATGGAAATGGCATTAGCGCCCGTGCGCCACGGAGATCCAGCAGCAGCTGCTGGTGAAAAATTCTATACGACGAAAGTGAATCGAAAGCACAGGTGACACAGATGCCTGGCGATGGCACTATGTGACGTAGTCACCAGGCAAAAGCGTGGTTATATGCCGGAAAATAAATATTGTATCTACTCAGCGTTGTCAATGTGTTGCAAACTGGTACACTGACTGCCAAGCCCAACCTCAATTCATAATAAATGTTTTTTATTTCGCTTTTATGCGCTCATGTGCTCATAAAATGTTACCGAAACAAGCGTTGCAGCACCAAATCACATAATAAATGAAGTAAGCGAAGCAACTAAGTGAATTTTGCAAATAAACAAATGAAGAAGTGAACACCAGCAGGAGCTGTTCTGCACACCTACCTGCACATATGTTAGCACCAAATGGAAATAAAAATCAGACAAGCAAATAGACGCGCGTGGAATTCGTTTGTTTGCACCTTAATGAGCAAGTGGAAACGGTGTTTTTTAGGTGTCGCATAAAGTAAATGCAGACATATTAGTTCGTGCGTGAGACTTACACACAGTGTGGTGCTTTGAAGGAGGAAAGGTGTTAAAAGTTGGACACTTAGAGTAACATAACTGCGCGAAATACTTTATTGCCGATGGCAATAAATTATAAAGGCAAGGGAAACTATCAATATCTATGGCTATTAACCAGTTTTATAACAGAAATGTCAGTTGTGTATTTTACTAGGAGATTGTGGGTTATTTAACTGAAATTATTCTCGGATGTTATGGATGTTAAAGAAATTATATATGTTATTATATGGATGTTAAAGAAATTGTGGTTGGATTCATACAAAATTTAAAACTCTTCGGATGTTCGGACAACTTTAATATTATCTATACTGCTATAATAAAGAGGAAAGACTTGTATGTATGTTGGTAATTAATAAACTCAAAAACCACTGTGCCGATTACAAAAATTCTTTCACCATTGGAAAGCTTCATTCATCCCGACTAACATAGGCTATGTTTATTGCTAGAATCACAACTTTCTGGAAATAGTTCCCTGGTGAGGGCATCAAAAAGACTCCGAGATGGAGAATCTTAATCTGAAACTGATAATCGTCTTGCAAGTCATTCCTTCTCCAGAGAGTCGAGTAACTTGCTGAAAAAAATTTCAAAACCTTCCAAGTACGCACTTGAGAGTCGAGTACGCAGCGTGTGCAGCGGCTTGAACAACAAAATATTATAAATATACAAGGTTCCACTAGGGCGTCGAGCTCTGAGCATTCCCAAAGAATTCATAATTAGAGAGAAAGACAACGGACACCAAAGACTAGAGGTAGAGGTGTTTTAGCTCATTGCAAATAAAATATTATTTCATGTTCGAATTTTCCTCATTTTACTTTTTTAAAATGAACTCTGTGTGAAACATATGTATGGGAGAATGTGTATGTGAAAACGTATAACTTTTGAAATGTTTGTTTGAACCCGGGCGAAGCCGGAGCGGTCTGCTAGTATTTTAATATAGCAATGCATATATTTAAAGTCTTTGGCAAACATAGAAGTTGTGGAAAAAGAGGAAAAGAAAAAACTTAAAATCTGAGACTACGAAAAAATATTAAACGCACTTGACTCCATATTATGTATACAGCGAAAAAACACAAATTAAATAAGAAAAGTTCTTAATTTTATTAATCCTGATGCCCAGCTCAGATGCCTCATTAGTTAAGCAAAGAGGTCATTTATCACTCCTGAACAAGTATAGTTGACCACGTCCACTCACTCAACATGGATAACTATTCGAAATGAATAATCAGAATCGAAACAACTCAGATTACACCTATAGCAATGCATACAAGTATCAAAGAGACAGATACTGAGTGCTGATGAGTGAGCAGACAACCGAGTTGATTCAAAGTGGTAGAACTGAAGACTTGAGTTTGAACTGCACATAATGTAACCACAATCATATACAGGCTTAGATATGTGCGTCATCAATATATCCTTCCACTTACAAGAAAAAAACCGCCTTTGTGTGTAACTCGCTTATTTGTTTGACACATATTGAAAAAATCTGCCTTGTTTTATATTCAATATGCTATGTGCAGGTGGTAAAACACTGCCCTAAATATCAAAGGCTTTCACTTTCATGCTTTCACACATCACCACATACAACAACAAACTTTTATTCCCGTTGCACTTTTACTTTATCCCGCGCGGCATAACACCAACACGACACTTCACACTCGCCAAAGTCGGGCTTCCTGATTTGTCTGTGCATAGTGCAAACACCAACATTCAAGCAAATGCATAACTGAGTATGTACGTATGTTCGTGTGTGTATTTAAGTGTGCAAAGGCAAACTCATTCAGGATTTTTAGTTTGGTTTATCTGCTTTAGATGCGCTTCACTAAAGCATTTGTGTGATTGTGTAGATATGTGTGTGTGTGTGTTTGTACTGTGGTTTGTTGATTTCAATGGATCCTTCAGGAGCCTGTGGACACAAGTATATGCCAACAGCACACACATACGTGGTTTACAAATACTTTTTCATACTTCAGATGGAAATACGCACTCAATTATTATATGCAGGGAATATTTTTTCCGATTGTGAATGGAAACTAGTAACTTCAACTGTATGTGTGTATATGAATTTAAAAATGTTTTTGTGCAAAAACGAAAATAAATTCAATGTTTTTCTAAAGGATATGGTGACGCTTACGAAATTTGTTTACAATTTCATGCACATCAAGTTGTTATGAAAATGATTAAAGGAATAAAAAAAAATCATGAAAAATACAATGAATGTATGTATTTGACCCATATACTACAGCTGTCATGCTCACTTATGTAATTTGTATTTATTTTCACTTGCGATTGCAACTCACTCATGTCAAGTCAAATATTCACATATACATACTTACATATGCACAAATCTGCATGTACTCGTATATCCTGACGGCAGCAACAAATGAAGCATACATTTAGACTTTCAGCAACTGTTTGCCAACTTCTATAGAGAGTTGTGCAATTGAAAACCGTTGGACTCAGTTTGTATAACTCCCACATATATATATATATGATCAACTCCCCACTAGCTCCACATGCAAATGATTCACTTACATGTCACTCAATGTGCGCACAACCATCTACTTTGCCACCATTGACAGTTGACTTGTTATTCCTGATCTACCCACAGGGTGTGTGAACATGTTGAAAGTGAATTGCTGAATAACGGTTTGTCCTGAATTATTATATAAAACACTTCTACAAACATACCTTTGATTCCTGTTTAAATTGTAAATGGCACACTGACAGTTATTTCGAATTTTCCAGTGACACCTCAGTGTGAAGCGTTAGTTGAGGAATTATTTAATGACCGATGTGGTTGCACATCTTCTGGATTTTACAGTATTTAAATTGTGATATCTTAACATGCAGTATTAAATATGAAATAATAAGAAAGGAAGGAAAGGTTTATATTACTGCATTAACCCTCTCATACCTGAATTAAAATGAGCGGAGGTAACATATTTTTTAGTACAGATATAGATATAGATGCCTATAGACAACATTAGGCATGAAAGGGTTAATAAGACTTTATAACTTCGAACTCTTCGAAGACTAGCTTTAATTATTTGAGAGAGCAGATCCACGATTCCATAAACCTTCATTTAACTGCATAAAACATTAATGAAATTACGAAAAAACCTTGGAAAGTGTTGTTCTTCTTCCAGAAAAAACAGTCTTAAAGAATTTACTTGAATGTTCCATAAACTGAGGAAGCCATGGCATCTATGTATATGTATTGATTACTGATAATGTAAAGTTGTAATCCCACCTGACTGAAGTTTACTAAAATAATTCCAATTCTTTTTGAGCACTCAGAAAGGTATAGAGAAAATAATATATAAATTCACAAATTAAAGTCCAATAAATTTCTTAAAAACAAATAGGGTGAAATCTTAAAGCGACTGCGCTGCAAATGCTTTTGACATACTAACCCAAGTGAATCGTTGACACTCTTCGACACTTTAACGTGTTGCGTTGCGTTGCTGTCATATTGATGCATGCGCCGGCATGTCGCCTTATGACCGCCATACATGTATGTAGCACATTTGCAGCTGAGTTGTTGCTCCACTTCAGTCGGAATGAAATTTGTTTATGCGGAGGTGGAAAGAAAGACGGTAAACAATAATTTCTTGCTGAACGGAAGTTGCAGTGAGGCAAAAGCCAGTTGGGGGCGACAGCTGAAGTGTCAGCGAAAAGTGAGAACTTCTTCAACTACAACAACAGTAGCGAAAGTTGCATTTCATGCATATGCTTATTGTCTGTAGGGAGCACTCAAGTACGCTGCAAGAGGGTACGCTTACTTTTTCGGCGCCGGCCCCTAGAGTGGAATACCGTTATGGGGTCTTTGGAGCGCCAACTCTTTTTTGAATAAAATATATATAATATTAATCAAACTCTTGTTATTATATTTGTAATTTGACAAACCCTTCGATGTTTTGATGGGCACTATTAAAGGGATTATGGAACACAGAATATCAAACGTTCTACAGTTCGTGGGTACATACCCAATTCAAGAAGTCGCTTAGTGAAGAATACTGAGATTTAGTGCCACTTTTAGCAAATATTCCAATTCAATTATTTAATTCCACCCACGAATCTTGCAAATTCGGTGGCAACTTTCACCAAAACAAAAAACGAACTCAAAATAAGCAAGTCCATGCATCAGGATCAACGTCAAAAACACAGCCGACACTCAAGGCGAAAGACAAAGCCAAATGCGCACAATTTCCACTCTTAGAGAGGTCAACTGGAAAAGGACATCTGCATTAAGCGAAAGAAAAACCACAGACAAGCAATGAGACACAAACAAAAGCATATGTTTATGCACCCACATAGTATAAGAGTACATGCATGCATACGTAAGGACACTCGACATAATAAACGAGCGCGCGAAACGACGACAAAAAACAACGGTAAATTGCCAACAACACGGCAGGACAATGATAAAAGCGCAGCGTGTAAGTGTTAGTTACGAATGAGGCGAGCAGCGCACAAAGAGTCGCATACATATATATATATATATTCATACACATGTGTGTGTGTGTGTGTGTGTGTGTGTGTGTGTGTGTGTGTAGAAAAGAAGCAGCGCATGTCCTGCCAAAATGACAGCTGAAAATTGTATTTGAATAAAGGAGTATGCCACAATTTATGGCACTCGCAGTCACATACAGCACTGCCGCCTGCTGCTGCTGTAACTGTAGTTGTCAGGCACTTCAGCGCCACCTTAACGGTGTCATGCAGCCAACACTTGCATCAACACAAATAAACATATAGCAAGTGTGAACTGATTCTTACTACACACAGACACACAAACAGTCTCAAAAACAGCCGAAGATGTGTGTGTGTGTGTGTGTGTGGCGTACTTATGAACGAAGAAAAATGCTCATGCTGCCCTCTTAACTGTACATACATTTGAAATTTATGTGTTAGAGTGTAGAGTTGCATGAGCGTGCATTAGTGCGTGTGTGTTAGCTTTATGGGCGTATGGGGACGTGTCAGCGAATGTGTCACTGTAACAATGAACAGGTTGACTCTTTATAATTTGCACTCATTGTTGTTGTTATTGCTTTTATTTTGTTGTTGTTTATCTTATATCTTTACTCACGCTTCGCACTTTGTCTGCTATAATTTTGCATTCATTCGCACATTTATTCTTGTAAATGTCAACTTGCCTCCAGCCCTCTTGGTCTCTCACACACACACACGCATAGTGTTTGCAACTACTCCAGTAAGCTGACTTTAAAATTAATGACTTTTTAGCTTACGTTTGGCATTCATTCACTTATATACACACACATGCACATGGGAAGAGCTGCTGTTCGGATGCGTTCATTAATTTTACTCACGGACACTCTTTCTTGCCGTTACTTCTACTTCTACTGGCCCGTTCGTTTGGTCAGTGAGTTGGTGAACATTTCGTGCTGTCTGTCACAGCTCCTTCAGGTGGCATGTGGACATGTGATTGACACTCTGACCACAGTAAAAGCATTTGCTTCTTGCCTTCCGTCGCCATATTTAAAATTATTATATGCAAATGAGTTGCGAAGCAATATGTGTGGTGTTGTTGCTTATTTGTTAAAGTGCTGTCATTTGCCTCTTCTAACCGCATTATTAATGGTAGCTATCTAATATATTCCATATGAGTTTACTCAAAATGCGTGAAGAATGATTTAAATGTTTTTGTAGAGCATTAAAAGCTTCTTTTCGTATGTGGGGTACATCCTCCTCTGTCAAATACGAAAAAAGCGCTGCTCTAAAAGAACTGAGTTAGCATTAGAGAGGTTACTGAGGCTCAATGATCTCTCATGGACTGACTCAACAAATATTGGTTAGTCCGTTTGATATAAAACGCAGCTTCGTCAAATAGTGGTCGCAGAAGAAATAGTTAAGGTGCACCTAATGCATAGCAAAGAAGCACCAAATTAGGTTTCACGCGATATTCGCATAGCAAAAATGTACACCTTACAAAATATCATTAATCGATAGAGGCTATAAAATAAAATTCCTTGAAGGATCTGAAGCTAATTTTGAGGCCTTAAATCAGTTTGTAAACTGTAAAGATTCATATTGAAATGATGCTGATTGGTTTTACTTTTTTTTGGGTTTAATGTATTCCGTATAAAGAGTGAGAGAACCTTTTTTATACTCTCGTTTATACTCTCGCAACAAATGTTGCTAAAGAGAGTATTATAGTTTTGTTCACATAACGGTTGTTTGTAACACCCAAAACTAAACGAGTTAGATATAGGGTTATATATACCAAAGTGATCCGGGTGAAGAGTGGAGTTCAAATCCGAATGTCTGTCTGTCCGTCCGTCCGTCCGTCCGTCTGTGCAAGCTGTAACTTGAGTAAAAATTAAGATATCTTAATGAAACTTGGCACACTTATTTCTTGGCACCATAGGAAGGTTGCTTTCGAGCAAAATCGGACCACTGCCACGCCCACAAAATGGCGAAAACCGAAAACACATAAATTGCCATAACTAAGCCATAAACAAAGCTATGGAAATAAAATTTGGTATGAAGGATCACACTATGAAGGGGCATATTTGGATGTAATTTTTTTGGGGAAGTGGGCGTGGCCCCGCCCCCTACTAAGTTTTTTGTACATATCTCGCAAACCAATAGAGCTATATAAACCAAGCTTTCTGCAGTCGTTTTCGTTTTTAGCCACTTCCTAATACAGTCCAAAAATGAAAGAAATCGGACCATAACCACGCCCACCTCCCATACAAAGGTTATGTTGAAAACTACTAAAAGTGGGTTAACTCAATAACGAAAAACGTCAGAAACTCTAAATTTCACATAAGAAATGGCAGATGGAAGCTGCACTCAGATTTTTTTAGAAAATGGAAAATGGGCGTGGCGTCGCCCACTTATGAGTCAAAAACCATATCTCAGGAACTACTCGACCGATTTCAATGAAACTTGGTTTGTAATAGTTTCCTTAAAATAGGCCAAATCGCTTCACAACCACGCCTACTTCCTTTATACCAGAACTTTGAAGACGATCTGAAACGTTTACATTACAATATATAAAATAAACACTAGTGAAGATATCGGTGCAAAACTTTGCACAAATACTACGTTTATAGTGTGGCAGCCCCATTCTAAAAATCACCGAAATCGGACCATAGGTTGTCAAGGCCCCATATATCGAACATGAGGAATTCGGTACTTCTGACCTAATATTAGGGTTTCCAACTTTCAATGGACTTTATACAATATTTATGACGAATATGTGGGTCAAATTGTGTATTAATATTATAATAAAGTTAAATAAATAAATTACGAGAGTATAAAATGTTCGGTTACACCCGAACTTAGCCCTTCCTTACTTGTTTATACTAAGAATACTATAGAAACGCGGATACTGTCAAGTATGGGTATGCATCTTCTTTATGGTTGTGTCGAAGTTGGTGGAGAAACAAATAGTAGCGCCACTATCCTACTGTGGCCTACTACTGGACTATTGGGTCTCAACTGAGTTGCGCAAGCGCTGAACAGTCACTAGCACCTGCGCTGTCTCAAGATCCTTCTGGTCCAATGCAAATCGAAAGAGGTCTAAGTGACTCTTCGCCCTCTGTAATGTCCATACATCCCTAGTTATAGGGTTTCTGGTAATTGTACCTTAGCGATGCACGCGGCTAGACTAAAAATGTTATCCGAAGTAGGTTTCAGATGCTGCTTGAAGGGAGACGAGATGGAATGTCCCGCCTTTGAGAGATATATGCTAAAATTTGTAGATTCTAGGGCCTTTATGGAGTCTTAAATCTAATTATAGTCCAAGTGCGTTCCTCCTTTGTGGTGAATAGCCTTAGAGTCTAGCCCAAAGTATCGTATAGTTGTGTTTGAAATATGATCTCTTAATATTATTAGTTCCTTTTGTTATCTTCACATCTCCTTAATGATAAGTTAATTGCATTATCTCGGGCATAATGTCAAGCTAAATAAGTTTTTAATGCATCTCACTGCCAGCTGGGTGTGTCAATAAATATTTATTAAATATTTCTGCAATTTCATCGCACTTTCATGAGCACATTATGTGCATTACGTACGCATAACGCGCCACTTAATATCGATTTAATTAACTAGTAAAATGCAATATAAACACACACAAAACGATAATCATCGCGTCAAAGTGTCACAACAGCACTCGTCTAAATTTGTATCAGCTGCATAAGGAATATGACTACAACAACAACATGCGATGACACGATATGCACATGAGTGCGACCCCACCCACAACACAAGGCGAAGTGGCCAAGCCAACAAATTAAAGAAACGGTCAACTGCATTTAATCAACGCCTTGAATGGCTGCAGTAAACCTAATCATAGACGACACTGAATAACTAACTAATCATTATTATTGTAGTAAACAACCGACAGCGTTGCATGCTGAACACACCATTACTGTCACCGACATTAATGGCCACAGCAAACAGCAAGCGCCGGCGATAGTGTCAGTCGTAAAGGCAACATGAGCCAAAGCCATTGACTCAAGACCGCCTTATGAACGATGAACGGGCAATAGATGAGAGTGCTCGTAAATTTACAGTTGATAAACGAGTGCACGTGTGTAACGCTCACACATGTATGCTTACTAACATAGCCGATATGTGTGTGCCGGTGTGTGTGAGTATAGCCATGGAGCAGTTCATTACAAAATCATTATCGCCAAAGTTGTTGACAGTCCGGTAGTCGATGAATCGTGTTCTCGTTTGAGTGCTTGAAGAGATGGCTCGATAGCCGTGTACGAGACAAACAGGTTGTGGCATTTTGTTACAAAAACAAATTCCACTAAGTGACACCAGCAAGTGTGCTAGTTTTGCGGACGTGGAATGCTGTAAACAGTGAAAAGACAAACAAGTTTGTATCCTTTCGGTGGCGCAGCCATTAAGTATATTAAATTGCGACTTTGCAGTCAATTAATTTTAATTCTAGATTAAGGATAATCGGCCAACGCTGTTGACAACGGTGTTTATAAAGTTAGTGGCGAGTATATTATTGGATATTCATAGGGCATGAATTATATTGCTTTGGTATATCATCAGTAGCTTTTAAGGAGAAGTCAAGTTGTTTTGGATCCTATGAGATATAAATATGTAGGGTGCAGAGAGCTCAGCATATTTATTATATAGAGTCTTGAGAGGCATAGCCTCTATATGCCCATCAGTCGATGAATGGGAGTTATTCTCAGAATTAGAAAATTAGTAATTGAGAGTGAGAATGAAAGGGAAATCAGAAACTAATTTTGAACTTTGACAAATTTTGAATGTTCTCAATCCTAGTGTACTCAGGATTGTTTCTGATCTCCCTCTCACTCGCAATTATCAGTCAAAAATTTACTGATTATTTATGATACAATGTACAGAAGCAAGGCTTTAACGAGAATAATGAATATCAATTCTGATTTTGAGATAGAAGAAAAAGTGAAAAATTCCAGGTTCCTTCCAGCTCTGTCCAAAATTAAAAAAAAAAATTACAAGTCTGCAATAAAAGTATGCCTAACACTTTAAATAGAGTGCAGTCAATGGAAGTAATATGCAATGAGTCAGATTTTAAGATAGAGCGACAGGCAACACGAAATAGCAATTTGAAAGAAAGTAATTTTTCTTCCTAAATTATTAAAAATCCAAAAAGACACAAAATGTCAGCACTCAAAGCAAAATGATTTTAAGCCAGCAATAATAAAGTAACCGGAAAATACCGTTACTTAATGAAAAACTGAAGGCGACATGCCATGTACTCACATTCAGCTTGCTAAAACTGACTATCAAAGAAAAGAGAAAAAGAAATGATTTTCGAAATGAATGACATTTAGCACTTGGAACGTCACATATACATGCATGTATAAATGCGGAAAACTACAAGCGTACTATTTTATTAGCGTCTGAAGTATATTGCTTTTATATGCAAGTAGTTTTTGTTGCCGCCGTCTGTTTGCCTGCCAGCTGTCATAGCTTTCTATCGCTTTGCAGTGTTGCAATCGTTGCTGTCATTCACTAATATTGCCTATATTTGCTTGTTTTTGTTACGGCTGAGGGCTGTCAGAGGCGGGGGAATTTTAAAATGAAATATATTTACGATAGCAAAGTGGTTTCGTTGCGAATGTGACTTATTCAGAAGAAATCGCAGTATTAAGAAAACAAGAATTTATCGGATGATCATAAAATTAACTATTCATTCTATTTAGGAGAAATTTTAAAATCGTCAGAGCTCGCTATAACGATCGCATTTGCATTGACCCTAGGGACAAAGATATCAAATTGAAAAATTGATGATGCTGAGGACTCAATGAAGGCTTTTCCAGGCATTTTTATATTAAGTTTGTCACGATGTTTGTAACACCCAGAAGGAAGCGTCGGAGACCCTATAAAGTATATATATAAATGATCAGTATGTTGAGCTGAGTCGATTTAGCCATGTCCGTCTGTCTGTCCGTCTGCATATATACGAACTAGTCCTTCAGTTTTTAAGATATCGTTTTGAAATTTTGCAGATGTTATTTTCTCTTCAAGAAGCTGCTCATTTGTCGGAACTGCCAATATCAAACCACTATATCATATAGATGCCATACAAACTGAACGATCGGAATCAAGGGCTTGTATGGAAAACTTTCGCATTTTACTACATATCTTCACGAAATTTGGTGTGAGTTATTGTTCATAGAAATAATTTAATCTCCGAAGAAATTGTTCAGATCGGTTCACTATAGCATATAGCTGCCATACAAACTGAACGATCGGAATCAATGGCTTGTATAGAAAATTTTCGCATTTGACGTGGTATCTTCTCGAAATTTGACATGGATTACTGCTTAAGGTACTAATATAATCTCCGAAGAAATTGATCAGATCGGTTAACTATATAACCTTAATGTTTCTAGCAAACAACCCGGCTAAAAAGAATTAGTAAAATGTTTTCCTTTTTTACTTACTTTTTCTTTTGTCTTTAAATTTGCTTAAACACATAGTTACTAAAAGAAATGCACCTGTGAAGGGTATATTAGCTTCGGTACAGCTAAAATTAACGTTTTTTCTTGTTTTGGATAGTATTTCAAAGCAGAGAGATCTAGTATGACGCATTCTTCATTTTTTGTTTGAATGGTTAAGGTTACATATTTCGTTCTTGAGATCCAGGATCGAAGAAATTGTAGTGTAGTAATAATATAGATAATATAGTTTCTACTATATATTTTCATTCGTTTAGAATACTTTTTAAAGTCCTTGCACCAGCAATCACCCAATTCTCCAGGCACTTGACTGCCTTCCAAATCTATTTGTCCCTAATTGATATTTCCGGCGCGCAGTCAAAGGAAAGTAAATGCCGAAACAGTGAATGATTGGCAGGCAAATATTCGAATGAGCAAATTGCTTTGTGCGCTTTGTAAAAACAATTAAACAAGCGGCATAGTTTGACTGGCTTACAATCGTAGTGAAATCGTATTTCATTTATCAGGCTTAAATTTATTAAGTTTAGAAACGTTTTACACACAACTACACACAGACACACTAACTACAAAATAATCGCAATTAATTGCTTTTCGACAAAAACAATACCAACTACATGCCGTTAGCGCTGAAGCGATAAAAATCGCGCATGAATCAGTTTTTGAATGGATTTGCCAACACTAATAACGCTTACGTAAGCTGCAGCCACCAAGCTGCCGCTACAGCGCCTAAAACGCCTTTAACGTGCATAATTTAAGTAAATAGAATTGGAATAGTTAGGATTTGTACAACAACAACAAAACCAGTTTATGCGCTCACAAATGTTATTTAGTCAGTTAGTTGAGCGGAATGTGCGCCACAACTCAATTCAATCAAATGATACGATTGTGCGCCAAAAAGTATGCTATACAGTTTTATTTCGCTTTATTTAGTTTGCAAACAGCTTGATTTGGTAAAGGGATTAAGTGACTAACAGCGCAACTAAATATTGCGCAAGGCGTGTATAAATATTGTTGCAACAGTACGATTTGGCGAAACATATTTGCCGCGTGTCACTGCAAGCGCCTAAATGTATGCTAGCCATGTATAAAATTGTATATTTATTTATATGAAAGTGTATATCTTTCTGAAATACAAATGAAAGTTGAGAAAAACGTATATATTAGCTCACTATATTGTCCGAGTATATACTCTATCTATATGAATGTATTTTCAACGTATACTACGTAAGCTCTTCAAATAGTGAAAATGTCAAGAATTTTAAAACACAAATTTAAATATTTAATATCTCTCCATCTTCCTGACTTCCATACGTCAATAATATATAATTTAATTACATTTCAATCATTTTTATAATTCAAAAGTTGATCATTAGAATTCACAATTTAAGCAACAGTTCGAACTAGCCCGTATTTTTGGCATGCGAACTTAAATTAAAATGTCAGAATATTTTTTCAAAAATTCCGGAAATATTCCACCCAAAAATCAAATGCAAAACAATAAGCATGCGACCTACTTTGGCAGCATAGGTGCGGAATTCACATATGCACGCCGAACAGTATGCAGCAAACTTTAATTATATTTCAAAATTTTCCGACACAACCAACTGGCAATCTCGAAAAGTTTGCGCAAACGGAAATTGCTAGTAAAATATGCCAAAATTTGCCAGCACCAAATAGAATGACATACAGACAGACAGACGGCGAATGCGAGCAGCGCGTTCGACAACGTCGAAAACCCAAAGAGAAAGCTTAAGAAAACGTAACGAGGCAACAAAGTAAAACACTCAACAAGCAATTGCCTCCACACGTCTACAAACTCCTAGCATTATGTAACAATAAATAAAGTTCGGCGCATAGAAAACATACGTTTGCATCGAAATGACAGCAAGTGAAAGATTTTGAAATGGTGGAGTTAAGGCTTTAACTGTACGGGCAGAAGTTTGTTTTAGACGCGTGCAGAAAAGCAAACGGTGCAATGTGTGTAGGCGAACAAAGTGACGGGTGAAAATGAAAAATGAAAATTTTAAACGTAGCCGAAATGTATGCAAATATGCTGCTTAACTATGCCAGCCGCCGTCCCGCATCCTTCATAAGAACCTTTCACAAGCAGGCAGACTTTTCGGCGCAAACAGATAGCAGCGCTCGGTTGGATGTAATGACATGCCAGAGTGGCAAAATAGCTAAAAAGTATGCAATAATCTGAGCACACAAAAAAAGAAGAAAATTCTGAAACAAGAAAGTACAACAACACAAAAAACGTCAACAGTAGCGCTATGACGAAAATGTGATAAATTAAATTGGTTGTTGAGTAGCGGTGGCACGAGGCAGGACGCAAGTGAATTTCAAGTGGAAGCAATAAGTACTCAATATAAGAAAGGTATGCGAGTTGGCTTGCGGGGGTACGGAGCTGTGTAAAATCCGAAATGTCAATTTGTGTCTGTAAGTATTTACACTGACACTGCCGTTTACTGTGGTGAGGATATGCACTGATTTTGTGTCTCTCTTGAGTGTGAAAAGTGCATAACGCGCATTGAGCTTCGAAAAATTTGCATATCGCCAACGCTTCGATTGAACACAGAAATTCACTAGCTACCACACTCCACAACCCACCACGCGCCGCATATAAACGCTTCATATGACTTTTCACGCAACGCTTACCCTTGCCCCATTTATACACCGACAGTACTTTTTTCACATCAGATGATCCTTGACAAGGTGAACAGCTTCGGCAAACGTTGCTGGGCGTTTTATGACAAATTGAAAAATTTATGAAATTCGAAATTCATATGCAAATTTGTGCAGCTTTTGACATTTTCTTTCACTAAAGTAAACATTCAATGGCATTTATGCTAAATATGGAAGTGGGTTGGGCGGGAGGCGTGTGTAAAACAAATGAAATTTGAACAATGTAAAGCAAAACTTTTGTATGCAAATTCAATAGATAAATGCGCTGTGAACTGTAAATTGGCGGTGAGTGTGTAAGGGGAGGGCAGCTGCTAGCTGTTGCGCGTGCAAATCGACTGACTTTGAAGGGACATAAAAAAATCTTTCTTGCTACCGGTGGAAGCTGAAGTTTTACAGTAATAACTACAGTTTTTTATTAAAGTATTAATAAATATTTCTGCTGTCACAGTCCGTGCAAGCTGTATCTTGAGTAAAATGTTAATCTTAATGACCTTCTTATGGCTTTATTGGCATCATAAGAAGGTTAAGTTCGAAGATGGGCGAAATCGGACCACTGCCACGCTCACAAAATGGCGATAACCAAAACACATAAAAAGCTATAACTAAGCAATAAATTAAGCTATGGGAGTAAAATTTGGTATGAAGGATGGCACTATAAAGGGGCATATTTGGATGTAATTTTTTTGGGGAAATGGGCGTGGCCCCGCCCCTTATTAAGTTTTTTGTACATACCTCGTAAACTACTAAAGCTATAGCTTTCTAGAGTCGTTTCTTTTAGGTACTTCCTTCTACAGTCAAAAAATGGAGGAAATCGGATTATAACCAAGCCCACTTACCATACAAAGGTTATGTTGATAACTATTAAAAATGCTTTAATTCAGTAAGGAAAACCAACAGAAGCATTAAATTTCATTATGAGAAGATCTACACTCGAAATAGTAGTATATAAAATTTGAAACTATATCTCCGAAACTACTCAACAAATTTCAATAAAATTCGGTTCATAATATCTTCCTAACTTCCAAATAATATGTTATGAAAATAGTCCATACCGGTTCACAATCACATCTACTTCCGATATACCAGAACTTTGAAGTCGATCAATATATAAAGTAAGCACTAGTGAAGATATCGGAGCAGAACTTTGCACAAATACTCCATTTATAGTATGGCATCGACCTTCTAAAAATCGCCGAAATGGAACCATAAGTATTCAAGTCCACATATATCGAACATGAGGACTTCAGAGCTTCGAAATAATTTTTTACCGAAAGTATAAGTAAGTGCTTGGAACTCTTTGCCCTAAACAAGATCAATCTTTCCCAAGTTATAGGTGTTCTAACTGGCCATTGTCCCATTGGGACTCACGCGGTCAAATTAAGAATTTTATCGGATGCTAGCTGCAAAAGCTGCCAAGAAGAAGGTGAGGTAGAATCCTCCCAGCATTTCCTTTTGGAATGTCCCGCCTTTGCGAGATCTAGACAAAAAATCCTTGGATCTCACTTTTTTGGGCACCCCCGCGAACTAGCGGATACAGAAGTTAAAAACCTCTGCAGATTTGTGGTAGGTTCCAAGCGCTTTGTGGATTCATAAATAAGTGAGGGGGTTGAATTTTTATGGCATCACAAAGGACTGCTCTCGATAGTCTAAGTGGGTTTCCCCCTATAGGGAAACAGCCTTCGTACCTAACCTAACCTAACCTATAAGTAAGTGTCTCAGATATTTTGAAGAATTTCCGAGGAAATATTTTTCTTCTAATAATACGCCTCCGTGCCAAAAATGAGTGAAATCGAGTCATAGCTTCTCCTAGCTCCCATATACCTAATATTTGGGTTTTCAAGCTTTCAATGGATTTTATACCATTATGCCCAATAAGTGAGTAAAATTGTTTGTTTGCTATATTAATAAAATTAAATAAATAAATTTCGAGAGTATAAAATGTTCGGTGATATCCGAACATGGCCCTTCCATACTTGTTATACACATATGGTTGTTATACATAGTACTTATAATTATATAGTCTCCATTTTAGTAAAATAGCTTATCTATGTTAAGCTTTACATTTTCTCTAGTTTTAGTAGTAATTTCCTTAATCGGCAACTATTCCAAGCTGCCACATATTCGAAAAATAAAAATGTAAGAGCGTATCACTTTGATCAGCCAATAAAGCCACGGCTGACCGCATATTAATTACCACTTCGGCAAGTAATTGAAATTAATTATGCGCAGCATTTCTTGCACGCCTTCTACGCCTGCTTCGTATATCCCGTTACATTTATTATGCCACGCCAGCAAGCACTTGTCCGCAGAGAAAGTGGGTTGAGAAAATAGCTGAAAATGCAATCAATTATAGCCGAAGATGGGAAAAAAATATAAAAAAAAACATTGGGCAACATCTGCAGAGTGCAGAGAAAGAAAGAGAAACGGCAATGAAATGATATTGGAAAACGCTTGTGTTGAAATTGCTAAAATAAGAAATACTTGAGACAACTCAGCGGTGCAAAATGCTGGGCAAAGACAAGACGAATGTGATGTATGTTGATATCGATGAAAGTGTGTTCAATTGGCTGAGAAAATGAGAAGCGAAGCAATAATATTTATTAATGAAAACAGTTAATACTTTTTTTTTATAAAAGTAAACAAATAATATTTTTGAGTGTATGGTGGCCGCTAGTCGAGGTCATAGGTCTAGGTTACTTTTTTATAAAATGAGCTACTTCGAGTACTTTTTTTTTGCTCCTTAAATGTGGCATTTATTGGGTGGAATTTTCAATAATTTATAATAAAATCATAGTACAGTTAGTTTTCTCATCTCAACTGCAGTTTTCTCTGATAAAAACAGATTATGAAAAACTCCAACGAATTTCGTATGGAAAATTTGAAATCCACATAATTTTGCCAAAAATTGCTAAATATGTGAAATTCACGAGTGTGTTATTCAATAAAACTCATGGACGCCTGCATACAGCCACAAATGTATCAGTTAGTTGGCTTAGCTGCGCAAGAATATTTGGCAAGCGCCTAAAACTATGCATAACTATATGTCTGCAGCGGTAAGTGACAGTAAGCACACATGCTAATGCGCTTCCCAACACATTTGCACAACTATCGCCTCCACCTACTGTACAACAACAATAACAATAACACAAAACACAGCTAAGTGAAATTCTCGCCACAGTGAGCTGGCAAATAATTTTCGGCCAACATCTGCTGCCTAGCAGCCAGCCGCCAAATGTTTTGCTGCTGCCGCTGTCGCTGTCGCTGCGGCTTGTCGCAAATGTTTTTGCTGCGGCCAGCGTACATGTGTGTTGACAAGTTTTTAATTAGAGTACACAAGGATATGCGCCACTGCCACTGAGCACGAGCACGAGCATGAGCGAGTTGTCTATTTATGCAAGCGGCAAGTGTGTTTGTGTTGTGTGAGGTTAGTGACACATGCAACATGTCGCTGCGCCGAAAATTTGTACACGCACGCAAATGCAAATTTATAAGCCTCCACAGCCAACATATGGCCAGTGTTTACCAGTGTCTGTGTGACGTGTAGGCCGGAAAACCAATAAAGCAAACTTTTTGCAATGTATATTTGCATTTAGCTGTTGCGCTCACATGCCTCTGCCTCTATTTGCGACCATAAATTTGTGTTTGTGTTTGTTTTGTGTTTTGTTGCTGTCATGAAACGAATTTATTACAGTTTTGCTGCCAGCCAACCGAGCACCAACAAGTTAGCCTGAATTGAGTGATGCAAAAAGGTAAACAACACGAGTGCATGCCACAAAAATGGTGCATCAAGCGGTTTGTCATAAATTGCCTGTCTCTCACAGCATCACCCCGGCACCGGTGCTGTCGCTGACTTCGCGACACTGTGACAGCCATGACCGCAAGCAAAATATGTCCGAATTAATGACATCTGCCTGGCGTTGATCGGTGATTGGGCTTGTTTGAAAAAAAAATGCTTTTATTTATTTTTTGCATATTCAAAATAGTTTGTGAAAAAATTTGTAACATCAAAATTCGTTTAAAATGAAATTTTCTCATTTCCATTTGGCAGTCACTGTGGCCTGCCTTTTTTTGGAGTATTTTAAAAATGTATATATTTCTACAGAGGAGGCTCCACCAGGCTTAAAATTTGTTTGAACTGAATAGTGAAGTAGCTTAATGTTTCGCAATATTTCTCTCCCTTTCCAATAGATAGATGCATGTTATTGACTCATATTGATAATTTCGCCTGCATTCAGTGCACTTGATAAATTAGCACTATATTGATAATTCATCAAGATTTGTACTTCTTTTTGCTGCGGCCAAGGTATTTATTTGGTATTCTAAATAATATTCCATCGCTAAAAATTCATTTTCAGAACTATGAAAATCCCCGTTTATTTGTAAAGAGCACTGTCAAGTGCTTTTGATATCTTGACAATTTTTCAAGAAAATAGTTTTTTATATGACAACTTAATAAATTGTTAACCTGATAAATTAGAAAAATGCTGAATACCTGAAGTGCAATATTCTATGTATATGTGTATCTACGAATTGCTGTATCTACTGTAGTCAATTTGTAAATGACCGTAAAGGGTATGTGCGAAGCTGTGGATCAGAAATATACAAGCACTGAGAGAAAAGACTGTAGGACCATGGTTAGCATACTTAATGGTCACAGCCTACTAGCAGCGCATGCCCATATGTTGGGGCTTTCAGATCGGGAGTAATCCAGGAAATGTCGAGAGCATGGCACCAGGGAAACAGTTGAGCCTCTCTTGTTGTGTGTTTGTCCTCCACTAGAAAGATACGATAAGTTGCAAGAGATATCATTAGTGAGGCCTCATCATCTCTTAAAATTCGTTAAAGTTAAGCGCTGGCATTCTATCAGATGACTACTACTCAGGGAATACGTGACGGGTCTCCATCTGGTATCGCTAAGGACCATAACTGGTCTATGCGAGGCTTGTTGGCCCACCAGACTAACCTAACCTAACGAAAAGTAGCGAGGTGATATAAAATTTCAACAACCGTTTCTTTCGGGCAAATCATATCCACTCCTGAGTCACGGCATCATACTTTCCTTCATGCATATTTTCTTGAATATTTTATCTCGCTTCAAAATAATATATAACTACCTCGACTTTATTAGCTCCTCGGAAGTATTATAATCACTTTCGATCATGAGTGGGATACTTAAACTAACGATAATTTGATAATTAAAAAAGTGCTGCCATGATTCAAACAAGCGTCCGATTTGCATCTTCACTTTACGCCATGTGTCGTGCAGATTTATTAGAAGAACACAAATTGAATTTCCACTTTTTTCGGTTCACTTTAATTGCGCACTCCACTAATAGCAATTGCCACACACTTCACACGTGAGCACACGCGTGTCAATGAACTGCTCGCACATGGCTCTACATGGCGCAGCACATTGAACTCGAAGGCAAGTGCAAAGTCGCCAGATGGCTTGGAAGTTGCCACACTAACCGCAGATGTGGAGTGCCAAGCCATAAAGCAAGCAGCTGCTGCCGGCAGGTGTGGCAAAGCGCAAACCTCATGCATTTCTTTCTAGTATTTTTTGCAACTTTAGTAAATTCGTAGCATACTCAAAGGCGCTTGCACGCCATATTAGCTTCGTTTGACTGTAACTGCAAGTACTGCTGCCACACGATGGCAACGCACGAGTAGAACTACGCTAGGGCAGGTGGGACGGGCGCAGCAGACACATATCTTTATGGACTGAAGTTACAGCGCGGCACGTAAGCTCTGACCACAACCGCAGCTGCAGAGCGGCGCAAAGCAAAGTAAAGCAAGTCCAAGTCGGCGCAGCAGATTAATTTAGCAAAGGCAAACACGCACATATGTAAACGCGACAGACCGAGTGCTGGCTGGAGCGCTTGGCGCTTGGCATTTGCAGCGACTCTAAGGTTAACAGGGAAAGACAGAAGGTATGCAAATGCAGAGTTTCACACGCCAATCAAAAAGGAGTCGCAAAACGAACTCAAAAAAATGTAAATGCTTGTACGGGTGCTTGGTGAGTGCACACGAAAAAATCGTCAAAGCATTTCAGCCGAAGTGCTTTAATTAAAATCACAAATTCTCAGGCAATGCATAATTAGTGCGAAAAAGTGCATGACAGCAGTGAGCCGAAAGCAGAGAAAGAGCGTGCGAAACAAACTGTGTAGCGGTGTCATTACATTTTGTGGTTCGCCACGCGATACACCGCAAAAAAACCAAAGCAGAAGCTGAACAGATCGGAAGGTTGTAATGAAGAAATGTTCAAAACTTAATTGAGCAGCAAAAGAGAAGCGAAAAAAAGAAAACTCAAAACTGAAAAAAGACTACTTCAACCGCCGTCGGCTTTGACGCAAACTCCTTCAAGGAGAAAGGAATACTCATATTTCCCGAACTACACTCTACTACATACATCTGCTCGTCTTCGCATTTGTCACTTTACACTCCCTTGGCGGCGCACTCATTAATTACATAATTTCCACTATTTTCTGCAAGAATAATTTCGCGCGCGTTAAAGACCACAGAACCAAGAAAAATGCCAACCAAAAAAGCGCGAAATAACAACCTTCCACACTCACCGCGAAGCATCGCCGTTGAATGTAAATGCAAATTGCTGTCTAAGAAAAATGCAACGAAATGGAGTAAGCAAATTGTGCGAAACGCGCGAAAGAGTTAAGTAAATAAGCTGACGAATGGCAGGCGCATAACGCAAACAGAAAATTAAAACTTTAATGAGGAAACTACAAATGTAAATTATGAATTCACTCGCTGACTGCAGGTGGTGGCGCAATGTAAGCGGCAAGAACATAACTGTTGCATACTTAAAGGGAAATATGTACGATTACTGTAGATTGCAAGGAGAAGTATATAAAGCGGAAAAGAAAGCAAGCGATAATATGTTTATGCGAGGTAAATTATGGCAAATTCCTTGGAACAAGTTAAAGTAACTTAAAAGCAAAAGAACTTGTTTGTGATAATTAGTGTGGTTTTAGGCGCATTAACGCTTGGAAACTTAGTATTTTCTTAGCAGACTTAGTTCTAAATTAACTAGCTAAATAACTGACTGATATAGTTTACTAGAGACAGTACAAGCTCAAACCCATGCTACCGGAAAGATACCGTTCCTACAACAATCAGGTCTACGCATTCGGATATAACCTAGAATTTTAATCGGCTTAAGACTGTGTACTCAGCAATATTTCAAACAATTATTTATTATTTGGAAAATGATTTCTGCCGCTTCAACCACAATGACTACATGAAAATCGAAAACGACACCATGGATAAGCCAGCCGGCGAAAGACCTGTGACGACGAATACCGATCAAATCATGGAAAACATCGAGTTAGACCGACATGTGGCATCTCGTGACATCGCCCAGTAGATGGGATTTAGTCAACAAAACATTTTAAACCATCCGCAGAAGGTTGGATGAAGCGAAAACGGTCGTGGTCGAAGGCCGGTGAATCGTCCCATACAGTGACCAAGCCGGGATTGACGGCCAGGTTTTGCTGTGTGTTTGCTGGGATTGGAAGGGAACCATCCACTATGAACTGCTCCCATATGGCCAAACGCTTAATTCTACCATCTACTGCGAACAACTGAATCGCTTGAAGCAGGCGATCGACCAGAAGCGTCCAGAATTGGCCAACAGGAAGGGTGTAGTGTTCCACCAAGACAACGCTAGACCACACACTTCGTTGATGACTCGACAGAAGCTACGGGAGCTCGGATGGGAGGTTTTATGGCATCCACCATATAGCACGGACATAGCCGAGTGATTACCACCTGTTCCTGTCCATGGCGGCCTTGGTGGTGTAAAGTTGAGTTCTTCGCAAATAAGAAGGGGGGTTCTACGAGGGCGTATTATGAAGTTTCCGTCTAGATGGAAACATATTATCGAAAACGAAACGGCGCATATTTGAACTAAATCCTCTCACTGTACTGTAACACTTTTTATAAAGCATTGAATAAAGAGCAAAAAAGACAACCAATCTTTATGACAACGCTGCTTCCAACCGTGGAAATACTTCTAAAACTCGATTTTTGGGATAGCCCTTGGAACCTTCAGTGATTTCATCTATGCTTGTAAGACGTTGGTCCTTCAAGATTCTCATTTTTTTGGAAATTAGAAAAAAGTCAGACGCGGTCATATCTGCCAAACAAGGAGGCTGGAGCATTGTTACAGTATCGTTTTAGCCAAGAATTCACGAACAAGCAAAGAAGTGTGAGCTTTTAACAAACGAAAATCGTCCATAAGTTCATAAAAACATGTCTAATCTTAGCGGCTGCTACAGACAAGTAAGATATGAACACAACTGAAACGTTATCGTACTTGGCCTGGGGCCTGAAAATTAACAATATAAAAAAATTACAATTGGAATCTCCAAACCAGAATTCCCGATATTTGTTGAACACACCTCGTATTAGTGACATACCATAAGTTTAAAGACTTTAGAGTTATGAGAAAAAAAGGAATGCATTGCAAAGACCATTTAAGAGTGAAAAATACTAGATTAACAAATAAAAATAGTTTTAAAACCACATTAATTTTACATCAAATTTCGACATAGTTGTGGCTCTTACAACTATCAAAGGCAGATTGTTGTACTCTTACAACCTTACAGCCACACTAAAAAGTAATCAATGCCAATCGAATCGCAATCTTTAAGCTATTATTCGTTTTTAAACGCTTTTTTATAATACTCGAAAGAAATATGAGGTTTTCAACTGTCAGAAACAAAGAAATTAAATGGCTTGTGTGCGTTTATTGGTGACCATAAAAATTGTCACACAAACTGTAAACACACAAAGTTTCAACTTACAAGCTTGCCATATGCATACACATACACACACTCGTATATTGTAGAATGAGTATGTATTTTTACTTTTTACATTGATAACCATGCGATAAGGACTGCAATGTAAATGCAATCACATCAATGTGTTATTACTTTTTATGTCACTTTTGGTTACAATGTTTGGACTGCGTAGGACATTTAAGTCATTTGCTCGTTCGTTTGATTGTCGCCTGTATGAGGCTACAGCCAGTATAGAATGAAAGCAATTAGCAGGTCAATTTTCGGTTAACCGCAACCGAATTGGCAGTTGGCAGTAACTATGACAACAACAAAGAATATTGTAACGGCAACAACCAACAAAAGCCACAGCAACATAAATGTTCGGTTCCGGCTACTGCAATTGTTGTGTCATTAAAATGCACACAAACGTACACAGTGTGGGCAGTGGTTGCATGTGAGTGAGTGAAAAATGCAATCTTCTAACAAATACTGCATATAAATAATATTAATTAACAATATATATATTTGCCGCTTTAAGCGATTATAGTCGAATCCACCAGAGCGCGCCACTCATTCCTCCTTTTTGCTTTTTGGCGCCAACTGGAAACACCAAGTGAAGCCAGGTCACTTTGCACTTGGTCTTTCCACCGGAGTGGAGGTCGTCCTCTTCCGCGGCTTCCTCCAGCGGGTACTGCATCGAATACTTTCAGAGCTGGAGTGTTTTCTTCCATCCGTACAACATGACCTAGCCAGCGTAGCCGCTGTCTTTTTATTCGCTGAACTATGTCAATGTCGTCGTATAAATCGTACAGCTCATCGTTCCATCGTCTGCGGTATAAATCTTGCGCAAAACCTTTCTCTCGAAAACCCCAAGAGTCGTCTCATCGGATGTTGTCATCGTCCACGCTTCAGCGCCATACATCAGGACGGGAATAATGAGCGACTTATAGAGTTTGATTTTGGTTCGTCGAGAGAGGACTTTACTTTTCAATTGCCTACTCAGTCCAAAGTAGCACCTGTTGGCAAGAGTGATTCTGCGTTGGATTTCAAGGCTGACATTGTTGGTGTTGTTAATGCTGGTTCCCAGATAAACGAAATTATCTACAACTTCAAAGTTATGACTGTCAACAGTGACGTGGGAGCCAAGACGCGAGTGCGCTGACTGTTTGTTTGATGACAGGAGATATTTCGTCTTGTCCTCATTCCCCACCAGACCCATACACTTCGCTTCTTTATCTAGTCTGGAAAACGCAGAACAAACGGCGCGGTTGTTGCTTCCGATGATATCAATATCATCGGCATACGCCAGGAGCTGTACACTCTTGTTGAAGATTGTACCCTCTCTATTTAGTTCTGCAGCTCGTATTATTTTTTCCAGCAATAGATTGAAGAAGTCGCACGATAGTGAGTCACCCTGTCTGAAGCCTCGTTTGGTATCGAACGGCTCGGAGAGGTCCTTCCCGATCCTGACGGAGCTTTTGGTGTTGCTCAACGTCAGCTTACATAGCCGTATTAGTTTTGCAGGACAATAGATTTATATATAATAGATTTAATATAATTTTTGATTTATTTTTCGAGTATATTTTCTTAATCAAAAAAATCATTAAATTGCAAAAAAAATACTTCCTTCATCACATTTTAGAGAATCTTCACTTTGCACAGACTAATTGACACACATACAGCGTTGGTGAGAAATTTCGAAAGCCTGGCAACGTACTCTCAGCCGCCGCAACGGCCTCGTACAAGCTGAGAGCTTTCCGCTCCAATAAGCGCAATATTCGTTTTATTGTTTTCGTTTTTTTTTTCTTTCACTGTAAACAACTTGCTCATGTGCATGTATGTGTTGGGCTCCACCGGAAATTGGGTTAGCGATGCAAATTGGTCAGCAGACCACACATACAACAACACACAGCTGTAGCAAGCAGCTATATATACATGAAATTTAACGGAGCAACAACAACAACAAAAAAGTGGAAGTGGAAGTAGCCACGCGAAAACGCTTTCGAGCCGTATTTCGTTTTTTTCTTTACCACAATGTTATGACCATAGTCTTGAATTGAGGAAGAACACGCTTTCGTGCGCTCACTACTTCTCTATCCACAATCTCTCTCCCTCTTTTACGCTATCTAGTGAATTTTAACGCAGTGCATGAATGCCGCTTAAGCCGCGCTGGACGTCTATAATTCTGTAATTCGATTAATGAAGCGCAACGCAATCGGCACCGTTGCTGTCTCAATTTGATTGACTACCGCCAGTGCAGCATTGCTGGTGGAAAGTGTGGCACGGTAGAAGAGATTGCCGGAAGTTAAGCTTAATGGCTCGTTTGCCACGGCGCTTGGTCGCAGCAGAGTGAGACGCGTGCAATTCTATGTGTGGGCGAGTTTTATTCGCTAAAAATATGCTTGGTTTTAAAGTGTGGTGATTTCAATATTGGTAATTTTTACGGTTTGTGGGAAAAATTGTATGTTATTAGCATTATTTTGACAATATCTGAGTATGAATATGTATAGCAAGGCAATTAGCTAGATTCTAGATTTTCAGACCGCAGATTGCTGCTGTTTTTGTAATAAAAATTTTTAAAATTTATTTAATTTAACCGGATGATTTAATAACCGGAGAAATATTACGCAATCTACCAAAGACTTTATAAAAAAATTGTAAACATTATAAACAGTGCGTTATACTTAAGATACGTTCCATCGCTTTGGAAAGTATCTGAAGTTATTATGATACCTAAGCCGGGTAAACCACTACATGTTGTCACATCTTCGCCAATATCGCTGCTGTCAGCTCTATCGAAAGTCATCGAGCATGTTCTCATAAAGAGGCTGAAATCAATAATAGATACCAGTACATCAGTTCGGCTTTCGTGATCACCATACAACAATCGGCCAGGTGCACCGAATCGTTAATTTCGTTCGAAAATGCTATTGATAAAAAGAACGTTTGTTCGGCGGCCTTCTTAGACGTGTATCAGGCTTTTGATCGAGTTTGGCATTCGGGTCTACTGCTGAAATTGAAATGCATGTTACCCAAACAATATTGCGAAATAATTGATTCCTATCTAAAAGATAAATACCTTCGCATAAAACAAGAGGATGCATAGTCAAACATGCCGATAGAAGCGGATGTTCCCCAGGGAAGCGTGTTGGGGCCAATGCTTTACTTGCTTTTTACTTTTTACAAGTGATATCCCCACTGGATGACACAGCCCTGTTAGCAGCAGGAGAGTCAACCTCATTATCTGCCCTTCGAGTGCAAACAGCAGTCAAATTAAAGCATTCCAAATCAATGCACGTAGACTTTACTTAAAAAAAACATCATACCATCCCATTTATATATAAATGGTACTCCTATACCACCTAAGTACCTAGGAATCACCCTAGATGCGAAGCTTCGCTGGAAAGATCATGTCAAGAAAAAAAGGGGTGAGATTGATCTAAAATCTAGTAGGTAGGAGATCCACGCTTTCAATCGAAAACAAGCTGTTTATATATAATCAAGTACTAAAGCCAATTTGGGCGTATGGAGCTCAACTATGGGGTTGCTCAAGTCAACACTGTATTCCATGCATGGATCTCACCTATGGGGTTGCTCAAGTCAAAACTGTATTGCATGCATGGATCTCAACTATGGGGTTGCTCAAGTCAAAACTGTATTGCCTGCATTCAGCGCTTCCAAAATAAGTTACTAAGAAGTATAGTTAATGCTCCTTGGTATATTAGATCTGCTGACCTTCACCGTGATCTTGGTGTGAATTGCAAATACACACGAAATGAGGCTTATACAGCATGTAAATGAAGAGGCATCCAAACTCATCTCATGAGAAAACCGACTGAAACGTAAGAGGCCTTCAGACTTAGCAAGGCAACTGTAGCAGCAAATGAATTTTTCTAACATTTAGCTTTCAATTATAATTTTTAACTTATTAGAATTAAATTGCTGTTAGTATTTAATCATTGTAAAATAGGTATAATTGTAATTAAAAAAAAAAAAAATTAAAAAAAAATAATTATTTGATATTCAACATTTATATGTACATTTTAAATAATGATTTTTTTAATATAATAATTTTGTCTGTCTTTTTTAGGATGAGAAGAATCAGCTGCTCGTCACGAATGTTTGGCTGAAATTGGTAAGTTATAATAAAGAGTTACTCTATATATGATAAATTTCATATAAGGAAAATAAAACTTAGTAATGTGATATTTTGCTTCGAAAAGCAAATGTTTGATGTTTATTAGTTTAATAAATATATATTTTTACTCATAAGATACAAAGCCATTAAATCGTTTAAAGTTTTCCCAAGACATTTATATTTTAATTTCATACCATACTAATATGCCATTTATCTTATTAATTTTTTTAATTTTTTAGACTTTATTTGAGAAAGATCACATACATTTAAATAGTTTCTTTCTATTAGCATTTTGTTTAACTTTAAATTTTTTTTTGTCCGAATTTTTCCGAACTTCGCATTTTAAACGCCTAAAAGCTCCCTACTGTACACTTTTTCCATTTTAAGCAAACAACTAACCAAATTGGCTGCTGACCTAATTCCCAGCCGCTTCTAAACGCTGCTAAGTAATTTCAAATACCCACCTCATTCACTTTAAATTACACTCATTTCCACTCCAAATCCCACACGAAAAGTGTGGCCAATTTAATATTTTATTGCGCCACCAACAATTTGCCAAAATGTGAGTGAGTGTGAGTGTGCGCTACACAGCGCCAAAGGTATATATTTGCAGATCCAGTACCCAAACCGAGTTGTAATGCGTTTATTTGGTAGAAAAAACAGCAATTGATTCCAGGGAAAATTAACTGCAATTTCGAAAAGCAAAACTGGCACACGCACACACACATAGATACATCGCTGGCTACAGAGAGAATGGCAGACAAAAAGTAAATACGTTTTTTTTTTTTTTGTTTTTGTAAAGAGGAAAATGCAAACAAATTTTCTAACTCACTGACAATATCCTGGATTACGTTGGGATGTGGCGGGCGGCGTCTATGTGTGAGTGTGTGTATGATGAAGCTGCTTATAAGCACAAATACATTTAGTAGTGCAGCTGTACAACAAGCTTTTTTCCGTGGCTTTTGTTGTTGTTGAATTTTTGTTGTGCTGTTGATTTTATTGTTGCACTTTGTGGTTAACGGTACTGCATTAAACTTATCTTGTTTGCATTTTCGTGATAATGGAAAACTCGCATCACATGTCACGCCATGCCTGGGAGGTGACTGCCGACATATGCATGCACCAAATTGCAAACAAATACAACAAGAACAACGAAGAAAGGTTTTGATGGGAGTATACACAGATGCACATATAGCCATGTGAACTCACTCAGACTTCGTTTTTTTGTTGTTTTTGTTGCTTTTGGCACATTTCACAATTTCGTTTCAACAAAAAAATATGTTTTATACAGTTAACCACATCCGCCAGTCACTCTCTCTCCGCAAGCCACTTATACTGCATTTGCTCATCAACTATTTGTGTGCTCGTATATGTGTGTGTGTGTGCCTGGCTATCTTCAGCTTCCGGCCAGAGTTTAAATATGAATATTCTCCAGCATTCTCTATCAGAATATCACATACACTCACTCACATTTGAGCATGCATCGATTATTGGCCATTGAATTGGCAAAATGTCTGCTCTCTGAACTTAGCTTGCTCCTTTGCCGATATTAAGTAAATTAGTTTTATGTTTCGATAATTGAAAAATGTGTAAAAGCAATATTTTCGTTATACATGCAGTCGACCACACACACACACACACAAGCTTTGGCTTTCTCAAATGCAAGTGCTTAAATGGAGTGTGTTGTAGCTTTTCAATCGGAATCAATTAAGGAATATTTGTTTTATGCACTTTAATTTGTGTGAGTGCGTAACATATGTGCTATAAGCTGCACAAATATTTTGTTGCACGTTTGCGAAACTTGTAAGTTATGCTTATGGGAGTCTTCAAAGGATCTCTTGTAGATTGCTTTTACGAATTTTAGGTAAATAATTTGCAAGTGAAGTAAAAATAATAAATTTAATTTATTTTATTTCTGCTTTCTGACCGCATTTATAGTTTGGTTTGGTTTGTTCGATTCAAATTCTCGGTAATGTTGCTTTGACTTTAAGTGTGGCTTTCTTAAAACGATTTTTCCTTTGCATCGTTTTTGGGCGAGAGCGTAAAAATTAGATTATCTTTCAATCTTTACATCCATACTAATATCTGCAGCAATTTAGAGATTATTTTCCATTTCATCTTTGAGGCTTTTAAGAACTTATCTTTAGATTGTGATAGCACTGCAATAAATTCCTATCTCTGTATATATGAATGTGACAATAAGTGACTCTTTATGATTATACCCATGATATCGTCAGGCGAAGTTCTATAAATGTTTATTCATAACGATAATTTCAAAATATTTAAAAAAATATATTTTCATATTCCTGTTTATTGAAGAAAATTTTCAAAGAAGCACTATGCATATCTACAGTTCCAATTATCATAAGCTACTGTTCTCATATCGGTGAAAAAAAAACTAAAAATAGGCGCGCAATCGCGCTCTTTTGGGTCAAAAACCAGAACTCAGGAACTACTCGACCAATTTTAACCAAACTTGGTACATAATATTTTCTGTACAATCTTATGATATTTCTTGAAATCGGCTCACGGCGACATGTTATGTGTGACATAAATCGAAAACCAATGAAGAAGCTTCACACAAATTTTGCATTAGAGACTTATATAAAATTGAACTATAACTTTTTAAGGCACCAGATATCGAATATGAAGACCTCAGTGCCAATGGATAATTTTTACTAATAATATCGGCAAATCTCTTGGATCAATTCTCTTTCTTCTAATATTGTGCCTCTGTTTCAAAAATGGTTAAATCGAGTAATAACTTCCCCCAGTTCCCATATACGAGGGCTGCTATGTATATTTCTGGCCTAATAATGAAAATAGGAATATTTATCAACGAAAATGGTTTTATTGTTTTTCAAAATATTCTCCATCAAGATTTATACACTTTTGCATGCGCTCAAACCAATTTTCGAAGCACTTTTTTTGGGCCTTTTTTTGAGCGACTGTCAAATTGTGCGGGATCCAACGAGAACAAACCTTTTTTACGGCCAGGTGTTCATGCAATATCGAATGTTTGCTGGTGGGAGAAATGCATAGACATGCCACAATCTGAAGGTATGTTACATGACAGTGCTATATGATATGGTGCTTCATAGCCATACGAAGATTTTAGTTAATCGATGCACTCTTGTCGCGATAATCCACGTCGAAAGTTGTGAAAAATGATCGCACGAAAATGTTCACGAGTTAATTCCATTTTTTGGCCGAGATGAATTTTTTAATTCCCTGTAAATAAAACAATTCACGATTAAATGACAAAACGTTCTGAGTGATGTTATGCTAAAAAATGTCAAACTTTACAATGGAAATGTCAGATTGCACCTGGCAACACTTAGTGTTGCCTAAGCCAGAAATATATATAGCAGTCCTCGTACCTAATATTAAGTTTTTAAAGTATCTGGTGGACTTTATACCGTATATATCGGTTAATAAAATGGTGGCGAAAATTATTGAAATCGGTAAAGAATCTACCGCAGCCCTCATATACTATATAAATTGGTTTTCTTTATTCTAATGGACTTTCTGCCAAATATATGGGTCAAATTGGGTGTTCTTCTTCTTCTTGACTGGCGTAGACAGCGCTTACGCGATTATAACCGAGTCCACAACAGCGCGCCACACATCTCTCCTTTTGGCAGTTTGGCGCCAATTGGTAATATTAAGTGAAGACAGGTCCTTCTCCACCTGGTCCTTCCATCGGAGTGGAGGTCTGAATCGCACACTTTCAGAGTTGGAGCACTTTCGTCCATTCGAACAACATGACCTAGCCAGTGTAGCCGCTGTCTTTTTATTCGCTGGACTATGTCTATTTCGTCGAATAACACATACAGCTCATCATTCCATCGTCTGCGGTATTCGCCGTTGTCAATGTTTAAGGGCCCATAAATCTCTTTATCAAAGGCTGTTGTTTCCTTTTCATTGGTTATTCGTTTTTATGTGATGAGTCCCAAACCCTACGCACAACCACATAAGCGGGATTCGTCTTCTCACTTTAGCTCGCCTCCAAACGGATGTCTGTTGGCTACCCAGAGGATACTTGGTCTAATACCGAAAATCGTGAGCTGCTTGAGCCACATGCAAATGAATCGTTTCTGGCCACTTCCAAGTGAATGGAAGTCAGAAACTTTCCTCACTTATGTGAACTTCTACATATGACTCCATCCTCCTTCACGTGAGCATATCGCATATATCGATTGTTATATGAGATCTCTTAAAATTAACTAAATGAAGTCTTAAATATATTGTAGCCTGGTGGAAATAACGTAAATTAGTGAAATCGGTCCTTAACCGACTTCAGCCCTCATAGACTATATAAATTGGTTTTCGTTATTCTAGTGGTCTTTATGCCGCATATATGGGTCAAATTGGGTGTTATCTTGATATAATTAAATTAATAAATTGCGGAAGTATATAATGTTTCGGTTACACCCGAACATAGTCCTCCCTTTCCTGTTATTCATAACTTGAACGATACTTGGATCATGTGATCCTGAAAACATCTCCTGTCTATTGAAGAAATCTTTTAGATACTATCTTTTTACTAACCATATAAACCCCTAAAGCACTATTAATAAAAGCTCGAAATACTTCAAGAATTATGTAGCTTTTTCGCCTAAAAGTGCACTATTTTCTTTAACATTTACTATATTTTATTTCGACGCCCCGTTTTCTGTTAATTTTTTCATTAATTTTTCTCACTTCATTTATTATTAAATTCATGCAATTCATTTGTCGCTGTCCATTCGCTTTACAGTTATCTTTCCTTATTCATGCATAATAATGGTTTTTCATTCTTTCGCTTACTCTCTCTTCCCCCCTCTTCGCCGCGCATAGGAGTGGAATGACATGAATCTCCGTTGGAATACATCCGATTATGGCGGCGTTAAAGATTTACGCATACCGCCGCATCGGATATGGAAACCGGATGTGCTGATGTACAACAGCGCTGACGAGGGTTTCGATGGCACATATCAAACGAATGTGGTGGTGCGCAATAACGGTTCGTGCCTGTATGTGCCGCCGGGCATATTCAAGTCCACTTGCAAAATCGACATTACGTGGTTTCCGTTCGATGATCAGCGCTGCGAAATGAAATTCGGCAGTTGGACATACGATGGATTTCAGGTTTGAATTCAGTTGTCAACAATTAAACACACGCACACATACACACACATACCACTCACACATACACAAAAGCACATTGCCACACACAAATGTAACTGTAAACAAACGACATTATCCACAAACGAATTATAATGATAAATGAAGTGCGCAAACCGATTGGATACTGCTGTAATGGTCGAAGGAGAAATACCGTTATGCAACCACACACATACATATAACTGTACCATCAGCGGTGGCGTGGAACAGAATTCAACGCGGTGAAAATGCGGCCAATTAAAAAACTTGCGAATACACTAAGCTGATTGTGGATGGCAGCGCGCACGGTTTTTTCATCGATTATCAACCTTATATGAGAGTTCGATGATTTGCAGCAAATCATTGCGCTGTTGTTGTTGTCATTTTTTTACTTTTTATTGCTTTTTCATTTATTCATTTAAAATATTCAATCGAAAATGTGTATTTATTAATCATACTCCTCCGCACTTTCAACAGCTGGACTTGCAATTACAAGATGAAACTGGCGGTGATATCAGCAGTTACGTGCTCAACGGCGAGTGGGAACTATTGGGTGAGTAGCGCCGCACTGTTAGTAAATGCGTGTAGTAATCGTTGTTGTTGTGTCACATTGTGTTGTTGTGTGTGTAACTGAATAGGTGACGCAAGCACATTATATGTTGCTGCCACGTTGACTCCTTGCGAGCCACATTCATATATGTATATGTGTACACACACGCTCATTAACAGAAATAAATTAGAATTCTAAAAAAACTTTCAATTAATAAAATAAAATGCTTCAAGCCTAATGCTTAACTTAAATAAATAAATTTCCTACTAACAACAACAAACACATTATTGCTCATAAGCCAACTCTATTCGCATACAAGCTATACTCTGCCACTCTAAAGCTCAAAATCTATCTTCACAGATACTTTCCAAAGCTATACTTTCTTACCACATTCACGCTGTCTCTACTATAATGTCTCCAAATTTCTCCAACTCATAATTCATTCGACAAAAGTTTAAGAATATTTAGCAGTCCTTCGACACAAATTTAGAAGTTAGTTAGTTAGAAGTTCCATACAAAATTTAACAGAAATTCAAATGTGACAAATTCCGTAGCTAAATTTTCATCAAAAACCTTGTCTAGCAGTATTAATTGAGTATTTTTATACATTTCAATGAATCAGTACTATATTTTCAATAAAAAATTAATATTTGAAAATTTTATTACTTAAAATTTTATTTCATGCCCAAATTAAAATGGGCGGAGCTAACATTGTTTTTAGGACAGATATATATTAGTCTTAACCCAAATATGAAGTGATAAAAATTTCAAAGTCCTATGTATCCTGTGCCTATAGACAACATTGGGCATGAAAGGGTTAACTTGTGAATATGAAGTCAACTAGAAGACAAATTTATTTAATTAATTTTTTATTTATTTAAAATTTCTAAAATACGAAATAAGTTCACAAGTTCACAAAAGTCTTAAAATGATACCAAAACATGTTCAAAATCGATATAATTTGTTCTTATATGATGGTTCTAAACTTACTTATAGTTGCCATGGCGTATGAGTAACATGACCTGACTCGTGCTCAGTAAAGTGCTAAGAGAATTTCGGTATACTATTCAAAGTTTACTAATTTTCGAATTCAAAATAGTTCTAAAACTCTTCTGCTTACAGAGCAATTTCTTATAAAAATAAAATTTCTTCTAAAACATATGAAAGCCACAAGCAGATGCCCTGCGTTTTTCCTTAACATTTTCTACTCCGAGTTTGAGTTTTTGTACACAACATTTAAGTGGCACTTAAACCGCTTCCAAATTTATTTATATCCAACATTTTTCAATTGCTTTTTTTGTATAAAATACGCCTTTTCAAAGCCTTTACTGCCTTTACTGCCACCAAAATTGCTACAATTCACCAGCAAGCATAACCGCGTATATATTTTTATCAAGAAAAAAATAAAAGTACACATAAGCAAACGTTAAATTTAGTGCTAGCTAGCTGGTAGTAAATTTTCAAGCTAGTAGTTACACATAAATATATGCTTACCAACCTACCACACCAACTACTTTACGCTGCTGGCGGCAGCTGCAAACTTAAGCCAGCAAAAATCGCTGCCGCCGCTATTGAAAGAATTTATAGGGCATTGGGTTTGCAGATTTTATTGGCATTTACGTAATTTAACGGTCGATATATAGCCGATTTTTAGCCATTTTAATTGAATTTATGAGATTGTGGTAAGTTCCTGGAATCCATACAAAAAGTACGAAATTACTAAATATGAGGAAGGGATATAAAAAGTGGCGAGTAGTGAAAATATAAAACTAGTGTAGACCGCTAATAGTTGTTTGTATAGCATACTTGTTCTATAAAAGGTTTAAAATTATTAATTCGTTACCAAATTTAGTGCTGATTCATTGAATGAGTATAAAAGTACATTTTTTCCAACTCTTAGAGTACAAAAATATATTCGTATAAAAATATTCGTCCCAAAAACAAATACAATGCAACTGCAAGAAAGCCAAGTCGTTTGTAGACACAACCAATCAAAATACCTGCATAAGCACCACAGAAAAAAGTCATTACATTTTTTCCCCAAAAAAAAATCATTTCAAAACTGATTCATCGAATTCATCTAAACTGTCAGCTCACAACGCGCTAAAGCCTACTACTACTCACTCTCCAAACTGTAGTTTAAACGAAAAACGAAAAATAGAATACAAAAACTCACCCACTTTACCCACTCACCAAGTAAAAAAAATTAAAAAATTGAAAAAAACTTCAAAGGGCGCTTTAACTATTCAAGTCCGAAATAGCCGCGTAAATGTTTCGCCTTTGTAAAATTTTGATTTTGGCAATAAATGAATGTATTGCAACGAAAATAGGCTGATGTGTATTCTATGTCAATGGAATGAATTCGAAATCTGGCCGAAAAACGGCAACACAAATTTGCACTTTTCAATTTTCAATTTGGCAAAGAATACGCATTTGCGCATTTTCCATTTTCAAAACTAAAAAACAAAACCAAAAACCAACTAAACTAACTAAAAACTAAACATAATTAAATTCGAGGTAAGCTTTCCCAAACACCAATTCATCACATTTCTAACTTAAATACTCATATTTGTAAATACAATCAATCAATAGCTACTAGACAAATTTTGTATGCGAGTTTATAGCATGTGTGCCTATGAAAGTGAGATAATGAATTTAAAAAAAGAATATTTCACTTTTAGTACAGTTACATATTAATAAATTAATTAACAGCTATTTTAGTGAAATTTCAAATATTACTTCTTTGAAATGTTTTGCAAATACTAAAATATGTATGTATTCGAGATTACTTACAGTACTCTACCTTTTTTGTAGTTAAGGACATTTTTTGGCTTCGATATGGAATTAAATCGTATTTTTTTTTTTTAATTCCAATTTAAGCTTCACTATATCATTTAGAAAGCATTTTGCATGGAATTTAACTATATTTTTAGATACGTCATTAAGAGTATATACATATAATGTAACCCATTAAAAATAAGGTGATTTTCGTGATTTTTTTTAATAAAGAATCGAATGTTTCGAAGTTTTTTGAACATAACAAGGTATATTTTCAGCTAAATTTTAATAGTTTTTTTTTACAAAAATTTTGAAAAAAAAATAACGGAGTATGTGCTGTCTTCGGAGGTGCCAAAAAAGAAAGTTCCCCAACTGCTGACATGATTCCGGTCAAATGAGTAGCTGAGTACGATTTTTGAAAAATATCAAAGGCTAACGAAATGGCCTAGTTTTAAAAAAAAAGTTTCCGTTTTTTAGATTAAAAATGGTCATTGTTTTAATGCAAACTGACAATTTTCAACAAATCAAAAAGAGTAAATATATTCCAGAATACTCAGTTTAAATTTGAAGTCGATCGGTCAATCGATCTCGTATCAGTTTCTCTTTGAGTTATGATGTCAGATTAAAGTTGCGACTATAGCGGCTTATACGTGCGACGAGTGTTTTTTAGAACGCTGCCATTCAAAAACTCCTCAAGATACAACCTTACCGCTTTCACAGGATATTTTTTAAAGTATATCGAACTAGCATAAGTATCACACTGTTATAGCCCCTTAATGTGTTTAAGCTTAAACATTAGTCACCAATATTCATTAGTTGTCGTAAGAATCAAAATTAAGAACAATTGTACTCAAAACGGTGTTTAACTAGTAATGAAGTCTACCCATAGGATGAGCTTCAATCAATGAGGCCCCATTTCGTACAATTTTTTCAGCATACCTGGATAATTTATAGCTGATTAATTAGCAGAGACTATTTAATTCGCTTTAGGTCTTCAAAAAGTAGTCTAATGTAGGTCGAATTTCTCATTAGAATCGGTCACGAAAAATCACACGGCTACATTCAAATTTTCATGGATTATTTCAAACTTAAATGATTAATATTGATTCAAAAATAAAGAATGAAACACTAGAATTGCTCTATCTATAACAATAACATAAGTTACATCTGAAATCTAGGGACCAAAGTGACCTTAGGAATGCCAAAGTACAGTGTGAACAAATATCAAATACATAGACTTACTTTGAAAAATAGTTTAGCAGTTATCACTTCTGATAACTCTGCAATAGTTATGCAATCCGTTCGCCTTTTTATCGACATTATTTTGTAATTTCCAAAAAAAAAAAAAAAACAAACATTTACATTTATTTTTTGGGATGGAAATCCTCAGTACTCAACTTAAGCGCTTTCAAGGGAAATGCAATACAGTCCAAATGCATTTTACTAATTTCTCCTTTGCATGCGAGTTTCGCATATTTTCATGAACAAAGTGCTGCAAACAGTTGCAATTGCATTATGTTTTGCAAACAAACAACTCAAAAGAAAAGTTTGGATTTTTGTTGAAAACAAGTGATTTTGCACAAAACTAAACTACCTTGAATAATTCGCAATGAAATGGATATACGCATATGTAGAACTATATTTGTGATAACACATGCACAAACAATACTTTCTAGCTGAACGAGCCTAATGTGCTTGGCTTTTTTGTTGCGCTGACAAAGACTGCGACGGCAGTCATGTGAGCCGAAAATTGTTAGAAACTGATTTTCAACTACCAATAATGCACAGCTGCGCAACAACATGCCGTGTAGGTAGGCATTAATTTGCAAAGGCAACTTTGCTTGCCAACAAGTAAAAGTTTTTCACTGCTAATACAATATTTGTTTACTTTTTTTTTTCAAATTCTTCCTTTATTTTGTTTTGAAATGGAGCAAAGAGTTTGCGTACGGGCGTTTGCCTTGACATAAAAATTAGTATATTAAAAATACAAACTAAATTCGACTGAGAATGGCAATAGTGCATATGTTAGATTGCTATGCGCGCATACAAATGCACATTTGTTGTAGACAGGCATACAATTTATTTGATTTGTTAACTTCTAGGTAGGTTGCGTATACGCACCCGCGCACCTACACGCCCACGCGAATTCGCTGTTAATGGAACTAGTTTTATACCAAAGTATATATTATATTTCACTTCGCTGTACTTCTTTTGAATTTAAAAAAATTTTAAAATCATAATTTTCTCTGAAAATCGCTAATAATTTCTTCCTAGCAGTTTCCTCCCTTTGACCTTAAGTATCTATTATCGCATGGTTAAACTTATGCTTCCTCGATAAAATTGTCATACTTTGCTGCTTACACACCGCTAGACATTATTTCAACTTAAAAGCAGTCTTTATTTAATGCCACTCGTTTGCTTAAGTGACAGTTAGTGGACCAACTCAAGTACTCCGTTTTCAAGTTTATAAACTGAACTTAGCATTCAATCCGCCCGCCAAAGCGTTGTTGTGCACTTGCCCATGTGTAGAGCAGACCTTGTGCCATTTGCTATCTGTAAGAATGGAAGCAGTGGCTTAGAGCTCCGCCGCCACCGCCTAATACACAGATTGCCGAGCATACACGGCGCCTGTTTGTATGCAACAATAAACTATTTCACAAAAATAAACACCAGCGTTCATAGCAAAACACACACACACAAGCATAAGCGCCACTTTTCAATACACGGCGGCAGCGCTAGAATGGAAGCGCGAGGGGCACTACTTGCGGTTAGCGGAGCGCAACACCAGCTGTTGCAAAGTTTTGCGCAACGTTTTGTTCTTTTAAACCAAATAAAACAAAAATTAAAAGTAAAACTAAAAACTAAAAACTAAAAGTTGGGAGAAAAGAAAACAAATAAAATAAGCAACTAAAATACCACTAAAGTCGTCGGTTGGCTTACAAAACTAACACCACCAACAACAACAACAACAACAAGGAGGGCAACGGCACATTTTAGGTGGATAGGCAAAGCGCTGCTTGCAGGCGAGTGTTTTCTCGGTGGCAGGTACGCTGAAGTGCGCCGCGCTGCAATGTAAAGTCTGCGTGCAACAAATGGAAAAACACAAAAATATAACAACAACAACAACAGCCAAGAGCACTCTTCTACTGCGGCAGGGCAATCACTTTACGTAACTTCTTGTTTATTTTCGTGCGCGACTGCACTGCAAACCGATCACAGTTTACACCCCTCCGCTACTGCGCTCCAATCTTCTCACACAGCACACAACACCCTCCGCGCTCCGCAGGCAATTCGCCTTAACTAATGCTACTTCATTGCCGCGCAGTCGAGCGCACCAGCTAGCGAGTGTTCGCCGGTATTTTATTTATTTACTGGAGATATTTTTCATTTTTCCCTGCGTTTTTTGTTTTTTTTTCTCTCTTTTTTTGCATTTGCAAAATAGTTCCTCCTCTCTGCGGAGCACGCGCCAATGGGTAGCATTTTATAGGAAAATTTTTCGCAAATCCAACAGCTTTTGTGGTGAATTCTTTACAAGTTTATGCAAATGACAATTTTCGTTATTTTACACACACACACACAAACAACACGCTCTCTCACAGCGATCCGCTCAACCCGCTTGTCATGCGGTGTACGCCGCTGGTGAACAATGGTTTTGCAGTGGCGCATATTGCTCGAGCACTCGTCTTAGTATGTTTGTGTGTGTGTGTGTGTGTGTACGCCACTTAAACTTTAGTGGACCACAACTCTGCCAAAGAATCAACAGCAACAACAAAACAAAGAACAACAACAACAATGTCAAGTTTTAAAAGCAAACCAGCATAAAGTTGTCATTGTAAGTGTACGCTCCTTCGCTCCTTCAGCTCAGCTCTCCTCTGTGTTTTCTTTTATTCGTTGCCTTCGCTGTTAGCCAGAGCCAGCGCAATGGGTTTAGCTGCGCTCACATTTGACATCGCGTACATGCTTTGTTCTGTATGGCAATAAATTAATGGCCGCCTGTTTATGCTTTAACATATCAACGAAAATAAATTGACTTGTCTTTGCAAAGAATTTCACCGTGAACTGCGGAGGGGAGGACAGCAAAACTTTATGATATACTACGGCGATATTAGTTTTGAAAGTAAGCAGCCAATAGCATACGGACCCCTGTACATACATTGTATGGTATTGTGCGTGACCCAGTTCTGGCCGATTTGAAATATTTTAGTTTATATTTATGAATGCCAGCGCGCAATATGAGCTAAGCATTTGCATTTATCCCTGTCACATTGGAGTGTTTGTAGAATGCAGAGAGAGAACAGCTAGTTTATTCAAATTCCACACTAATCCGGCAAGGGTCTAATAGTATTACGATTGTTTTAGTTTTTAAAGATTAGAGAAACTTGCAAATACTTTTTTAAATAAAGTTGGTGGACCAGTATGTATGTATCATTTGTATGAGGTACATATCTTTGCTAGAGAAGTTGTAAAGATCAAGTGTAGTAAAAACATTGCCTACATTTCGGCGCAAAGTTAATTTCCAAATAGCCAGCCGTTAATATTATCATTCTAGGAGCCATATTTATGCTATTCTTAGAAATCCGTTACACAATAAGAGCAAATACAAACCTCTGATATAAGTTTTCTATGAGAGTCTGAAACATTCTCTGTTGGTCGAATAATAAAATTTATTTTTTAAAAGTAGACTACTCTAAATTGCTTAAGCTACTGATTATACCCTGTGTATACACTAATACTCTACACTCTAAATTATGCTAGAAACCACATGAATAATATTAAAAAAATTACCTTACATCACGATAAAGGCTTTAAACTAAAACAGCAACATTTCCAATTCTGTTACGTATTTTTATATTCCCAATGATTTACTCATTTTGCCATCGATTTGGACTGAATTGCATAAATCAATGCATCGCCAATAAAATATCGAAACAGACAAACTTATTTCGCATGCAAATTCCTTGGCAAAACTTTTGCTGCAAGAATTGTTGCATGCCACTGCAACTTAAAAGCGCCAAGAAAGCAAGGGAAGCCCCAAGGGACTTTTTGTGAAGAGCAAAGTTTTGCCGCAGTGAATATTATGAAACAAAATTTAAGAAATCGCAGAATAATGCACTTTGGCAAACACAAATCAATCTGATGCAGCTGATAATCAGCTTGCGAATAATGAAACTAATAAAAAGCTAATAAAAACTGCAAATTCACACAAACTTATATGCGCACTTTGCATGAAGTTTTTGCATTTGAATTAGCAGATTTTCCAAATTGTGGCAACTAAAGCTGAACTTTGCCGTCTGTTAAGCTAAAAGGTTTGAATTGCCACAACGATTTGCACACTTTTGTTTCAAAAAACACAAAAAAAAAAAATTGGAAATATTATTCCATTTACCATTTCAACTGCCCGCATCAATCACCTGCACTGGCACATTGCAACTGCAACGGCAGTGCTGCAACGTCCGAAATAAATGGTCGGGCTCAGCAATTACTCTTTCTCTTCGCCATTTTGTGTTCAGCTTTTAATCCCGACGGCAATAAATGTATGCCCGCCAGCTGCATTCGGTGCAAAATAGAAATTAATTTGACCAGTTGAAGCTGTTAGAGAGTTGTAAGCAAAGTGTAAAGCAAACAATGGTATTAGCGCACAAAAGTATGCTTTGTTTTTCGCTTTTACATGGAAAGCAAGCAATGCATATCACGTTTTGAATTGAAATTCATTGGATTTCGGGAAAATAATTAGTGCCTTACTGGTAAACTATTAGATTTAAATAGGCAAAATTTTAGAAAAGAATGTTTAGAAAAAAAATTTACAGACGTGTGAAGTCGTACATAAAATATTGCTTTAAATTAAGTGAATTTCTGGTAGATTTTTAAGCAAATTCTAAATAAAGGTAATATAATGTAAACCCAAGAATATTATTAATTTCCATTTTTTATGAGAAATCCATGTCATTTGCAAAACATTTCAAATTAAATTTTATGCTCAACTATTTTTGCGCTTCAATTAATGGCTCAATTTTTCAATTTAAATGTGTAAATAATTTTAATTAAAAATTCATAGTAAATAATGTGAATGCTTGTGCGCCTTTGCAGTGTTATTTATGCTTTTGCAATTTTTAGCAAAGAGACACTGTGATAAAATATAACATAATCTAAATTATTTACATGCTACATTATGCACAGATTGCTTAACAAATTCACAAAATACCAGTCAACCGTTCATGCATTTCCTTAAATAAATATAATACATATACAACAATATTTTATCTAATTCCCTACAAGTAATATAGTATAATCTTACAGCAACTTTTTTTTTCCCGAATACACAATTTATTGACAAGTCATGCATGCAATAAACAACCACAAATCACTACTCATAAGACCATTATTGGCTTTCCCAAAGAAAAACACCAACAAGCATACATATGTAAATATACATATATACTACACAGAGCAACATACTCACACTCGTTCGCATTCACACATATTCACTTCGCTTTTATCTCACTTCTCATTCTTCCATTTCACATTCGCATTCATTGCCGTTTCATTGACTGCTTTTCACCTAAACAATTTCGAATTTTCGAATTAAAGTTAACTGTACATAACTGTTTTCATAAATTTTTATCATTTACATGCCAAACTCTTTCTTCACTGCTTTCGCTTATGTTAGACGCTCTAATAGTTACGCCGCTTAAACTTTCTGCCTCTCTTTCTTTCCATAAAAAGTTCACATTTTCATTTCTACTCAAATATTATATTATTGTAACATATCATCCTTTAGTAAAATGTCGTAAAATGTTCTTAGCGTGCTTTCGTGTGTCGCTTTTCGTCATTAATTTGTCTTCCATTCGCCCCGTCACAGGTGTTCCAGGCAAACGTAACGAGATCTACTACAACTGCTGCCCCGAACCGTATATCGACATCACATTCGCGATCATCATTCGTCGTCGCACGCTGTACTATTTTTTTAATCTGATCATACCGTGCGTACTGATCGCATCGATGGCGCTGTTGGGTTTCACGCTGCCACCGGATTCCGGAGAGAAACTATCGTTGGGTAAGTTAGATTGAAGAACTATTTCAAGAAATGAAATTGGTGATATGAAATCATGATTTTTTCATGACATAAAGCTCAGTATAGCATTCTCACCGAAGCTTTCATATTTAGAGCTTTCAATAAGTCTAAATAATTATGAAAAATGTGTGAGCTTAAATATATACATAAATTCATAATGGAAATTAATTTTGAATTTCCCCACATCCCCTTACATTTCCATATTAATTCCCAAAATGGTTCAATGTGTAAAATGACAATCACTAAATGGAGATACCATTGTAATAATATTTAAATCATAAATGTCACTCTTAAATGTCTATCTGTCCATGGCAATAGGTGTCTGACAGCTTTCACACCAGATGAACGAATTAATAACACATAAACATGAGCATAGAGGCATGCGAGTGTGCCACCATTGCTAGCAACAAATATTTGCATCATAACTTAGTGGCTACAGCAAATCTGTCATGGCAGTCTGCCTCTAAATCCAATCAGTCATGCATCACTAGAAGATAAATAATTACTTTGTTTAATATTATTCAGCAGAGTGCAGTTATTGTATTCAAAATTTGATATTATAAGAATATGTAAAGCTTTAGAAATGCACTTCAATGATTTAACTTATTGCAATGTGCTTGAAACTTCAATATTCTAAACTTAACTTTTTATAACGATTTGAATATAAAATAGATTTAAATAGCAAATCGAAGCTAATATTATCTATTTCTTAAAATAATATGTATTTTTGCATTAATTCCAATAAGGTTTTATATTGAGCTTTCACTCTCCTTTTAAGAGCTTTGATTAGCAAAAGCTTTTATATCTTCTTAAAGAAATTTCGCTTAAGAACAGTAATGCTAATCTTAAATTTACGATTATTTCATACTGAGCTTTCATTCCTTTTCAAGAGCTTTCATGATTATATCTTATTTTCAAGCAGTAAGTTTATTTAAGAACAGTAAAGCTAATCTTACGCCACATCTCAAACAAAACTAATAAATTTTTCTGGAAGGGAAATACTATGAGGAATTTCGCAATATTTATATGAGATTTATGAAATACAAAAGGTACAATATATATAAGGCTTTCAATCTACGGTGCCATTCATCAAACTCAAGACATTTGCATTAAATTAATATTTGTCTGCGAGTCACAAGCTAAACTAAATCCAAACTTTCCATAATGTTTATTCAAATATTTCCACGAAGCTTTTTACGGCGTTTAGCAACAAACGAGTAATTACTAAAATACTATTACGAACATTCTTGCGTATTCTTACGTATGAGTTAACGTCGTAACTACCGAAGTACCACTGCAGTTGTTGGTCTACCACTTAATGGCTGCTAGTACGGTTGGTTTGGTAATCTCTTCTGCGGAAGTGTAAAGTAAATGCGCACAGCTGAAGCATGTGTCTTCAAGTCGGTGTCTTTCGTACTTAGGCAGGTCGTTATCGTCATAAACTTCGTTTCCTAGTTATTTTATCATTTTCAAGTGGTTACTTCATCATCATTCTTTGCATACGTGCAGTCGTAGGAAGGTGGAGGAGTTGGCAAATGCTTTCTGCGAATAACTTTGATATTTTGCTGAAACAAAACTAACGGTGCTACAAGAATTTTAAGCAAAATATGCAGATGAGTAGCAGCTGGGAATGTTCAAGTGCCTGTAAACTGTAAACTAAGTACAACAACAACAGATCGTATAAATATTTGGATACAGGGTGGCTGCAGGAAAAGCTTTAAGCTTGCATGGATTTGCTGCACTTTGCTGTCAAAAACTATTGAAATTAACGAATTATGTTTGGTTTTGGTTCAGAAAATCCAAAAAAAAATCCAAATTTGCGCACTCTTTGTAAGAAAGCTCCGCTCAAATATATCCTTCACCCTGTATGCTAATTTACTAAAGCTATATGACAAGATTTTAACAAAATATACCGCCACCAACTTCAAAAGTGCCGTCTATAACCAGTTGTACGAGCGCTAGTTGTTTATCCAAATGTGTATGTGTGTCTACTTATATGGGTTTAAGCTAAAGTACTCCGCGGTATTTAGAAGTTTCTTTTCGCAAATAGTTTACGTGGTTAATGTTGCACTCACGGAAGACGCTGTGGCGAGCTAAAGACGCATTCTTCGTAAGGACGAAGGAAAAATGCAGCGTAGAAACGTTTGTGTTAAGCAACATTCCTGAGCCAAGTGCCTTAGCAGAGACTTAGCGTTAGCTGGCAGCGCAATGCACTGGAAAATAGTTCCAACTCGTTTTAGCGAGCTTTAAGCTCTTGAAAACCAACCGGTATGCTGCTATATGAAAAATTATAATATATTGCGCTAAAGGACCAAAGAATATGTAATTTGGGATTAGACTCAGATAAAGCTTTTTAGGTAGATGAGCTTAATTTTCCAAAAAAAGTTTTAGTACAAATTATTGGTTAAAAAGAGAAAAAATTTAAATTTATTTTTAATTTTTGTTTAAGAAAAATATCGTTTTTTATTTAATTCGATATCTTCTTTGTATGCTTCAAAAAGCTGAAATGCTTTATTTTTCACAGTGCATCATTCTCTTAAGCTTATGCTTTTTTACTATTTTAAACTATGTGCGCTGGGCACCAATGCTTTTGTGCAGGGCATTCATGTTGTTTCTTTCCAAGTATTTGTGTTTCTGTTGTACTCGAGCAGATTGAAATTAGTGTAGTTTAATTTAAGTTTGAGGTTCGCTAAAATACCAATGGTAGGCAGACACGCACACTATATATATGTAAAATTTATATACTTGTATACCCTTTCATCCATATATACATATATCTACAAGCAACTGCATCTCAGCAGCTGTATATGCGGTTGTCGGCAGTGAAATGTGGCCGCGAAGCAGGCAAAGTATGAGTATATATATGAGTATATATTTATATATGAAGCACAAGTGTTCGGTACTCCAGTTGTTTTACATGACTTCTCGAGTGGCGTTGTAGCATAGTTTTCGACGTTTTAGCGTACGGTTTGAAGAAATAATAAACTGCACTTTGGCGGAGGAAATTCCGCACAACTGTAAACGCATAATTGCGGCAACATTCCACTTAACTTCGCAAAATTATTGCAACCTCTGCTGACTCTCTCATTCCTACCGAAGCAACAACATAGACACACAAATATATATGATATACCCGTACATATGTATAAAACCAGCAAATTATTTATACGCGCATTGGGAAATGTTTGCTAAAAATATTTTTCATTTCATAATTTTTACTCAGCAACACAAAAAAAGGCAACTTAACAGCCTGCCGAGCGCGCACTCTTGCAGGCTTCACGGCTTTCAACGAACGCTTTGTGCGCATTGTTTTATTGATGAGCGCAATGAAGCGGGCAAACATTGGTTCGCCTCAGAACGCTTTCGCATTGAATTCGAGTGCATAATGAGCATTTAGCATTTGCCACACAATGCAGCTGAACTTTTCATGCTCCTCTTAAACACAGGCTGCAAGCATTTACCTGCTGCGTTAAGCAGGAGTTGTTGTAAAAAAATCGAAAAACAACATAAAAATATAAAAAGAAATAAAAAACGGAAAAATAATACAAAAAAAATTAAGCCAAGTGCTTGCATAAAAATTTTCAAGGATTTGCTAGTTAAACGTACTTCATTAAGGTCTCTACGCCTATAAGTAGGCAGCAAATGTAAGTGCGCTTATTAATAGCAACACACATATGGACAAGCATATTTACATATATGTGTATGTGTATGTGTGTAGTGGTATTCGTATATACTCGTATTAATAAATCTTCATTTCCACTGCAGTGCACTTGTACTTCGTAGAGCTCACTTTAGGTATGCATGTCTGTGTATGCTTTTGCTTTCCAATTGTAATTTATAAGGGCATAATTAAACGCTTTTAATTTGCTAAGTAACGCCGAGGTTTTACTCTCCCAACTAATTGTGCTGAATTAATTACTGTAAATTCTACAAATTATTTGAAAGTTTAAACTCCAAAAAATTATTAAAAAATTAAACAATTTTTTTGTTATAAAATAATTCTGACAGATCCGGTATTTTATTTTGAACTTATAGAGACCTAAGGTTTACAAAAAATTTTAAAGTGAGACTAGTCTTTTAATAAAAACATAAAAATTGATTCCTCAGCGAAATATGTAGATAACACAGCCACACAAAAAAATGTTTGTCATGACCTGGGGATCTTACTATGTGTACTTTATGTTTCAAAATGTCGGATGCAATATGGGGAAGTTTCAACATATGTCCGCCATACTGGTTCGCCATTTTGAATTTAAAAAAGTAACGTCAAATTCGTAATCAGCGACCCCGAGTAACGAGTTTGAAGCGATTCCGATGAATTTTTCAAAAAAGCGTCCGTCAAATTGGATCCGCCATTTTGAACTTTGAAACCCCGACCCCCGATAACGAGTTTTAAGCGAATCCGATTAATTTAAGGCAGTAGTCTGCTTTACAGGCATCAAAAAATCGATTTTTTTGTTTTGTTTTAAATCTCTTCCAAAACTAACCAAGAATATGTCTTTAAAATTCCAGAGACCAATTCGACATATTTTCGAAGCTAGAGCAGTTAGTGTCGGTGCCGGCGATAGCAAAAAGAATATATGTCCGATCGAAAAAAACCAAAGTGATCTAGCTTCAGTATTAAATTATATTCTATTTGAACTACAAAAGTTGGACAAAAGTATTATTTAAACTACTTGTTTTGCAACTTAAAGTCAATTTTTTTTTCTTAAAAAAGTGAATATTTTTTTCAAACTTCGAAAAAAATTGGAATTTTATAACTTTTTCGGTATTTTTTTAGTTCATAAAGAAAAGAAACTTATAAAAATTAAAAAAAAAATGGTTCGACTGTTTCAGATGCATCGCACGACCTCCATCACCGGCACCGATTAACAAGTGCAGACTCCAGGCGCTCCAGAAAAATACTTAAAACTTTGAAAAAATTTCAATATTTTTTAATAATCAATATTGTTTTTTAAGCCTTAAATATAGTACACTATCGTCTTAAAATTCCGTTTACCGCAATCATTTCCATCCCTTTCAAAAAAAAATTGCTAAAAAACGCGCTTTTTTCGGCTTCTAAAGCCGACTACTGCCTTAATGAATCGCTGTCCATCATATTGGTTTAAATAGAGCTCGGATTCGGATTCAGCGACCCCACAAACATATAGCACACCTAGTAATAGCCCCATAATTTTTTGTGTGGCTGTGTAATCAACAGTCGATTCAGTGGTCAGATGGTCTTTAGTACAATCAATAGTGTTGAACATACATATTCGAAATATTTCGAAATTTCATCCTCGATTTAAAATTGACTACGTTTTCGAAAACATTATTTTATTAAAAAAAAATATATACTTTAAAGGTCGGTCAAATATACAGTGGGGAGCAAGAGTTCATAAAAAATACTAAATGGTCTAGACAGCGGAATTCGAATTTTGAATTTAATATTTTCAAAGTAAAGCTTTTCAAAAGCGCTTTCGCTCTGCTTTCACATATTTCCATTGGTATTTACTTAATGATTTTAACCCACTCGCAAGAAACGAAAATGGGAAGCTCATATTTGCGCTATCTAAACATACAAATTTTGCTGCCTCCAACAACAAAACAGCACGAAAGAAACGTGAATGAAGCGAAAACGGTTGGCTTTAATTAGAAAGCCAACAATGTACAATTAGAAAAACACACACACAGGCATAATGAGCGACGAGAGCATGCCAACAGCTACTAAAGGGTGATTTTTTAAGAGCTTGATAACTTTTTAAAAAAAAAAAACGCATAAAATTTGCAAAATCTCATCGGTTCTTTATTTGAAACGTTAGATTGGTTCATGACATTTACTTTTTGAAGATAATTTCATTTAAATGTTGACCGCGGCTGCGTCTTAGGTGGTCCATTCGGAAAGTCCAATTTTGGGCAACTTTTTCGAGCATTTCGGCCGGAATAGCCCGAATTTCTTCGGAAATGTTGTCTTCCAAAGCTGGAATAGTTGCTGGCTTATTTCTGTAGACTTTAGACTTGACGTAGCCCCACAAAAAATAGTCTAAAGGCGTTAAATCGCATGATCTTGGTGGCCAACTTACGGGTCCATTTCTTGAGATGAATTGTTCTCCGAAGTTTTCCCTCAAAATGGCCATAGAATCGCGAGCTGTGTGGCATGTAGCGCCATCTTGTTGAAACCACATGTCAACCAAGTTCAGTTCTTCCATTTTTGGCAACAAAAAGTTTGTTAGCATCGAACGATAGCGATCGCCATTCACCGTAACGTTGCGTCCAACAGCATCTTTGAAAAAATACGGTCCAATGATTCCACCAGCGTACAAACCACACCAAACAGTGCATTTTTCGGGATGCATGGGCAGTTCTTGAACGGCTTCTGGTTGCTCTTCACCCCAAATGCGGCAATTTTGCTTATTTACGTAGCCATTCAACCAGAAATGAGCCTCATCGCTGAACAAAATTTGTCGATAAACACATTTCGAACCGAACACTGATTTTGGTAATAAAATTCAATGATTTGCAAGCGTTGCTCGTTAGTAAGTCTATTCATGATGAAATGTCAAAGCATACTGAGCATCTTTCTCTTTGACACCATGTCTGAAATCCCACGTGATCTGTCAAATACTAATGCATGAAAATCCTAACCTCAAAAAAATCACCCGTTATATGGTGTATATAACGGAAGACAAACAGCAACAACAATGTGCTGAACAAATTATACAATATAAATTCCGCTGCCGTGTTACAATAACAACAACATCAACGCCAACAACATAGAATAACAATAGCTTAATGTGCCGTCGGTAGACAAGAGTGAAGCGTACAAAGCATTGGAAGAGCCAGCGCACACTTCCGTTGCTCACGTTCGCAAGCTCAAAATAATAAAAACAACAAGCTACACGAAAGGTAGCCGCGACATTAGTATACAATGCAGGTCAGGCCGAATTAAAAAGTTTAATTTGCTAAGCTAAAATTAGAAAGAAAGCAGAAAACTAAAAAAAAAAAAACATTTTTTTGTATGTAAAAAGGAATTGCTGACATTGCGGAAAATGTCGAACGGCGCAAAGGAACTCTTAAGGAGAAAAAACACTAAAAAAACACGAATTGAATTGTATGCATTGGATTTGTGCAAAATGTAGATCAGCACCGAGAGGACTTTGTGTGTTGGCTTTCCTGTGAGCCTGTGAGCCTGTGAGCCTGTGAGTTGAACACAAATTTTACTTTTCCCAAATCGACACAAATGGCAAAGTGAAATAAAATAAAGTAAAATAAAGGAAGGAAAGGAAACACAACGTAACGAAAATAACTGAAAAGCAAAGTTGAATTGAAGACAAAATGTCCCGAGGGCCAGTTAAAACAAATGCTCTGCCACAGCCTTTGACCGAGTATGATTGAATTAAAATGTGCCACACACCCACACACACAGCGGCGGCTCTTATGCGCCTACACACAGAGTGAACTGTGAAAAGTGTGGCATTTGCCAAATGAATGTATGAATGTATGTATGTAAATGGAGCGAGCAAGTTGTGAGCGTGTGCGAAAGGGTAGAGTGGGCCGTGGATTCAGGCGCAGGTGTGTTGGTGTGTTAAGGCTCGCTTGTGCGGTTGCTGGTTATCGGCCAGTTGGTGTATTAGTGGTGGTTTTGGTGTGCAAATATTGACACTCATTTAAAATTACAACACTCCGAGGACGAATGATGAATTGCCCGCATGCAGCCGAAGTGCGGTTGTGTTGGCAATATTTGAGTGAGTGTGTGAGTGTAACCAATATATTTGAAGCACATAGAGACATGTATATTTAATGCAAGAAATAATAAAGGCATTCGCATTTAACTAATGGCCAACGGTGTGACTTAAGAGTGCCTGAGTGTATGTGTGTGTGTAGAGAGGAAAGGAAGGAGTATGTGTGAGTGAGGTTGTGTGCTCTGCTGACCACAATTGTTTAAATGAAGTGTAAATATCTTATGCCATAACCGCACTATCACAGCGCACTGTTGGCAAATATTCGCCGCTGTAGGCCTTGGTTGTAGACCAGCTTTGCAGCAGCCATTGTCAAGTTTTTTCTGTGTAAATACAATGAAAGTTAAACAGTGAATTAAACTTGGCAGGAATATGTTATAAAACTTCAGAAACACTGAATTTTACAAAAGAAATATCAGAAAGAAGCTGCACTGAGATGTTTTTACAAAATGGAAAATGGGCGACGTCACGGCCCACTTATGAGTCCATAACCATTTCTCAAGAACTACTCGACCGATTTCAATGAAATTCGGTATATAATACTTTCTGTGATGACATGTGTGGAATATGGGTGAAATCGGTTCACAACCACGCCTAATTCCCATATAACTCAATTTTGAATTCTTCTGATTCGTTCACTTTAAAATATATACATTGGGAACCAATGAAGATATCGGAATAAAACTTTACACAAATACTGTATTTGAGCTGTGACATCACTTGTGGAAAAATTGTCAAACTCGGGCCATGACTTTTCAAGGCCCCTGATATCGAACATGAAGTACTCAGTTCCTAAGGGTAATTTTTCAGCGAAAATATAGGTAAATCTCTCAGATATTTTAATGTAATTCATTCCCACTGAATTTTTTTCTTATAACAGTTTGTCTCTGTACCAAAAATGGTTAAAATCGGGTCATAACTTCCCCCAGATCCCATATACCTAATTATAGGTAATATAAAATTAAGTGAGCGTATAGTCTTCGATATATTATATCTTGGTGGTGAAAACGAGTAAAATCGGTTTAGGAATTACCTCAGTCCCCATATACTATTTATGATGATTTTCTAATGGACATTATGCCGAATATATAGGTCGAATTGTGTTATCTTTATAAAATTACATCAATAAATTGCGAGAGTATAAAATGTTCGGTTGCACCCGAACTTAGCCTTTCCTTACCTGTTTCTTAATATTTTTATTAAATTTACAAATAGCTAAATTATATTTTTATTTTATTTATAATAATGTGTACTTTCAGGTGTTACCATTCTGCTCTCGCTCACGGTCTTCCTCAACATGGTGGCTGAAACAATGCCCGCCACATCCGATGCCGTGCCACTGTTAGGTAAGCCAAAATTATGTTCCAATATTGATGTGCGTTCTAAATGTTGCTCTGTGTTGATTTACTGCAATATAAATGTAGACAAATATATAATTTTTTTTTATTTTCGAAAAATTCATAGTTGAAACTAATATAAACTGAATAAACTACACAACCAGCATATTTAATACACCAAGCACATTGAAAATCATTTTCCACTGCAAAATACTTGCAAGAAAAAATATTTATAAAATTTTGAAAACATTTTCATAAACAATTGACTCATACATCTGCAACATTCACTTCAAAACTCTAGAACTCATTCGTCATTTTGGCGTTGAATTCATACCCATGTTACATACAGTGACACTCACACATACAATAGCAACAATAAAAAACATTTGTTATCTCGTTCACTCTCGTTCTCGCTGTAGTTTTGTCGTTGTATCATTTTCATGTTTGCTGTGTTAACCAGTTGAGCCGTTGGCGCAGCTATCTGCGTCCAGCCACTCTAATATAATCGTATTTTGATGCCTTATCAAGCATTTCAACAAAAACAAAAAAAATAAAAAATCTAAAACAAAACAGTTATATATACCAATCTATGTATGTATATTTAAAAACCAATATCGATGATTTTATAATATTAAAACTTTGACACGTTAAAAACAGTTAAAGCCTAAAGCAAATTAAAAAGAGAAAAACTCAAACGACAGCTTTGACACATTTTCACTTTGCATGGCCGTTTCGAGCTTAGTGCGCATGGAAGGAGTGCACACTTTTTCTATGAAAGCCACATTAAGCTCGCCTCGCGCCATGCAATGCAGCTGTTAAACTAAATAATTTAATGGAATTCAGCATAATAAGTTGCAATTATATGCGCTTTTTGTTTAAACTCATAGCAGTTAATTAATATGCACCACCGTTTATGATAACGAAAATTAAAACAATGGAAAAAGTAGGAAAACCATATAGAGATTTATTCATGCAGTTTAATTAATTTCAACTCATAACTTTATTATAGCAAAGTAATCTGGCTACAAAATTGCATTTTTTTACTCTTGAACATTTTTTTTTTATTTCACTTTGATACAAAAAAAATTAAAAATAAATTTGAGAGTTATTTTAAAAAAATTCCCATTTTTCTCTTGCATCCATTTTTTGCTTTGAAACTATCCAATTCAATATCGTCGCCGAATCGCACATTTTGAATTTTTTGCACGTTTTTTATGAATATTTAAATTTGAATATACTATCAATGTGTATTTTTAAACTTTAATATAAATTTGACATATCTATACCTACATATGTATAACCTCAATTAAATATGTGATTAAAACATTAAATGTAAATTAATGAAATAGACAGAAAAAATATTGCACAATACGACTATGAATATTTCTGGCATTTAAATGCGGCAATGTATGACAACGTATGGTAGGTTGTAACAATAGAGTCGATAGATTATTTCTTCCAAAAACTTAAGCTTACTTATGAATAAAAAACTTATAGCGCTTCTTAACTTAAGAATGAAATTTTCATATACATATGTCGCAACATAATTATCCGACCTCATATAAGACAAGATCTCTACGATCAGTTTTGGAGGCGACTCATTCATTGACAAAATGGACAATAAATTTTAATTCAACAATGAATACGTCACCAATTAGTGCCTATGCTATACTAAAATTCCAGAATAAAGGAATAAAACTTCATAAAATGACAGAGGTTTCAGAGACAATTGCGAACCTACATAGGTGATTGCTCTGAATTGCGGTTCGTTAGTCTTGTTGGCCAAAGACCAACGTTGTTTCAACCTTAGGTTCGCTAGATCGACAGTGTTAAGAAAACATTGCTGAGGTGTTACCTATCCCAACTTTTCCAAGGCACCGAATAAAGTATTTAGCCTCTTGCCAAGAAACTCAATTTATCTGCCCGACTAGAACACCATTAGCTAAGGAAACTCGAACTCGAAGTCATGCCAGTTGTATATCCCAAGTGTAGACAGATGCCTATGCACTTGATCCTTACATTTGATTCATGGACGTCTTTGCTTCCGTCGTCCACTCATGGGTCTCGAATCGAATGAGCTTTTCGTTTGAGCATCGTCTTCCATGCGTAAGATATGACTCAATCATCGCAACCATTCTTATGCGCTTAACTTCATCTATGTCACCGCAGAACTCATACAGTTCAAGGTTTCATCTTCTTCGGTACTTAGCATCATCAAAGGTCTTGCGGAGAACAGTACTCTCGATTGTTCCAAGTGCTCTTTCATCCCGGCTTGTCAACGTCCTTGTTTCTTCCCCTATAATAGTAAGAGATTCAGAGAATTTTCACAACTTTCGTTCGTTTGGAGTGGTATCTGCTTTTCAATTGCCTCTCGATCACAAAATAGCCCAAACTGGTAAGAGTTATTCTGCGTTGAATCTCTCTAGACCTGAGAAAGACAAATCCTTAACTTTTTTTAAATTTAGTTCAGAAAGCGCGAGGAATCTTAGTGCAATCAGTTTGAATTTTCCGTTTTCTCTGCCATTTCATTGTTGCCGAATTTAAATGCCACAAACTGAAAATTTACGAAAAGCAATAAATTAAATTCCGTAAAAAATATATTAAACCAAATGATAAAGATACAAATCGAGTTTTAAAAATTGCTGTGTTTGAATCGTTGAAATGTATGTAATCTTAACAGACACCATATTAATCTTCCAGTTGCTATACTCTTTATACCAAAATAGCCTAACTTTTTCCAACACATCTGTAAAAAATACTTTCTGCTCGTTGTAACAGTTTATTAAAACCAATTATGCAATTAAAGAATAAATACCTAAAATTTATAGAATAGTATATAAACTATTTAGATTTAGGTCAAAACACTACAAACCGTTATAAGTGCTCACGCTCCAACACATATCACTTGTTTACAGACATTTATATTCATTAAAATTTCGTATATGAATTTGTTGAAGAAGTAAAAGTTGAAAATTTGTTCTTAACAAGTCAGTCAATTGCTCTACTAATGTAAAACTTGTGTATATACTTTTTTCTTTATTCTTCTTTCTACTACATTTCTTCGCTAAATACTAAAAATAACTCGTGACCCCCCAAAAACCACTGTACCACTACCATAACCACGACCACTGAATGCCACCATTCCGTCACTGTTGAATTAATTAATTAATTAAAATAATGTAACACAAACTAACGTTTCATATTGAATTGAATATTGAAATTTCGAATATTTTGTCGCTAAAATACGTTGTTACGCCTAAATTTATGCAACATTTTTATAATGCAAAACTAACCTTGCAATGTAAACAATAAATATTAAACTAACTCGCGAAAATTTTAAATTTAAAATATTGCTAACGATTCCGTTCGGTTCCGATACGGTTCACAATTTCTTAAAAATGTTAAAAATGTAAAATATTAAAATCCTTCTTGCACCATTAAAATCATAAACAATTTACCCCACAAACAATTACTCACAAACTATCAATAAAAAATTACGAAACTTTCATTTCCAAAACCAAAATCAAAAATATATGAAAATAATCAAAAACCAAAAAAAAAAAAAAATATTGAAAAATATGAAACTCACACGCCCAACCAACCAACAGGTACATATTTCAATTGCATAATGTTTATGGTAGCTTCATCCGTTGTGTCAACGATTTTAATATTAAATTATCATCATCGAAATGCTGATACGCACGAAATGTCCGAATGGGTAAGTTTTGTTAATGCAACAACAGCAAAAACTACTACTACTACTACAAGTACAAGAAACATTCATTCATTCAATCAAATCAAATCAATCAGTCAGTCAATCACACGAAAGTGTTAAGCGCAGCTTATAAGAATTGCAGTCGTCAGTGTTCTTACTAAGTGTTAAGTAGTAGCGAAAACGCCTGAAAGTATGCAAGGTTATGCCGTAATCTATACTTTTTGCCTACTTTTTGTGTTTTCGCCTAAATGTATGCTTGTGTTTTGTGTTACACTGTGTTTGTTTCGTTTTGCTTTTTACTGTTTGTGTGTCACTAGCGAATATTTTTGCATTTAAAAGTTATGTTTTTGTTATTATGTGATTTTCGAAATGTCTGCAAGAAATCCATATTAAGCGCCGTAAAATATGATATTTTAATTTGTTAATCATTTGGTTTCAAATTTTGATTCATATTATTTGGAGTTTCGTCGGTTTGAATAGATTTTTCAGGAAAATGACACAAATTAAGCGCCGCAAAGTATGCTATTAAATTTATTATTTTATTGTTTTCAATTATGGTCCATATTATTTCGGTTATCGTCGTTTCGAAAATGTTCTCAACGATGTTTTTTATTCGGTTGGAAAAGAAAGCTTAATCAGAGTCATTTAATGCCATAGTTTATCAAAAATTTTATTTCAAAAAACCTAAGGTCCTAAAAGTAGCTGGAAAGTGTTGGAAGTAGTACCAGTACTAATTAGAATATCAGTTTTCAACAATCTATCAAAAGTTTTAAAGTGGCAAAACCTTCTCATAATTAAAACTTCTAGTAATTATCAGCGGGAGTAATTTTTATTTGCTTAGTACGCCACATACCTTGAGCCGAAAATTGCTGAAACTGTAGTCAGTAAATTTTATGTTTTTTGTTGACGCTTATTTCCTTTCTCAAAAATTTTTTTCTTCATTTCTTTTGATTGAAATTCACATTCGCTTATAATTTTTGGTGTCTCTGGCTCCCAACCTTATTTTTATATTGCTGTTACTGTTAGCTATACATATATCTATTGTACCCAACAAAAACAAAAATGAAAAAAACAACAAAGTATTAAAATGTAAAATGCAGCTATTTACAAAATTTACAATAGCAAAAGAAAGTAAGAAAGAATCAGTGGTAAATTTGTAATACAAAGAAGTCGCTCGCTAATGTGTGTGTGTATTTTTTGTGTGTTGTCGTTAAACGTCCACTGCCTACTATAAATGTAATTTATGTAATGAAAAATATCGTAATGTTGATGTTGGGCCCCGTACTGCGTGGCAAAAAGAAATGATGAGAAGAGAAGTCATGTTAATAAATTTCAAACCCGAAAAAAACTGAAAAAAAATTCTGTTTGTATGTATGTCTCCTTTGCCGCTAAACAAACGCTGGCATGTGTATGTGTGTGTGTGCACACTCGCCGTCGTTGCAGAGTGTGCGCGCCCAACTCAACACAGCCACCACTGAAACACCATTTACTTTAAACCATATAGCATTTTATAGCAACAACAAACTAAAAGCTTCTATGAAATGTTGTTAAAAAATTTTTAATGGTGTTTATCTGCTTCAAAATACTTAATTAATCTAACGTATTAGTGTATAATTTAGTTTTAAGTTCACTATGCCTGTGATTTGTTATTGCGTAAGCATACTTCTAGGCGTGCTGACACTTTGCTTGTACTCTTTATGTATCGTATTAAACAAACACTTGGCTTTTTGTAGTATTTCTTTCGTAACATAATTATATGTAAAATGTTAAAATTATTAATTTTGTAAATAGAGAAATATATTTGATTATTTTAAGCTACAGCATATTTGCTAATATAATGGCTTTTTCTAAAATTAAATTGAAACAAGTAAGGAAGGGCTAAGTTCGGGTGTAACCGTACATTTTATACTCTCGCAATTTATTTATTTAATTTTATTTATGTAGCAAACAATTTGACACACATATTTGGCATAATAGTATAAAGTCCATTGAAAGTTTGAAAACCCTAATATTAAATATATGGGAGATAGGGGAGATAGGGGAAGTTATGACCCGATTTCACTCATTTTTCGTACAGAGACATATTATTAGAAGAAATATATTCCCTCTGAATTTCTTACCTATTATATATTTTCGGTAAAAAATTTGTTAGAATTTCTAAGGTCCTCATATTCGATATACAGGGTCTTGAAAACTTATGGACCGATTTCAACGATTTTTAGAAGGGCGATGCCAGTCTTTAAATACAGTATGTTTGCAAAGTTCTGTTCCGATATCTACACAAGTGCTTACTTTATATATTGTAAAGTACACGATTCAGACCGATTTCAAAGTTCTGGCATGTAGGAAGTAGGCGTGGTTGTGATCCGATTTGGACTATTTTCACAATATTTTGGGAAGCTAGGAAGATATTATAAACTGAATTTCATTGAAGTTGGTCGAGTAGTTTCGGAGATATGGTTTTTGACCCACAAGTGAGCGGAGCCACACCCATTTAAAATTTTGTATACCAATTTCAGTGCAGCTCTTCCGTACCTTCTTTATAATGAAATTTAAGGTCTCTGGTGGTTTTCGTTACTGAATTAAAGCATTTTTAGTAGTTTTCAACATAACCTTTGTATGGGAGGTTGGCGTGGTTATAATCCGATTTACTCCATTTTTGGACTGTATAAGGGAGTACCTTAAAGAAACGACTCTGGAAAGTTTCCTTGATATAGGTTAAGTAGTTTACGAGATATGTACAAAGAACTTAGGAGGGGCGGGGCCACGCCCATTTCCCCAAAAAAAATTACATACACATATGCCCCTTCATAGTGCGATCCTTCATACTAAATTTTCAATAGCGTAATTTATGGCTTAGTTATAGCACTTTATATGTTTTCGGTTATTGCCATTGTGTGGGCGTGGCAGTGATCCGATTACGCCCATCTTCGAACTTAACCTTATGGGGCCAAGAAATACGTCTTCCAAGTTTCATCAAGATATCTCAATTTTTACTCAAGTTACAGCTTGCACGGACAGATAGACATACGGATTTGAACTTTACTCGTCACCCTGTTCATTTTGATATTTTGATATATATAACCCTATATCTAACTCGTTTAGTTTTATGACTTACAAACAACCCTTATGTGAACAAAACTATATTACTCTCTTTAGCAACTTTTGTTGCGAGAGTATAAATATAATATTATTTGCTTTTTACAAAAAAAAATTAGAATGTTACAAATATATATTTTGATTAATTCAAAATAGTATGGATATAATGTCTTCAATATTTTGATTAATAATCCCTCGTCAGTGCCCTAATTCGTCTACCAATCCCAAAACTAAAAAAAGTCTTGATTTAATTAATATTTTCGCTCACCTCTCCTCCTTCTTCAGTGTTCCTTAGCGCTATCAATCGCAATATTTCAATTACAAAATGGCAACTTGCATATTAATGCCGTTATTATTGCAACACATTTGCATTTAAATATGCTGCTATCCGGCGGAGTTGCACGCATCCGCGCCATGCATTGTCGACAATTACCACAATTATTAATTATGACAAAAATCGCTTCAAAACATCGATCTTCCATTTATGGGCGACAACTGTGTTGATGGCAGTGAAATACCTGCAATTAAATTACGCATAATTATTTATGCGAAATTGGTTGTTAAAAGGCGGAGCGTTGCCAGGGCGTGGAATTTATGCATATGAACGCCAAGTAATTGCAACAGCGTACGCATTGCGCAATTCAATTAATGGCTGAAATGGCGGTAGCAAGCACAATAAACTGGTAAAGCAAAAAAGTCAACGGAATTCCATAAAATGTATTAAAAAGTATTATATTATATTTACGAATGCAAAAAAGCAATTGAGGTCAGCAATATGTGGTGCGCCAGCGTATTGGCTTTCTTTTTGCTGCTATTCAGCCTGTACACACACTCACTCTCATAAAAATAAGCGACTTATCAATCATTGTGTATTGAAAAATTGCGAAAAAGGCTGGTGAAGGCTTAAAAGTGCGTGAGCATCGACAAGGAAACGCATGGCAAACAAATGAATTAAATGCAAAAGGCATCCGTAAAGTCAGGTCATAAAGAGCGAAAAATTCTGATATATTACATATAATAATAATAATGGTAATGGTAATTTGAGAGGACAGCAAAGTAATTACTCAGCAAAACGAACAAAATAAACTTTTACTTTTATAGTCTTTTTATGGTGTTCACATCCCTGACTGGTCTCTTAAATTCATAATTCCTTCAAATATTCTAACTATACATGCATATTATCGAAAGGAAATGCAATTCCCAAGAATCATAATAAAATTACAGAGTTAGTAGTTTCACCTCCATCCACTCATATATCGTTAACCGCAAATAAAAATGAAATTGCAAATACTTGAGAACTCCCAAACTCAACTCAATTTCGCCCCACTCCTCGCTACTGCACACCACTGTATCACCAACTTAACATGAAACCATTCTTCCGTCACACAATGCCGTTCGGCTTGCATTGTTGCACTGTGACAGTCGCATTGTTGTTGGTGCATGGTGCCGCTTGCATGTTTGAAGTTCTGCTTATTGAAGTGCAAGTCAAGATGCATGCAAAGTAATCGATGTTAACGGGAATGAATTCGATACTTGAGCGCAGCTCCATGCTCCATGCAGCACACACACATGCAAAATTGCTACCGATTGTCACCGATAATAACCACCACCAACCGCCCGCCCGCACGCCATCTGCTAGCGCCGTTCAATTCGTTTTGTGTCAGTCAAGCTCTAACAATGAGATAACATATCAATTTCCCATTGAAGCGTTCGCCACAAAAGTGGCAAAGAAAGCATGTAGGCAAATACTATGGCGAAAGCAGCACGAAGGATATGTGTTTACAAGTGTAGCATTGTGTTTCCGAAAACACACACGCGCACACACACACAATGGCATACATTTGAATTTGTGTTTTTGCGGTCTCACTCGAGTTGTCTCTGTGTGTGTGTGTGCAGGTAAGTTCCCTTTGACATGCAAAAAAGCGAGAGGTAGAGAAAGCAATATTTACACTGTGAGAATTTAATCTTTAAGATCTCAAAATGACAAGTTTCTTCGTTGTGCTTTCAACTTCAGATATCAAAGAACTCAGCTTGGATTTAGTGCCCCTATAGTAGTTATACCAAAAAACCATATTTTTTTCTTTATAACAGACAGTTCATCTATTGACATGTTATTGCAAAACCAGTGTCTATGGAAAATTTCAATCAATACTCTCAGCCTGATAGATTCGAAGCTCACTAATAATCTTAAATGTTCCTGCTATTCCAAAAAGTCTTGGAAAATCATCCGTTGATTTCATATGAAAAATTATTTTGTGGAGAGTGAAAATTAGCAAATAAATGAATTCGAAAATAGTTCTTCAGTTCAGTACATACCCAAAAACGGTAAGACGTTTCTTGAAACCCGCATTCAGTAGCGAACTTTGATCAATACCTTCGCAAAAATATTCACTCAAGCCCTCCTTTTCGGCGGCGCATGTGATTTCCGCTCATTGCAACATCTGAAACCAAAAATTCCAACGGGATTAGCAAGAGTACATGTTTGGCTCTAGTATGAACTAGGATTATTAATTTCGCACAAAAATTAACAAAATGGCGGACCTTTGAAAACCATTTTTTTCAGCCACAAATCAAGTTGAAAAGTAAAGAAGATCTTCGCCCATTTGATTTATCCTAGTTCATGCCAGAGCTATATATGTATAGAATAACGTATTAAAATATAGAACTATTACATTAAAAGGTTTTGAGTAACCTCATGCGTCAGTCGTAAAAACACTGTTTCGAGAAAAACGCGTTTAAAGTTTTGAGAAGCAAATTCTTGGGTATAAAACATATCTACGCTTCCAACATAAATTGGCTATATCTTCAAGAGATTTTGAATTTCTCACATGCAATTTAAAGAAACATTCTTGAATAGTTATAGGTTCGAATTAAATAAAAAAAATGCATTTTTTGAAACCCAGAATGGGGGGGGGGTGCCCTTAATTCTATTCATATCGGCTTCAAGAGGGCTTCCGGATGCATTCTAAACATCGAAATTAGCGGAATGAAATTTGCAAAGAAATTTTGAATTGGCTTCCGGTCAACACATTTTCGCCATGCACATCATCACATTTTTGATATTAAAACAGTAAAATATGCCGAGAATGTTGTTTTCGATCTTCCATCTTCGATAGGGCACCCAAATACCCAAAAACTATTCAAAAAATTGTATTAAAAATTTTTACAAAAAACCTTATTATATCAGCTGTTCAAATATGTAACGGTCTAACGGTTTAGTGTGAAGTTGGCTGCGAAAAAATGATTCAACTTTTGTCATCAAACAAAATTACTACCCAATACTTAAATTTTAATCTCGGAATGTTCCAATCTCCTGCGTATTATTCATTCCAAATAAATAAAATATTATTCTAATTTCAAAGTTCCTTCAAAAATCACTCCTTTTTGAAATTTCTCACAGTGTACATCTATCTTTCGCTTTTATTAACGCTTTCTAAGGCAAATCGAGTACACAGCGCATAACAATAGTTGCTATCAAGTGGAAAAGGAAGTGATTAGATGGGAAAATGTGTATTTTTCACGAGACATTATATATATATGAGACATATATATATACATACACTTATATATTCCTATATAAGCGTGTATCTTGCAAGATGATGGTTGGAGGCAGCCGTAGAAATGCACTCGAACATTACAAGCACTACGTATATACAGGCATAAAATTACTTTGTATTTATTTGAGTGTGTTTTTGTTGTGCCAACCCGCAGTTTAGTGCATTTTCATGTTTCCTTACAAACCGCAGCGCAGAGATACTTATCCGTACAAAAGTAATTGCAACGAGAGTAGAAACATGCAAAGCGCCTCTTTTACTAAAACTAACAGGATTCATTTGCATTTGTACATATATATGTATGTATGTGTGTATATTATATGCATATGAATAGAATCGAATGTATTTATCTATATATAACCATATATATGTTGTATGTGTGGTAGATGGCACCAGGCGGTGCCAGCAGCGCCAATAAAGGCAATCAAGCGGCAGAGCTTTGTGCAAATTGACAGGTGCAAATATTTGCAAGCGCACAATTGCGTACAAACACATATATAAATATAAATTATATAAAGTGATAGCAGTTATATATATATAGCATGTATGTGCCGCACCGCCTCTCTGTGGTTTGATGGCATGTTCGATTTTAATAAAAGAGGAAGCATGCGCCAGCCAGCCTTATCAGTGTTTCTGTCGAAAATTAGAAGCAAAGTTGCAATGATAACTGCCTTCAGCAGCAATTACGCAATGCCTTTCAATACTCGAATATTCTTGCGTCTGAGTAAGTGCCTCCAACTCGAGGCTAAGGTGATACTGCTTGCAACAAAGTGAACTGACGCCTTGCTATTAGCAGAGCTGCCGCCTAGCAACAATATCTGCAAATAATATCTGCATTTATATGCATGCCTGTGTGCCATTGGACTACAGTTAACCGCTATGACATCCTTAAGCGTCGTTTGCTTGTGTATGTGCGTTGTTGTCTGCCATTTGGCATATGCCAACCACAAAACCAGCAGCTTTGCATGCAAATATTGAAATTGAAATTTCGATTAGCCCGTTATTTGTGCATATATTAGAGCCAAGAAAGCCCACAAAGGCACGCACACACACTTATGGCACTCATATGCGTAGGTGTGGCATGCAATTCGTAGCAGCTTTCAATTACCTGCCGTGAATATGCAATGCTCAGTTAGACTCCGGCAGATACAAGCCAACGTTTAAGCATCTTCACTTGGCTAATTGCTTTTATGCTGATTCACATACATGCAACACAGACAACACACGCAACGGGCTAACTCTGGGTTGCAAGATAGTTTATCAGTTAATAAGTGACTCAAATAGAATGGAAGCTTCCGAAGAAAGCTCACCACCGACCAGGTAGGTTGGTTTAAGGGGCACACCTAGTGTGAAATATCAAATTTTATTTTTTTGGGTTTCATATTTCGGTAGATTAAACCTTTAAAAATAACATATTATAATTTCAAATCGATATCTCAAATAGTTTTTGAGTTATAGCAATTTAAAGAGCATCAGTTCGGTAACAGTGAAAACGATCACTTTATCTTTAAACGCGTTTTTCTCGAAACAGCATTTTCTGAATTTGCTGCAGTGATTACTCAAAAACAAATGATCCTATCACTATCGATTTTTTTTTTACATATTCTATATATAGTTCTCCGTACAATGACCTATCGATTTTTGATCTGATCAAAAAATCGAATTTTGGAAGGCCAAAAACGACCAAAATTTTGGGTATAAATCGACTATTTTTTTAAAAACGCCGCCATATTGTAAATTTTTGATATTTTTTTATCGTAGGTTATTGTACAGACAATATTATCTAGTTTAAGGAGAATTTTATTTTTTTAGATTTCATCCACGGAAAAGGCCGGAATCACTGCAGCAGTGATTTTTTTTTGCGCCGTCGGAGATCGACTATAACTTAAAAAATATTTAATTTTTTTCTTCAAAAATTTCACTGTATATTCTTGAAACATGTCTAAATATATTCTTTAAATTTTGAAATAATTGATAAAGTATTTTTTTAATAAAAATTCCCAAAAATCACCTTTTTTAGGCCATTACACTAGGTGTGCCCTTTAAAGCAGAATTTGTGGAAGCTGAATTTGAATGGGTTTACAATGACATATTTTTGAAGAAAATTGTTTGAATAGAAAATTTTACAGTAATAAAAGCAATGAGGTAAAGGGAGAGTTAAACCTAAAAAAGTTGCCTTTATTCTCACTAAGCACTACAAATATACATATGCAGGTAAATAATCAAGAATTCTACATTTTCAACTGCAACAAAGAACAGTTGTTGTTGTTGTTCAATTGTAAGCCATAAATTACGAACATATCAATATTGAAAGCATTCACTACCTTCTACAAGTTGTAAAATGTGGTTTTCGCATGCAATAAAGGCACGCTGGCATTTAGCATTCAACTAAGTTCCAAAGAACATTTATCTCAATAATTCAAAGTTTCTTGCATTGAAGTTTCAAAGAGTTTTGCGCAACCTGCAGAACAGCGCAGCCATCAAACTATTACCTGCAACGATAAGAAAGGCCAGCAGAAGTTTGCAGTTGGCGGCAATAATTACATTTCATATTCAATGCATTGAGCTTGTGTGTGTGGAAGTTGAAGGTATGCGCTATATTTGAACTGCATTGAGCTGCATGTACTTACTTTGAGCATATAAAAAATTAGACCAAACAATCGGCTGCCGCAAGGCACAAAGAGATTTGCTTTGAATTTTTATTGTAAATTTTTGATTTTTTTCATTCAATTAAATTGCTTATAACTGATCTATTTGCCAAAAAAGAAGAAAAAAACTTTTCATTGAAGACGCCAACGATTTATTTTGCATAGTTTGACCTTAAATTTAGTAAATAAATTCAACAAATTGCTTAAGCGTAGCCACAACAGCTTGCAACTAGCCGCTCCCAAGCTGGAACAAGCTAGAGCCATTTGTTAATTTAACATTTCGCTCTTTAGACACCTGCAACGCATATATTTACATATATGTCTATATACATATCTATGTATATATAGCTGCATGTGCGCCTAAGCAACTTTGAAAGCGTCAGCAAAAAGGTGGCAACTGTTAATGCATTCGCGCCAGAGTAATCCCTGAGGTTTAGCTCAGTGGAGTTGCATAACAGCGACTTGAAATCCAGTGCGGGCGCTGACTATTAGTTGTTTACACATAAACATACCTAAACAAATATAGAAAAGAGTGCAAAGCTCGCTTGTTGCCACAGAGATTTATCATGCTGTTTCCATTGGCTATTTCGCAGTTGAGTTGTTTAAAAACAAATATATATTTGTATACCTATGAAAACTCATATGTGCATGTTTCTTAAATACTTGATCACATCCGTCGGAAGCCGAAATATATATTTCTCGCTTTATTGCATTGCCTTGTTCACTTTTCATCATAATTTATTCAGTTTTTAATTGAGAGCTAAAAAGGGAGCAATTAAGCGAGAAAAATGTGGAAATTTGCGGAAATATTCATATTATCTAAATCGCAAATAGTCTTGTTTGACATATTCGTTTGCTACTCTATTAAAAAAAAGATTGTAAATAACATTATTCCTTTAACTATATACTTAGCTTTTATCAACCTTATAAAAACGTAAATGAGCTTCCCTGATTATTTTAAGCTCAGATAAGTTTTCGAAGACATTTTCATATCAATTAGCGCAACGAAATTCGCTACCAACTGCTCTTTTCATCAAATGTACACTTCTACACACCACGAGTCAGGCTCGAAATAATCATGTTGGGCACAAAAATTGTACCACGAGTCAGATTTGTGGAAATACGTCAAGGGGTTAAGGCTCATACGGCCTGAAGATATCTACAGCCTAGCTTAAGTAATTTTTTAATTTTTACATATATAGAACTTAATAATTAAATTACTTTAAACTATAACTATAAAAAAAAAATATTTGATTATTTCATATAAAATTTAAATCAAAAAAGTATAAAACTTATCCATATAAGACTTAAACTTTTTTTTGCAAAAAAATAATTTTCCAACCAATCCAATCCAAATAACCCACTCAAATAAACAAAATTATAATTACTCAACACTGCACCCATCGCCCACTACTTTACTATTGTAAATACAAAAACAAATATATTATTTTACGATTTCAACAGCAAAGCGATTAAGCAAAGTCTATCAGCTTCAAGTCAGCGCGCCTAGAAATATGCTACAATTTTTAACAACTAGAATGCTTGCATGCAAATTTCTTAAGCTTAAAGATAAAAACAATTTTTTTGTGTATTCCCATATATTGTATTTCATTGCTTTAACAGAAAAACCATCCATCAAATGGATGTTTTCGCAATAAGCACATAAATAAGCCTACGAGAACAGGCGAATTTTATTTATACGGAAAGTGAAGGCGTAAACGTCATGCACGGCAAATAAGAACCGAACCGAAAACAGCAGTGCAAAAAAGGGTCGAAAGCACACTATAGCTTAATGTAATGTAAAGGCAAAATTAGAAAGTTTGGCCTTGGGTGCTTCATAAATCATAGAGTCTGGCATGCGCCTACAAGTATGCTTCAACACTTACATGATTTCTAGCAAATGGCAACTTTGTATGTATTTCAAGTAGATTTTTGTCATTTCTGTTCGAGTTTAGGCGTTTGCGCTTTCATAGAAAAATAATTTGTTTTTGTTACTTGAAATTCACAACGCTTAGCATATGCTTAAGTAATAATGGCAAAGTACTAAGTTAGTTTATGGCCACTTGTGAAAGCATCCAATTTCGCTTAAAGAAACCCATTGAAATTTTACACATTTGCATTTAATTATTTTTGAATAATTTAATAATGCTTATTACTAATAATGCCGCATGAATTTCATTTGACAACGAAATATCCACACAACCGGCTACCTTCATATAGATACGCATCGTATTTTTATGTTGGCTGCCATGGATTCTGCGCATGAGTCGTCCCGGTAGGCCACTGATACTGGAATTTCCCACAACACCGTGCTCGGACACATCATCGGAACGGAAGCATCAGATATTGTCCGATGTTGAACTGAAGGAGCGGTAGGCAAAAACACAAATATTTTTATGCAAAATCATAACATACTCAATTAACTTACCGTTATTATATAATTATCGATTATATATAATTTTATCCACATAATTAATCTCTTACTATTTAATTGTATCCTGTTCATCGGCAGCTCCTCGAAATCGCTGCTCGCCAACGTGCTCGACATCGACGATGATTTCCGACACAACTGCCGCCCGATGACGCCCGGCGGCACCTTACCGCACAATCCCGCATTCTATCGCACCGTTTATGGGTAACGGCAACAAGCCGATGAGCAAATGCATTGCAAACAAATGAGATTTCATATAAAGCAGTGTGTGGCCAGATGTTCAAATTTAACGCATTTATTTAAATTTAAATCTCTTGTGGCCACACTCTTCTTTATCGCTTTTATTGCAATGAGCATCATTTACTAAATTCATTTATTTCCACTTTCTAGGCAAGGCGATGATGGCAGCATCGGTCCGATCGGTAGCACCCGCATGCCGGATGCCGTTACGCATCACACGTGCATCAAATCAGCAACGGAATATGAACTAGGTTTAATTTTGAAGGAAATTCGCTTTATAACCGATCAGGTATGTTGGATGACTTTTACAAATTCGCTGTTGTTATATTTAATTTTGTTTATCTTACGAAAATTACTCATTTTTTAGTTAATTAACAATTATATTAAAAATGGTGATCTTCATTGAAAGAAATCAAACGTTTTCAGAATAAATTCCTGACTAATGTAATGACTTTGTAGACAAAACACAATTTATTATCTCTATGGAGAGTTCTATTCTTAACTTAATGGTGAATTCCAAAAATTTCTTATCATTTCGTGAGTGCTATGCCGCTTTCACAGCTTTTGTCATTACATAATCAAAATGAGCTTTCACTTTATAGTATCTATAACTCAAAGCACTAAAAAGCTGTCACTTAAAAAATGTGAAAGCTTTTACAGATGATAATACAAATAAGAAGATTATACTGCCAAATCGTCTAAGGATCATCATATGAGCTCTTTACGCATCGTGTGAAACTTTCTAAATCCACCATTGTTTTTCATTATTATGAAAGTATCAGTCCCACCAGCGAATATTCTTACACGCTTGGGTACGATCTTTAGTCTAATTATATTCACTGAGTTTGACAACCGAGATACGAGGGCTGCTATATATATTTCTTGCCTAATAATGAAAATAGGAATATTTATCAACGAAAATGGTTTTATTGTTTTTTCAAAATATTCTCCATCAAGATTTATACACTTTTGCATGCGCTCAAACCCATTTTCGAAGCACTTTTTTTGAGCCATTTTTTTAAGCGATTGTCAAATTGTGCGGGATCCAACGAGAACAAACCTTTTTTACGGCCAGGTGTTCATGCAATATCCTATGTATGCTGGTGGGAGAAATGCATAGGCATGTCTCTATCTGAAGGTATGTTACATGACGGTCTTGCATTATCAGTTCACGTACGGCATCGATGCTTACTGGCACAACGGCTGTTTTTGTACGACCTTCACGGAATTCGACTTTGAGCGAGCGTCGGCCACGATTGAATTCGTTGTACCAGTTTTTCACAGTGCTATAGGATGGTGCTTCATAGCCTTACAAAGATTTTAGTTTATCGATGCACTCTTGTCGCGATAATCCACGTCGAAAGTTGTGAAAAATGATCACACGAAAATGTTCACGAGTTAATTCCATTTTTTGGCCGAGATGAATTTTTTAATTCCCTGTAAATAAAACAATTCACGATTAAATGACAAAACGTTCTGAGTGATGTTTTGCTAAAAAATGTCAAACTTTCCAATGGAAATGTCAGATTGCACCTGGCAACACTTAGTGTTGCCTAGGCCAGAAATATATATAGCAGCCCTCGTATGAGCTTTCAGATGAAAGTTCGTTCAAAAGCTCTTGTGCTTTTAACTCATCATTCAAAGAAGCTCATTTAATTTTTTTAATGGTTTTGTATTAAAATTTCTTTGTTTTGATGTAACATTTGTTTCAGAAATGGATATAATAGATCGCATTTATTTGTATTCATATTTTAATTTTAAATAATATTATTTTCAATAATCTAATATATGATATATTCATAAAACTGTATAAACTCGAGTTGCATGATTTTGATAAATAGTTAAACCCTCAAACACTTTTGAGATATTGCAATCACACTTAGAAGTTAACTCTGTATAAATAAGTTAAGAGTAGATTTTATACATAGTCACATATATGCATATTTCTAAAACTGTATGAAATATACTTACTAAAGAGAGTTTTCTTCGTACAAACTCAATAGTAACTAATGGCGATTGAAGACAAATAATTTACGTTTCTCTCTTTATACTCTCTTTTTACCACTTCTAACCCATACGCGCTTGCACTTCAATATTATAAACTAAAAAAAATTAATACAAATAATATTATTATAAATAAAAATAATAAATTTTTATGAAAATACAAAATAAAATAATATGAAATATATGAAATAACAAAAAATAATTGAAATGTGTATGAAAATTAAAAAAAAAAATTAAATTAAATGAAATTGTTTTTTACAAAAAAAAAACGCAGCTACGCAAAGAAGACGAGGAAAATGACATTGCCAATGATTGGAAATTCGCAGCTATGGTCGTTGACAGACTGTGCCTTATCATATTCACAATGTTCACAATATTAGCCACAATAGCTGTACTACTATCAGCACCACATATTATTGTCTCGTAGCCATATGAGCGAGGTTATTGTTATTGGTTTTATTATAAAATCAATTTGTTAATTATTAAATTAATAACGAAAATTTTTAAGTAAACTTTAAAATTTAAAACCAAAAAAAAAACGTAAAAATTTAAACACACAAACAAACAAACGGAAAATATCACAAAAACAACAACCAAAGACGCACAAAAAACACGCACGTAACTAAACAAATAAAAACAAACAACAACAACAATATACACCGATAAGCGAATAAAATGCAATTTCTATACAACAACAACAACAACAACTTAATGTCACACAACAGATATACAAACACGAATGTCGAAGCGAAAATCAGTATCTGCAAAGAAAACGCAAAAAAGGGAAAACTGTTGCGGAAACACAAAACAAACACAATTAAACAAGCGAAACCCCAAACACACACACATTTACATAAACCTAAAAAAACACAAAAAAATCTAAGAAACAAAAACGCTCACCTTCAACAATCAATCAATCAAACACACAGACTTGCCAACACTAACACAAATACACTGGCAAAAAAATCGGAAAATTTAAATAAAAAAATGTTTAATCTCAGCAAAGTTTAAACAAACAAAAAAAATCGTAAAAACAACAACTAAAAAGCAAATAAAACACAAATATCGTAAAAAATTTAAACCCAATTTATAAACCAAAAAAAGAACTTTAGTTAAATTGTTAGTATTTAAACAAAAAATCTTTTTCTCTTCCTAAACAAAAACTTAGCGCGTAACTAGATTTTTTAATTAAAAAACTGAAAACACAAAACAAAACTTTAAGCTAATTTCACCATCTACAAAAAAAAAAAACAAAAACACTGCTAGGTTTAGAGTTAGTTGACAGTGGTGTAGAAAATTTAGTAGCAAGAATTTGAATATGAGGAAACTGTGAACCAAAACCCTAATACAAGTTGATAAGCAATGATGATTTGATTTACTTACCTTATCAGTACACAATTTAGTAAAAAAATATATTTTCATTAAATTTTGATTTCTTTAAATCCCCGGAATACATTTGTATATGCAAGCTTTTTCACGTAAAACAAAGTATGAAAGCTTGCACTAAAGCGGATATGTCTGAAATAGAACACAGCTTTCACAAAAAGCGCTATAAGTACTCAAGCAAAAAATTCAAAGTGAAAGCTTGCCGATTTTACAACATTTGAGTAGCTTAACTTAATTATTTTTACCCATACCTATTTCTTGTTCAATCTCCATGTTCAACCATACACTTTCCTATAAATAAAAACATAATAAATGTGAAAATAATATTTCTTATATAAAGTCCAATAATACTCGCAGACTTAAACAACCGAGGAGTTTTAAAGCATGTAATAATCCTAGTACTGGCATCTTAACTTTCAACGTCAAACTCTGAGTGAAAGCAATGTGGACAATTTGAGGCGAGATTAAATAAGCATAATCTGTAAACCACTTCGAGCAAACAAACAGCTTTTGTATATAGTACCATATAAATATACACTGATCATATAGGTATGTATGTATGCAGTGAGCATATGTATGTTTATTGACAAGCGTTCACCATAATTCACTAGCAAATAGGATGCATATTAAGATTAATTATATATAGATGCATATAAATCAACTTCACAATAGGAATCATTATGGAATTAGTGAAATATGAAAGGTGACATAACCACTGCTCCAACCATTTGCATGACAACTGTACTCTAATAGGCATATTTACAGGCATAATTGCATACAACCACTTAATTAAGCTAAACAGTAGCTGCATAAGGCTCATAAACGTACACATTTCAAAGTCAGCAGATTTTATAATAGCAGAATTAATCGATGTCATCGCAGTTAGAAGAAAACAGCAAATCATGTCATTAGTTAGAAACTAATACAAAATTATACATTTTATTTTTAATTTTTATTTCAATTTATTATTTATTGTGACATTTCATAAAGGTTTCCATTAAACAATTAAAAAAAAAATAAACGCGTATTGTATGCAAATTATCGCACGCGTGAAAATCTAAAAGTAAAATAAATAAACGAAGAGCAGACACAAGCATTAATATGCATAAAACTGTTAAATAAAAAGCCGTTAAAACTGCCAATTATTCATAATAAACAAAAAGAAAACAACTAATAACTCTAGCATGTAACAATTAAAAGAATATTTATCGCATGCGATATTTTGCAAATCAATTACGACATAAAAATGATAATTAAACCCTCTCCAAACACCATTAAACAAGCGTACAAAACCAATATAAATAACCCAAAAACTGGGAAATTTTGCAATGAAAACAAAAATAATGAAAATGAATGCGGGAAAAATGTCATGCGCGAAAATTGCGTTCACATATATTGAAGTAAGATAACAACACCTCATAAGGCTCATAAAACATACGACGCGTCACCATATGCGTATGTGGTTTCGCTGGCGCGTGTGTGTGGACCCAAATTATGGGACCGCGAAGAGAATTGATATAAAAGAACAGCATGCACTGCAAGAAATGGTTGCGAGCAATAATATCTGCGTGTTGATGACGGCAACAATGTATATGAGATGAAATGCGTTATGATCGAGCGATTTATTGTTTGGCTACGGTTGGGTGCTGTATATACATACCTATATATTATAGGTGTGTTTATAAGCTACCAACTTGGCATTGCAGGTGGGGGCACTTGACAATACATTTGTTTGGTTTAGGGCTACCGATGTGATTGAAACTTCCAAATTTTAAGATATAGCAAATTTTGTCGGTTTTTAGTGAGAGCAATGAGATTCATAGACAGATTAATCATTTAGTATTTCATTGATAGAGTAAATAGTTGATTCATCAAAATCTTCTGTCATATATCTATTGATTTATTATAAAATTGATCGAACTATATTTTTAACGCTTCATGTATGGTACATTCCACATATAAACTTTCGAATTCATATTATTATAATAGATTTGCTATAGTCCTGCAATAATGCATCGACAGCTCAAACTGTAACGTCCTGCACCTTCCAAAAAATCATTGAATCTCATGCGTGTCTTAAAAACAGCAAACTTTGCTTATAATAAAATAGTTTAGGAACCGAACAAAATATCGCTCGTTCATTTCAAAGTACAGCAAATAATATAAAAATAAAATATTGAGAGCTTCTACCATACCTACGTTTATGCTTTTACTTTTTTATATCGTTTAACATATAATTCATATTAACACCAACGCAGCCAGCTACAAAAAAAAGCTTCAGTGAAAATATGTCACCAACTATCGACAGCAGACAAACCACAAAACACAAGCAAAACCACTGACTGAAAGCTAACAGCTTTAGCTGCAATGCATTGTGCTACAGCTTTTTCGCTTTCACCTGTTGCCATGGCAGCTTTTGTCACAAGCTCTGTCAACGCATGAAAGCTTTAGAGCAACAGCTGGCAAATGCATTGCACTAAAGCTGTGACATGAATAAACGTTTTTGGCTTTATTTTTTAATAGTTCTTCTTTAGTTTAGTATGGTTATTCTGCTTCTATTTGTAAATCTTGTGCAATAGATACAATCAGAATTTGCTTTGAATATAAAACTAATAGGCTAAAACAAATGAAATAAAACAAGAAATGGAAAGGTCATAATTAAATACATAAATGTGCAAAATCACAACGTAAATTTTTAACCAAAAACATATAATAGTAGTAAATGCATTGAGAAAAAAATAGAAGTAATAGAAATTCATAAATAGAAATGTGCAATATCACACATGAACATCATAAATCACAACTAAAATAAGTAATTTCCTAAGATAAGTATACATAGCATAAATATTTTGAAGCTACCAAAAACCAAAAACCACAAGCCTCTCAAAGCAGGAATACACTGAGAAAAATTTGCTGACAAATGGAAAATCAATCCTTACAAGCATGCATACCCACGAAGATTGCATTGGCAGTAGTAGTTATCTAAAAAAATATACGAAAATATAGCAAATATTTCATACAGACATACATACATACAAGTAATTGCAATTTTATACAAATGTTGTTTGTAAAATATCATCACTGAATTCATAGATTTGTGCTCAATGTAATATTTATGGAATTAAAGCAGTCAACTTCAAGTATAAGCAACTTTCACGATTTTTATAAAACTTTTATTTTCTAAAATGTTTACTTTTTTTAAATAAATATTACTCAACAAATTTTATATTTATATTGCCAAATGCACCTATGCATTTACAGCACGCGCAAGGGTACAGTGAAGTGCAAAATTATATTCCCTAAATGTGTATATACATATATGTACTAAGTATATTTGTATCTATTTGTGAAAATTTCTCATGTAAAGTCGTTTCACTAAGTTTTTTTTTCGACACACTTTAAACTCTATTTTAATTTACTAAATTTTCTTTTAGTTTAAATCGTTTCTTTAGTTCGCACGGTCTACAAATAGTTTGGTAGTTGCAATAGTTATTGAGGCTCTTGAGAAAAGTTATGAATCTTACCTTCGAAATATACCAGCTCAACTCGAAATACTTTCTTATTCTCTCAGTTTTTCTCAATGTTCTCCTTCATTTAAAGGCATATCATTGCTCCTAGCTCTATATTCTCTCAGTTTTTCTCAATGCTCTCCTGCATCTAATGGGCATATCACTGCTCCTAGCTCAGAACCACCGTTCTCCCAAGAAAATTTTGTTCTAAAGTGAAAAAAATTTGAAAAATACTTCTTTCATAAGACGCAGATTACTAGAAAGCGCTTGATGTATTGTAATCTTTATGCGGTATTTGCCAAACTGAAAATGAATTATAGGAAGATTAAAGTTTCAAACCAGTTCCTTGGATGTCAAGACTTGAAATTTCAAATATGAGAAATATACTGCAAAGCAGAGTATCCAATCAATATAAACATTTGTCCGTACTGAGATTAACTTCGGATCTGTTTTAAATGTTTTTTTTTTTTTAGATTTTTAAGGCCTCTTAACGGGCTGTATGAATGTACACTTTGTTCTTTGATCAAAGATCTGAACTATATAATAATTTTATAATAATAATAATTTACAATTTATAATAAATAATTTTATAGTTTCTAAATGGCACTAAGGCCTCTTTTTATACCGTCGATTCCAATTTTTTGAGCTGAGATTCTCTAATATGCTTTCACATGAAATTATAACGATCGTAAGGTGTTTGGTATTTTTTTTGAGGTATGGCAAATATAGAGGGATTGATTTTTAAAGGTATTTCTTAATAAATTTTTATAAATTTTTAGGTTAGTTTAACCAGTGTTCCTGAAGGCAATTCTTGGTTTTTTTTTCAAAATTCTTTCTTTATTTTCTCTCTGAGAGTCTTTAACCATTTCTATTTACATTCATTGTTTATTATCATACTTAATAATATACATAAGCAAAACAATATTTTCCAAACTGTACAATTTCTTTCGAAAAACACATGATAAATATCAACAATTTATAAAGTTTTATATATACATATAGTTATAATTAATAAACGTAAATAAATTTATATTATAATAAGTAATGGATAAAATTTCAACAAATTATAGGTAAAAAGTATTACATTTTATACGAAAAAAAGCGATTTGAGGGAATATGTAGTAGTGTATGAATGTATTTGTTCGATATGATTTATTTGTGAATTCCTATGTTTCAATTCGTTTAAGCAAAAAGTGTGAACATAAATTTTGCTTAAAAGGGTATAAAGCCAGAATTCTAAATTTGTATTAAAGAAAATTATTCGAGACAATGGCGACCTCTGCGCGCTGCTCACAGCCACGAGGTAGCCATGCAAATGCGAATGAAAAATTATAAACAAAATGCTGCAAATGCAAAAGTGGGTTTAAAAAATCAACTTTAAATAAATTTAAATAAAAATCTATTAATGCAAGTAAAGCACAAACGCTGCCACACCAGAAATAATAATAATATTAATATTAATAACGGTATATTAATGTATGTATGTACTATACGATGCGATCCGGCGAAAATAGAGTTTGGATAATTTTTTTATTTTTTTAAGTAAACAACAGTATATAAACAAGAATTAAATTTAATTTTTCTACGAACGAAAACAAAAATCATGAAACTTGAGGGTAATTAATATAATTTTAACGGTTAAATGAAATAGCAGTAACTTAGAGAACAGACAACCAGTCAGTGTAATGAGATAGCAAACCAATAGCATTTTTATGGAACTAGACGTACTCGTACATTTGTAACGGTAGTGGACGCAATACAAAATAAGTAACAACTAAGGTAAATATTATAACTAGCAGAATTTAGAAAATGTTTGGAATCCGTGTAGTAGGAAATAGCAAGAACACAAAGTATATAGACAGTACAGTAATCTGGCATTGGGACCGAGCAACGCGAAAGAGCTTTTGAACACACACACACAAATAAGAGAGTATAATTACCGATTACAATTGCATAGCATACGAAGTAAGCCGAGTTAAGTACACAGTGAACGATACAGCAACTGACAGTGGGTGTAAAAAGTAAACGACACAACAGCAAAAGAGTGCAGCAAGTGTATGAAAATTTGAAAATATTGGGTGTCATACCAGGACAGCAAGCAGCAAGTTTTTCAAATCCCTTTTTTAAATAAGCAGTATATAAAGAAAGTGAAATTTTTCTCTAAAGCATTAAGTAAACTTAGAAATGCTGTAAAAATAATAATAAATAATTAATAAGCGAACTAGTTGCATTTAACAAATTTTAAATATTTAAATTAAATTCAATTTTTAATAAATTATAACTATTTATTAAAAACAAAAACAAAACAAAACCAAAATACGGACAACAATTTAAACAAATACTCCTTTCTCTATTTGAACCTTAAGCTAGACGCATGAAAAAATAAAAACAAAACAAAAAACCAATAAAAACAATAAGGATTGATTAACTAGAATTTTAATAAATATGAAAATAAGTTTAAATTAAATTGAGAATTATGCCTTGCATTGCAAGCAGATTTAAACTATGGCATATTATGGTAAACTAAAAGTGTAATACTGCAAGATTTTCAAAGTCGTGCGCTGATTTTTTATGTCGTTATTAGTATTTAATTGTAATTAAAAATTTAATAATAAATAGTGGTAAACGCAATTTAATAAATAATTAAGCATAAACCTTTACTGTATGAATGATTGAGTGCAGCAGCAAGGCAGTAAGCAGAATTAAACTAAATTAATTAATGAGAATAAATAAAGAAATATATAGACGTAGTCATTTTGACTTTAATTAGCAGTAAATTAACTAAAAATAAATTGAAGAGAAAATACATGAAAATAACATAACAAAAAATTGTACATTTTTAAAAAACCGAAAAACTCAAATAAATACATAATTAGTTTATTTCCAAATAAACCACAAAAAAAACAAAAAGCATAATGAGCAAAATTTGAAGAAGAGAAAGTAATTAAGCAAATGAAAAAAAAATGAATTATTATTAGTAAACTAAATGAATTGAATTGCAAATTTTTGATGCTGATTTAATGACTAATTTAAATTTAGTAGTTATGTACCAAACAAGACCTAAATAACTGTAATATTTAAAATGAAAACACACAAAAATATTATCAGTACAATATTGAATGCAGTTTAAGAAGCAAGGTCTTTGAATTGAATTTTTTGAATTTAAATAGTGTCGGCGATCGCAGCGAAAACATTCAAATTGAGAATAACGAAAATAAAGAATAATAAAAAATTTACAACGTTCGAGATATTTACTTTGACAGCAGTTTAAGCTTAAGGCAGGTTTATTAATATATTTGAGCATCTTGAGCATCGAAAGCATGTGAATACAGCTTTAAGATGAGTACCAGAAGCAGCTTTCAATCGAGCTTTTTACGAACTTAAAGCTCAAGAAGTCATTTACCAGACTAGAAGAGACAACACAGTCTTCAAATTGTAACGAATGCAAAAAGAGGAATGAACGAGGACAACGAACTGGTTTTGGCAAATGTAATGAGTTGACTAAAATTTTGAGCAACGAATTTGGAAGTTCGTGACAATGAGGAGTGCCAATAGCTTCAGGATCAAGCGAATGGTAACAGGTGCATCGCCTTTGAGAATTTGAGAAATATTCTCTATTGAGGAAATATGTATATACTCGTAATATATTTGTTCTGTTAATTTTTTATGCTCCAAATATAATTTTAAACAAGTATCGTTTTTGTAAAAAATATATACACTGTATAGTAATTAATACTAATATTTAGCTTTAATTTTCAAAAAAAAAAAAAAACAAATCAGAAAACAAAAACTAAGAATCAGTAAAATAAGTGGTGCAATTTTATATTCAAAGTAGTAAAATTTTCTGCCTTTAATCGAAAAAAATTTTAAATTTTTACTATGAAAAAAATTAACAAAGAAATTGTGCAAAGCAGACAATTTTACGCCCAAAAATTCTGATGTCCGCTCAGTTTGTCAACGAACGCGTTTTAACTAAACTAATCACTTGTAATTTTCATACACAGTTTCGACGTTGAACAAATATTGAAAGGTGCTCATAAACACTTTTTTTATAAAGTAAAAAATATTATTGAAGTTAGCAAGCACACGAAAATCCAGCAGATGGCATGAACACTCCCGAGGAAAGGTGAATAATTTACAATGAAAATTTTGTGTATAATGGTTTATTTAAAGTTTCTCAACTATAATATATACATATATATTGGCATATATTATATTTAACATTTTTGTAATTTCTCTAACACACAAACCGTACACCTAGCACTCATTCATTAAGGTAGACAAGGTAGACACATTTTTTAATTATTTTATAAATAGAGATAAGAAAATGTTCCTAAGAAATTACACAATTGTTATATTTTAATTTAATACTTTTCCAAAATTATTTCAATATTTTTTTTAATTTATAACCTTAAACATTATATTTAAACCTTACGTAGTATATTTGCATGCATTAAAGTTCCCAACTTAGCTCATCTAACTAATATTTATTATCCCTTATATGATTCCTTGCTGTCCTATGAGGAAACTGGTAAGTGTTATTCATATGGAATAATTTCAATAATAATTCGATTTCTAAACAAAAATGTTTGAAAATTATATATTGAAAAAATATGAATCATTTCATTTCATTTACATTTTCAACTTCATCACCCATTTATTTAAAAATATTCAATAGAAACCCTTTCATACATTACCTATGACATTCTTTTATAGAGCAAATTGATTCGCATGACCCATCAACATTCAAGATCTCAAAGCCTAGCACCAGCCCAGCAATATTTTTGTGAAGAAATTCGGATGATAATACAGTAAAAAATGTATTCTAGTGAGTATGATAACAATTATACAAATTTTTTTTATAAAGATATTGATAAATAAAAAAAAAAAAGATTTTCATGTTTATTCTATTACAAATAAATTAATTAATTTCACTACAAATATTAAACTCCGAAGATAGAGGATTTCAACACACACATATACATGAACTACATATTAGGTTGTCAAATATCTCTCTGCCGCTTTTTTGCTTTTTATTCAATACTTTATAAAAAGTGTTACAGGGAATTTAGTTTATACGAGTTTAGTTCAAATAAGCGCCGTTTCATTCGATAATATGTTTCCATCTAGACGGTAACTTCATAATACCCCCCACGTAGAAGCCCTCCTCTTATATGCGGAGAACTCGAACATCCACTTTTCTCAAGTCCCTTTTCAGTTCAACTTTACACCACCAAGGGTTTTCGCCATGGGCGGGAACAGGAGGTAATCACTTGGCGCTATATCCGGGCTAAATGGTGGATGTGATAAAACCTCCCATCTGAGCTTCCGTAGCTTCTGACGAGTCATCAACGAAGTGTGTGGTCTGGCGTTGTCCTGGTGGAACACTACACCCTCCCTGTTGGCAAATTCTGGACGCTTCTGGTCGATCGCCTGCTTCAAGCGGTCCAGTTGTTCGCAGTAGATGGTAGAATTAAACGCCTGGCCATATGGGAGTAGCTCATAGTGGATGATTGCCTTCTAATCTCACCAAACACACAGCAAAATCTTCCTGGCCGTCAATCTCGGCTTGGCCTCTGTTTGGGACGATTCACCGGCCTTCGACCACAACCGTTTTCGTTTGATATTGTCGTATATAACCCATTTCTCGTCGTCAGTTACCATCCGCTTCAAAAATGCGTCGAGTTCGTTCCGTTTCAGCAGCATATCGCAGGTGTTGATTCGGTCCGGAAGGGTTTTTTGCATCAAATCATGCGGCACCCAAACATCAAGCTTTTTTATGTATCTAGCCTTCTGCATCTCCTGGGCGATGTTACGAAATGCCACATGCCGGTCTAACTCTATATTTTTCTTTATTTGATCACCCGCTCTGAATCGTCAAAACGAAACAGTTCGAAGTGATAGAGTACCATCCCCCAAAATACCATTAATCTCACGGAACGTTTCTCCAGCGGATTTGCCTTTAACGATGGAAAATTTTAAAATAGCGCGAATTTCGGCGTTAGTGAACTCCATGTTTACACGTCTCTAACTGTTGAACGCAATATCCAAACTAATCATGCGTAGCGTCGTTTTGTAGGTTATGTCAAGACCTTTCAAAGATGTATAGTATTGCCAGATACGAGCACTGTAACGCGTTATACATAGCCGCAAAATTCAAAAGACAAAAAGGCGGAAGGAGATATTTGACAACCTAATATTTAAATATTTCCTTAAAAAATTTTATATTTATTTTCGTTTATATATATTTTATCCATTTTCTATTTTAGGTCTGCGAGGAGTCTTCTTCGAATGGCATGTCCTGTGATGTTCCCGAACAAAAGTTTACTATTATAATTTCAAAAATAAATGTTTTATGAATTGTTTTAAGAATCATAAACGCATAGTAAAAATTAATAATATTACATGTTATGTATACAATTTTTTATAAAATAAATTAACATTGTATGATATGTGAAAAAATACCTCAATATTTATTTAAAAGGGAAATTCAGAAGTTGAGTTAAAAAAGTACAATATCCTGTTGGCAACTATATAATTAATAAACCAAAATGAAAATGAAAAAATGCTGCTATTAAACCCTCACTTACACACCAATTTCAATAAACACCACTCCAACACCTCAAAGCACGGCGGCTACAATTACAGCCTACAAATGCATAAACACTCAGTCAATTATTGACAGCAACTCTACACACTCACACCAGGCATTCACTGGTTTTTCGCGACTTCAACTGTTTACAGCAATTGACTGCAAAATCGATTTTTATTTGCAATTCCACGGGAAATTTAATTTGAGTAGCCACCGAAATCATTTAAGTGTGACCACCTCAACCACACATGCAACGACTAACCGCCAACAAAATTTTAGCGGCATGAGTCGGGTTTGTTTGTGTTGTATGTGTAGCTTATTGTGCTGCTGTGTTTTGCATTTCACCAGCTCGGCCACTGCATTGCTATTTTTAGTAGAGTTGGTAAATTTATTTCACTTCACCACCCAGCGACAATTAAGGACACAAATTGCTGTGGTGTGGGTGAGGGGAAGGCGACGCTAAAGGTCACCACTCACTGCAATTGCGCTTGTGTACCTAGGTTTGTTGGTGAAGTGCAGTTAGCAAGCTTTTTATATTGTTTTTAAATAGCGCTTTCATAGACAGGTATATACAGGGTGGTTCGCACACTAGTTACCGAATGAAATGAAAGTTGTTATGTTCTCTGCGGGTAAGTAAATCTCTTATCCACGAGAAAGTGTTAATTTAAAGCAGATAGTTTTAATATTTGATTTTAGAGCGAAATTAGTTCATTGAAGAAGCAATTGCCTTTAATATCACATGATGAACTCTAGCGAAATATCAAAATTATGTACAATATTATTGAGTTTTAAAATTATATTTATATATAAAAATAAAATGGTTTAATTATGCAATTTTTTAACTCAAGAATGAAGTTGCTTTTGGACCACCCATTACTCATTTATGCATTGTTTATTCACGTTTCTAGGCTTTATTGTTTACAGAGGCGCTTTGGTGGGCAAATTCGGATTAGCTGATACTTGCCACAGCACATTCCACTAACATTCTTTCAACGACTCATTTTGCGCTTTTCTACAAAGCATTTACAGTTGGTTTGTGCAATGCTTGGAACGGTGGACTGACAAGTATTTACAGTTAGAAAGATATAAATTAAAAAATACTCTTAAAAGTGGAAAATAATACCGATGAAATATTAGATTTAAAAAAGTTCATACGTCTCTCCGAAGCTTCAAAAAATTATGTTCTTTTACAAACGAGTATATCATAAAGGGAAATAGACACACTCCGAGTCTCCTTAGCCTTCTTGGAGTATATTTTGAAAGCGATAAAATTAACAAAAAGTTTCCGACTTAAAGTAGTTAACTAAAATCTTCATCAAGTCGAAGGATATACTTTTAATTTTCAAATATCATCACCATCATCATTTGGCTCTACAGCTCTCTGAGAGCTTTGGCCTGCTGAACAATACGCCTCCAAGCTACTCTGTCTTTTGCGGTCTCTCTGCAGTTTTCTAATCGGAACTTCTTCAGATCCTCGTTTATTTCGTCCTTCCATCTTGTTCTTGGCCTTCCTCTTGCTCTGACGATGTATGTTTTCGCGTTCAATACCTTCTTTTGGGATCATGAATCATCCATTCTTTAAATATCTCCTTGCCATTTTATTCGTTGCGTTTTGATGAATCGCACCACGTTTTCGCCCTGAATTAGCTGGTCAAGTTCGCTATTCCATCCTATATTCCATTCGTCAGGTCCGATTCTGACTGCGCCGGAAATTCTTTTTCGGAGAATTTTTCATTCAAAGTTCATTGATTTTGTTTTGTCCTTTTCGCTCATTGACCACGTTTCAGCTCCATAGCACAAGACTAGTTTGCATGGTCTGTTGATTAGTTTGGACTTAAAGAGTTTTATAAGAAATGCGAACGATCTATTTGCTGCTTGTGTTCTGTCATCGATTGTAACGCTTATATCGTTGCCCGCTGTTAGCTTGTAGCCAAGGTATGTGAAAGTGCTTACCGCTTCAAACTCAAGAAATTTTCCAAGTTAATTTCTTGTTCAAATATATTTAAAGCAATTTTTATAAAAATCTCATCAAATTCCTTCTATGGTATATCGGTCCCACTGTGCCATATTAGACAACCATTATCGCGACTAAGCTTTCAAATAAGCACAAAGCGTAATCTCACCAACAATTACACAAGTTTATCGATATGATGCAAGCGCTGACACACATTACAAATACACCACAACCGTTTACGCGCTTACTCAACGCGAGCAGGTATGTATTACCAAAAGCTAAAGCAAAACCAAAACAAAACAATAATCATCATCATCAGCGCTGCTAGAACTGCACCGAACTAGTTATGGTTAAATCAAAAAAGATAACCAACCGTGTTGACCATTGTCTAGCATTAGAGCCTCCATGGCACCCACTGAGTGGAAAATTGCCTCTACATTGCTGACAGCGACAACATGCCGTTAAATTCGTTTTTTATGCGCCGCTAACACAAGGTATGACCTCTGAAGGCTCGCTGCTGAAAACAAAACAAAGCAAAAGCACCCCCGCTCACACTAAAACTACACTAAATGGGGCAAACCTTTGAGATTTGTTCGTTTCTAAATGGAGGAAGGTGACTAAAGCGCCCAGCAGTGAATGCGCGCTGGTTATAAGCAGTTAAGCGAAGTAGGAGCAGCAAGAAGCCATTCATTAGAATGTCAATGGCTCGTTCGACTTCAATATGAGCGGCGAGCGCAAACAAAAGCGTATAAACACTGTTATAAACATATAACGGTACATATGACATTGACTGGTATTTCTGATGTTATTTTTACACGATGACAATGAGCAATAAAAGCCACAACAACTCACACGCACACACATACACGCGTGAGAAAGTGAAAAAGGACTGATAAAAAGCGCGGAGAAAGTGAAAGCAGCCGGTGGGCCAAGTGAAATTGGAATGTCAGCTATCGGCCCACTCCGTACCGACGCCTTGTTGTTGGCAACAATTTATTGTTGTTAATACAGCGCCACACACACACAAGCACTCAAACACAAACGAGGGAAAACTCTAAGCGCCGACGACGACGACGATGTTGGTGGCCGGAGTACGGATGGCAGCGTACGACCTGACGAACACAAAACGATTAGCGATTGTTGGCTTTGCTATTGGTTTTCCCCCGTGACAGCTGAATGTTTTGTTTTCGTGCCGCTTCTTCCTGTTCTTGCGCCTGCCAGTGCTTTGATTTCGCTTTGTTGTTGGCTATTTAATAGTCGCAGGCTTTCAAAGGTGTAATTTCACTGCGCTGGTTTAGTATGAAATTTGGCGGTTGATTAGAAGGGCTCTCTGATTGAACTTTGCTCTGCAGCGCTATGCCGAGGCGCGTGAAATTCCTGTGTTTCAGTGCTTGTGAATCAACGTGAATGCGCTTTTGTGCGTGTGTGTTTCGGTATTTCAATAATAATAGCCTTGGTTAATTGCAATGAATAAATAAATATTTGATACAAAATTGTTTAACATTAAGTGGTTTGTTTTGACTTGGGAAAGGACCCAGTGTTATAAACTAGTAAATAAAAGTAATTGAGAAATAAAGTAATAAATAAAATCCGATATAAGAAGGATTCCTGAAAAACTTTCAGCACACATTCATATGGAAATTTGCGAAAGGTAAGTCTAAATCTATTATTTATAAAAAAATATATGCTTCATTATCGCAGCAGTAGAAGTGACTTTAAGGTGATTAGAATTTAGTGTCTGAGCCAGTTTAATTACAAATGGATCACCATATTTCTGACTTCGAGTTAATAAACGTTATTGAAGTCTATCTATGAAGTCTATGAAGTCTAAGTATATGTATAACTTTAATATTATACTTCTGACAATATTGTATCTAAAGTGAGAAATTGTATCAAAAGATAGAACATTCGATAACTAAAAAAGGCCCGTCTTATAGTAGGTAGATATAGAGGAGAGAGATATAGGTAGGAACTCTTGAATTTCATACCAATTACCTGCCATAATTCGTAGTCTCTCTAACTCTTAAGTTTTATGTGGATTATAGTAATTCGAGTTAGTGAAATTCAACTGTATGCAAAATAAATATTTCCTCGCCTGTTTAGATTGGCTGATTTTAATCGATATATAGAATACTAAACCTCATGAAACCATTAATCTATTATTAATAAATAACTTTGATAATTCTAAGTATATAGTACTTAAAGCCCAGGTCCTGAATAATAAATAAATCAATGAATATTTAGGACATGACAAAAGATTAATAGAAAAAGTAGAAAAATAACATAAATGTTTTTAAGTTATGCCAACACGCATGTACAGTACAAATTTAATCTTACTAACAACGTTAAACTGAATATTGCGTTTATACATATGGACAAACATTTCTTTATTATAAGCATGAAGACACGTTCATATGTACTCTCTGTGTACCACTGTTTGACATTTGAACTATGCGGCCTTCAACAACGAAAATAGAGAAATTTATGGTAACTAAAATAGCACAACCGCAGTTGCCAGTTCCACCGAATTCAATTCAATTCATAAGCAAACCGCGAGCGACATTGTACATTGAATTCTTTGCGTTTTTTGTATCGATTTTTATTTTTTTTTATGAATTGTAAATACAGCCGTGCTTTGATCATCGATCGAAATTAGACGCTATTTCTTTTTTACTTGGCGCATGGATTTTGCTTGTCCAGCGTCAACAGTGCGCACTAAATGCTTCGTAATATTGACATTTATCATTTTTACCAATCGAATTGAATGTATAACACACAATCTTTAAACTCATTTTTTTGGCATTTTTCATGTCAAGCAAATGTTTACATTATAAATTTGATGCTTCCAAAATCTGCGCTGTCTGTTTGACGCATGCAACACAACAGCGCTGCTTTTGGAATTAACAAGTTTTTAGCTGTTGTTGTTGTAGTTTCAAATTGCTTTCAATTCAGTTATTGTTGAGCAAATATTTAAGGGAGACAAGCTTTTTATGGTAATGAGTATAACTGAGATTATATCTATATCTTATGTTCCCTAATTTTTATCCGTTCAGTTTAAGTTTTTTGTGAAAAAGATTTTTATAAAAATTCTACATTTTCATGAAGTTTTTTGAAACATTTTCTTGGTGCAAAAAACTTGTAATTGTCTTATATTATAGTTAATCTTATTCATTTAGAATATTTTATGCCAGTGAGAAGTTCCATCTAGACCTCTTATGGTGTCGAATATGTACTCTTTTATATTAGAGGCAATTATGTTTCAACATTCTACAGAACCTCGCACACATAACGGTAAAATAATATCAAAAACCCTTCAAACGTTTTCAAACTAAGATTCAAAGGCTGAGAAATCACGACTTTCATAGCACCGACGCCTACTTAGTAGCTCAGTTTATAGGGCTTTGTCCAGGTAAAATGCTTTGCATCAACCCAGTGAGAAAATAAAAAAGACTTATGATTAAATTTTTTTCGACTATGTTATTGGTCTACAACTTTGCTTCCACCGTATAAATTTAAGGCTTTTTTTGTATAAAAAAAGGTTACAAAAATGTTATTCAAAATATTAGCCGTCGCTAGCTACTACTTTTGACCATCTTTCTGGCAGCATGCGTATTCCGTGCATATGTCGAGAATTCGGCTCAAAAAGTGACATTTTTAGTTGAGAATAAGTTTGGGAAGCAAACAGATCTCTGCAAATATTTTGTTGGGTTAATGTTGACACAAATGTCCAAGATCGATATAAAACGATTAATCGATTTAATTGACCAGTGCTTGACCCTAGAGACATCAATTGGAAAACGGCGGAAGCAAAGTTGTAGACCATGATTACATGATTTCAATATAATGTTGATTTATTTATTTCTCGCGAAAACTTCATAGTCCCTACAATATCCAGTGAATTGCTTCCGCTGTCTTTTCAAATAAACAGCACAGCCCTCTTGTTAATAAAGCGTACAAATAACGAAAGCTTACCAACAATTCACCAAACTATCAAAGTAAATATTTATCTTATCCAATCTAACCAATTATTAGAGCAACCACCTGTCGACAAATAATGCCACAGTAGACCAACAAGCGACAGACATTAACAATTACGCAGCGTAAAATTTGGCACCTAACTTTGAAACAAATTGAATTACAGAATTAGCACCTCGAGTTACATATTCGAAATGAAACTGATAGCATTCAAACCATCCGCGACAGTGCTGCCAAGTGTTTGCAATGAAAGTCTACAGCCTTACCATACAAAAGAGCTTTTAAATTAATAAAAGCTTGCGAAAGCTCTGCCAAAGCTTTTGCTAACACACCTGTCGTGCTTGCCGGCATTAAATTTTTGTATGTATGTGTGTCCATACCCGTAGAATACACATATATTCACACAATATTTATTGCCCACAGCAGTGACAATTTAGCAGCCCCGATTGGCGTGCGTCAAGCACCGCCGCCGGTAGGGTGCTGTCCACACATACACACGCACACCTTTAGACGACCAGGCAGCGCGAGGCAGCTACTGTGGTGTTCGCTCCGCTATCAGTTCAGTTGCGGTTGAGGTGTCGTACGTGTTGGGCGCACCGTAAAAAACGCTAAACAGCAGCAAGCTTTGACAAAATTCTGAACTACTTAGATTGTGTTTGTGCTTTGAAGTGCGTTTTGCAGGCGGAACATTCAAAAAGCTAACGGAATTTCGCAGAACGTCGGGTCTGAAATAACTTCCCACCTACTTTTTTTGCTAAAAAAAAACACGATTTGATTCTCAAAAGTGAAAGCGCAGTTGGCAAAGCGAACGTAGTGTAAATATTTGAGAGTGTGTCAGTGTCTTGATGCAACTCTGTTTGCATTGTAAATGAGTGCAACTCCTGTCAAAGGAGAGTTTCGCGCACAAAAAGCGCCACACACCGTGAAAAGTAAACAACCGACCGAGCGAAAGTGAAAAGAAATTTGAAATTTGATTTCGAACTACGCGCAAGGATACGCGCCGCCGAGCGCAGCAGGACCGCCGACGAACGGGCGGCGAAGTGCGTCGTGCTCCACTTATGCTCGTCAGCAAAGGAGGTCGTAAAGTAAGCAACGGTATATTTAGTGCTATGAAATGTGCCACTAAGCGTAGAGTGTTGGCCAATATTTGCATATTCAAGTGTTTACTGTGCTTTTTATGTTGATTTTGTTGCTGTGTTGTCGTGTGTTTTTAACGGTCTTCTTCAAACGTTTTTGTTGATTTTGCATTTTTTGCTGTTGTTGTTTTTTGTTGTTTTTGTGTGCACCGCTGCAACCGGTAGAATGCAATAACTTCGTGTTGCTATTTCAATTAATGCATTTTCAGTTCGATACGGACATTTGAGAACGCAAGCTGAATTTCTAAGTAGCGAAGAAAGCACGATCAGACGCCGGTTGTATTTTCGACGATAATTCGATATATTTAAAAAGCAAATAACAAGCGGTAAAATAAAAGTGAAGCTGAGAAAATATAAATTAAAAGTAAAATATTTTATTTAATTAATATTTACTTAAAAAAAATATATCTAGATTTTACTACTAAAATTATATAACAAAAATTCGGCGAAAACGAAAAGCTCTAAATAAAAAATTCTCGTAAAAAATTAAAAATATATAAAACAAAAAAAAAATTTTTTTTTTTAGAAAAAATAAAAACAATATTTTAAAAAAAGTATATAATTTTTTAATGAAAAAAAAATTAAAAAATTAAATCAGTCAAATTTTAATTAAAGCCAAAAACTCACTACTCGGCCACATTTTAAGCATCCAAAGATTTTTATACTAGTATTCCAAAATAAAATATTTAAAATAATAAAAAAAAAATTAAAAAAATTAAAAAAATTAAAATTAAAAAAATTAAAAAATTAAAAATTAATTAAAGAAAATTATTAAAATCAACATAAATACCGAAACAAGACACTGTGTCTAGCTCTTACATAACATTGTGTTGGTTCTTTCACTGCGAATGTCAACAACGCTGTGATAAATTAAATGAATTACACTCCCATTTGTGCTCTAATCAAAGCCAAACAGGAGGACATGTTTGAAATAAATTTAAGTATATAATAATGACAAGAAGAAATGTCATTGAACAATATGAAATGGTAGAGGCATGCAAAGTAATAATGACCGCATACTAGGTTGGAACACACGATAAAAAAAAATAAATTAAATAATAATGCAATAAAATATTAATAATAAAGAATTTAGTGAGACACTATACAATAGTATTTAATAGTAATAAAGCAATATGGCGGTTCATTGACAGAAACCAAGTAGAAATACATTGATTCCCACAAGAAAATAATACAAAATAAAACTATAATCAAGGGAATTATTTACTGACCTATTGATAACGTTCTGTCGCTATGCCAGCCCTTCGAAGCTGTGAAAAATTGAATTTTTATTGAAAGTACAGATTTATAGCTTTAATAATTATATAGAAAAATAAAACAAAAATCTGTACATAGCAACACTGAAATGAGTTCACTTAAAGCAAAGTAATTGATTATTTGGAACGAACCATTTTTGTGTTTTTTTTTACATTCGCTTCATTATTAAAACTCAAGCTTCCCCACTGACTAATTGTCGCCAACACAAGTCTCCTCTTAATCCATGGAATTTCGTCACATAATCTGCCATACAACTAGTCAGCTGAAATGTAACTTCAACAGTCTCTGTTTACCTTATCAATCTAGCGAGACAACAAGTTGACACTTGTAAACAGCGCTGACACACGTCGTCACATAAATAGTGATAAGCGACAAAAAATGCAAAAATGTTTACTAACAAAAATGCATACGCGCTCTTGGAAACATATGCTCTCTATACTAACAGCTGTTGGGTAGCGGGTCAGGACCATAGAGGTTAGTTCTTTAAACAGTCAGATGAGGCCTTAGAAAATATCATAATTAATACTTGATGTATATACGCACTTCTAGAAATCTTTGTTGTTACCTTTTCATACATTTTACTTTTCTTTTTAGCCATTTCTTGATCTCCTCGCATGAGTAACTGATACTTAAAGCGCGTGTAGCCGTTTGACAGCTTTAAGTATTTCATTGTTTACTTTTCTCTTTTTTTCCCATTAATGAGTTTCTGTTTGGTTTTGTTTTTTTTTTTCTCTTTCACTCACGAGGCTTTCCGATTGAGTTTCCACTGCCTGCGAATGTAAAATGTCAAAGCAGCTGTCAACTAGAGCAATTCATTCATAAATTTCTAGCGGATTTTGTATAATCGGTGAACATTGAGGAATCACATGAAAGAGTGGTGTGTTTATATATATATAAAGAGTGTATATATTTATAAAGCGGAATAGGAATATTTTTGTATGATATAACTCTTACGCTTTTGCGGTCATCACTACACTCTTCCGTTAGAACTCTGATCGTGGAAATTCTTAAAAAAATATATATTTTGATCTTTGAAGCTAGCTCTAGTTTGTAGTCTCTTAAGTCTTAATTACAACACTGGAGTTAAACAAATTCCGCCTACTGTGTTCCGCTATGTACTTTTCGTTTGCTTTCCATCATGTGCACTCACATACACACACATTCGTTTCGTTTGAAAACATAACATTCCGCTAAAAAAATAACAATATTGTCTAGTAGGTTTATTAGAGCATTTCCCTTTATTACTTTTTGATTATTGTTGTAAGCGCACAGCCTTCAATCATAAAGGCCTTCGCCGTGCCACATGAGCTGAGGGAATTTGCAAAATAACACAACGAAAAGGTGCTAATTTTAGAGTCCAACTAACAGGCAACACAAAAGACACACGAATTTATTTTTTGAATATATTTTGGCAAAATCAATAGACATTACGCATTAGCGATGAATTGTGTAGACATTTGTTGGCAAGAAGTGGAAAGTTAATTAGGAGAAGTGAAAAAACGTTGCTTACGTCAAAAAAGAATTCAAAACTTGGCAATTGTTCGACAGATTTTCGACTAAAAAGAATCTATTTTTCACAGCGACAAGTGAATTTTTTCTAATTTTAATGAAAACAAAAATTTTACTTGAAAATGTAAGATCTACTCGAAAAGCCTGCGCTACTTAGGCACCTGGATTTATTTTCAATTTTTTTTTGTATTTTTTTTTTTTTTTTGTTTTCAGTACTCACTTTGCCAGTTGAAAGTGCAAGTGACAGCTAAGCATTTGTGACTCGCTCTCAATTTTTGCACATTATTAAACAAATATATTTTATTTTAATGAGTTGTATTTATTTTTTATATATTTTTTATTACTGTTTACCACAAATAAGCAATAAAGCGCTGTAATCTTCCACAACAGTGTCTGTTGTCTAATGAAAAAGCACATGAACACATTGCTACTGATAAGCCGCGTGAGAAAACATGAAAACTCAGACATGCCCGCTGTCAATAAATTGATAATAAATCAATACTTTGCATGATAAAAGTCGTCCTTGAGTCCAGAATGTACAAAAATATGCAATAAACTGCAATGCTTCTACGAGGGCTGCTATATATATTTCTGGCCTAATAATGAAAATAGGAATATTTATCAACGAAAATGGTTTTATTGTTTTTCAAAATATTCTCCATCAAGATTTATACACTTTTGCATGCGCTCAAACTTTCGAAGCACTTTTTTTGAGCCTTTTTTTGAGCGATTGTCAAATTGTGCGGGATCCAACGAGAACAAACCTTTTTTACGGCCAGGTGTTCATGCAATATCGTATGTATGCTGGTGGGAGAAATGCATAGACATGCCACAATCTGAAGGTATGTTACACGACGGTCTTGCATTATCAGTTCACGTACGGCATCGATGTTTTCTGGCACAACGGCTGTTTTGGGACGACCTTCACGGAATTCGTCTTTGAGCGAGCGTCGGCCACGATTGAATTCGTTGTACCAGTTTTTCACAGTGCTATAGGATGGTGCTTCATAGCCATACAAAGATTTTAGTTCATCGATTCACTCTTGTCGCGATAATCCACGGCGAAAGTTGTGAAAAATGATCGCACGAAAATGTTCACGAGTTAATTCCATTTTTTGGCCGAGATGAATTTTTAAAAAAAATAATTCACGATTAAATGACAAAACGTTCTGAGTGATGTTATGCTAAAAAATGTCAAACTTTCCAATGGAAATGTCAGATTGCACCTGGCAACACTTAGTGTTGCCTAGGCCAGAAATATATATAGCAGCCCTCGTACTAAACATATAACAACATAGGAGTTAAGTGCATAGAAATATTTGTAGATATTCCTATTTTACCTCATTAGATAAATTCAAAGAGCCAGGAGGGTTATTGAAATTCTAGTTTCTCTCATAAAAATAAAGTAAGAGCACAGAGACTTACAATTTCGCTTGGTACCAAAGTGTATATGTTCTATGGAGGATTCTGGAAGACTAATCCCCCTTAAAAATGCGATAAATAAAATAATAAAAATAAAAAAAATAATAATTTAAATTCAATTTAAAAAAATTAAGAAAAATTCCACTTTTATATAAGTTAAAAATCACGAGAAGGATTTTAAAGCGATTATATGAACGCTCGTTAAAAGCAAATTGGAAGTACATAAAAAAATTAATAGCGCGGCGATTGTGTTATAAAAGAGTTGCAAATGTACATGCGCGCATAACAAATGTTGTACAAAATAACTATGTCAAATATTAAACGTGATAGTAATTTACAATAATTCACATTTCTCGCAATTAAATTATTTGTTTACGCTCAATCTTATATTTGCAATGTAGACGCGATTTGTTGAATCCGAGATATCAAGCAGACAGCGACAGCTTAATAAGCCATAAAAAATATACATGTGTATACATATGTATATAATACAACAACAACAACAACAGCAACAAACAACAGCAGCAGCAACAAATTAACAAAACTGATTGAAACGTGACAACAATTCAAAAAGCCTAATAAAAACTTCCCCACAGATCAGCAAAGGCAGCGTTATAAATTAAATAAATACAACAACAACAAACGTGCAAGCGTAACGCTGAAAACAAAAACAACAAAATTATCAAAAAATTTTTAATATAAACAACGAGAGAATTTCAATTTTATACCAGCCAGTGAACATATCTCACAAGCGCCACAAAAAGTGAAGAAAAAATATTTCGCAAAAATATAAGAAAAAAAAATAAACAAAAAAAAAAAACATTTAAAAAAGCATTGAACACCACTGCACTGTCTGTTGAAAACGCTGTGAAACGGTCATGCATGATTTGTGTATCACCATTGTGGAGGAGCATACGAAACGAGTTTGTCGAAATTTCGCATTGACGCACACGCGTCGGCGCACCATAACCATTGAGGAGGAGCAGGCGCCAACTAGACCACAACAACAACAGCAACGACAGCAGCAGAAACAGTCGAAGTTGCCACCAATTACAAAGTTGAACGCTAAAACAACAACATCGACCACCACAACAACCACCAAGGGTCCCACCACCACCACCAATAAGCGCATTACACGCGAGTACGTGCTGCCCAGCTCCACGCCAAGTGAGTCCACTTCGTTGACCGTAGCGGTGCCCACCAGTTCGCGCATCAAAGTGTGGGCCGAGGAGGACGACGATCAGAATTTGTTTTTGCATATTAAAACGCTGCGTGGCGATAAGCGTGGCGAGGCGTCGCCTCAGCAACACAGCATTTGATATACAGATTGCGAACGGCCTACTAGGAAGGCGCAGTCGAAGAAGGGTTACAAGCTGGTGATCGACTTGGATTAAAGGCGAGGCTTAGGAGCTTATACAGTTTACGGAAACATAATTTATTAAGTAAGTGGAGATCTTATATGAAATTCGATATATAATAAACCCATTCCCTTCCATTGTACTCGCTTGGGTACAGAAAAAAATGGTACCTCATTCGATCCCATTGTACTCACTTGGTAAAAAAAACAAGCGTGTACAATGGTAAGGAATGTGTTAAATACCACAAAAAAGAGAGTTAAGAAATAAATAAGTATTTTGGACTGATGATGAATGATCAGAGTTGGGATATCACAAGATTTGAAACGCTAATGCTTAAAGCGAATATTTTTAAAAACGAGTTGAGAGGTTTGAATGACTGGTGAAAAATATGACTTCTGGCTATAAACCCAGGCCTTATTTGTTGTATCAAAAACTTTTGCACGAAGGCGAGTTCTGATATTAAAATATATACATATGTTAGTGGGGTCTATAAGGGGGTCTCTGACACTATTCGAGGTTTTTACTGAAGCAATTTTCAGAGTTGGTCTTTATTACAACTGTTACATGATATATACTCAGTTTGAACCACGTTTTTCGTTGGATCTCTTGGCTTTATATTACTCGAGCTAGCCCGCGGACTTTGAGTAAGATCTAATCTATGTGCTATGATATAAGCTCAGCAAGCTCGATTTATTTTTAACTTTTTAAAAGCATTGATATGAGTCAAGTATTGAATTAGTACTATTAGTCCGTTATTCAAGTCCGTGAAGTGCGTAATAAAACGCTAATATCATAAGTCTTAAACATACAAACGCTTAATTGCACAATTGCAATGCGAAAAATGCTAAGCGAAAGATACGAAATTTTTTCCACAGAAATACCTAAGCGCCAGCTACGAAAAAGAATAAGAATACAAAAGCAAACACACACGCTCTCACAAACATGTTTAGTAAAATATATCAAGATCTAGAAATATGTATATATGTACGAGTGCATGAATTTTTAATTATTTCAAAAAAAGATAAAGTGCTGACAATCAGATAGAAGAGGCTCCAAAGCAATACGGACTTCAATCTAAATATATGTATATAGCTGTATCAGTGCATGTGTGTGTGTGCTTATTTACCTGTAGACAACTGTACTGTGCAGCCATGATAATAAAACGCCACTGTATGAGTAATTTTTGTACAAATTGTGCCAACCGATTCGATAAGTTTATTTGCGTTTTTAATTATTTAAACAGCAGCGCACACACACACATACATACAATCACACAACGCGAACGATGAGTTTGCCTTTTACACCGCTTTTAATTGCGCTTTTTTTCCCGCTCACACTCCAATTACTATTATTTTTTCCTGCTTTTGCCATTAACTCTCGAGTGCTGTTAAGTGTGTTCGTACTCGCCTTCGATGATTAGGTGCGCGCATACCGACAATAAGCACTTATTTGCACAAATTTTAAAGCAACAATTCGCTCGCTGCGCCGGCCACTACAGCTCATAATTGTTTCGTAAATGATCGCTTTAAAGCACCCGTACTTAAGTGAAGTGGCAGTTGGTGCGCACAAATTGATATGGATCTGTGCGTCGCGCTGGGCGGCATTATGATTAATCGCCGTTGCGTTCACATAAATATTTATGCGCATAATTGTTGTTGTTTTTGTTGTCCGCTAATTTCAAGTGTAATTAATTAGTAATTGACAGCTGTAGTTGAATTTGTCACATTGCGTTGAGTCTGTCTCTACTGAATTTGTGTGTAGCGCGCGTCGACGCACACGGCGTATGAGTGCTCTGTCGAATTAATTTGCATGTATGCGTACATGCTGCTGCATTAATTAATAACTTTCTGCGCTATTTTTAACGCGACAACTGTTTACTCTCAAAAATTAACAAATATTTATTCAATCTGCGCAGTGAGCTCCATTTTTATAAGCAATTAACAACCTACTTTTAGAATGGTAATTAACTGTGGAGTATGTTATTCAGAGCATATATATTTAGCCTAGCGCTAAAAACTTGTCGGCAAACTAACACATTTATTTTTAGATTTGTTAAATAAATATTTTTCGAGGCAACAAAGTCTCGACTGGAAGTTGTATGCAAATTAATAAAATGCTGACGATATTAATAAAAGTATTATAAATTGCGAAAATATATATTGAAGTCACAGTGGAACTTCTCTAACTCGATTCACCATATTTCACAAAAAAACATAAATTTTTCAAAAAGCCGTAAAATATAGATTTACCCATATGTTGCTTATTTTATTTATTTTATTTTATTTTATTTTATTTTATTTTATTTATTTTATTTTATTTTATTTTATTTTATTTAATTTTTATTTTATTTTATTTTATTTTATTTTATTTTATTTTATTTTATTTTATTTTATTTTATTTTATTTTATTTTATTTTATTTTATTTTATTTTATTTTATTTTATTTTATTTTATTTTATTTTATTTTATTTTATTTTATTTTATTTTATTTTATTTTATTTTATTTTATTTTATTTTATTTTATTTTATTTTATTTTATTTTATTTTATTTTATTTTATTTTATTTTATTTTATTTTATTTTATTTTATTTTATTTTATTTTATTTTATTTTATTTTATTTTATTTTATTTTATTTTATTTTATTTTATTTTATTTTATTTTATTTTATTTTATTTTATTTTATTTTATTTTATTTTATTTTATTTTATTTTATTTTATTTATTTTATTTTATTTTATTTTATTTTATTTAATTTAATTTAATTTTATTTTATTTTATTTTATTTTATTATTTATTTATTTTCTAATTAATCCATTATTGGCATATCATTACAGGAACTCGCGCCAACTTGATTTACTATTCATTTAGCACAAAATCAATTATATACAATTTTCATAATATACGCATTAATGCGCCGACAACACACTTCCGGCCATAATATCGCAAAAAAAACATTTGCATTTGTTTAACTAAGCATCAATATGTATAGAAATGTATCTTGTACATACATACATATAAAAGCTATGAGCACAACAAATTAAAAAGAAAATTAGATACGCTTTGGATGCTCTAATGGCCAATCACACGTGTCTCTCATGAACATAATGCGCTTATCGAGAATGTATATAAATAAATAGAATTTTATTTTTAGCTACAATTATAGCGCATTTGACATTTCATAACGCAGATTTTTTGCTTTTGTCACAAATATAAATTATTTAATCATATGTGACAGTCTACCACGCGCTCTTATTGTTGTTGTTGTGGAAATATATATTTGCATATCGAAAGCATATATTTCCATAAACACTTCACTTGTCTATTTTCGCTTAGTTGGCTGGTGATTTTCCTCTCGGTAGCTAATGCACTGGCTACTACCGCCGCCTACGTCGCATACAAATACATAAAACCTATTTATGTTCTCTGCGCTATTTACTGCGCTTATCAGTTGGCTATGTGCAATAATAATAAACTGCGCACCCAGCTCATGATATTTTTATCAATTTTATCTAGTTACCACACACAATTATTTGGATTTGTCTATGCACCCATTTGTTAACGGTACACATGTACGTATATTACAAGCGAAGTTTCGTTTGTTTTGTTTCGTTGTTAATTTCCTACCACCAAGTCACCGCTTTTGCTATTTTTATATGGCACAAAAACAAAGCTCGGCGGCATATGTGCGAAATAATGCGAAAAACGCTGCGTTGCCAATGCATTTCAAATATTAATATAACGGCAGTAAACTGTTAGTATAACGGAAACAAATAAACAGCTGAGTTGATTAGAAAATAAAGCTTGTGGTCGCGTACAATGTATGGCCTGTGGCGTTGCTTGTTTTACACAATGCGCGAGCAGCCAGTCTGCCCCCAAAAGGTAAACTAACAACAAGCCATCCTTGCAGTTTATTTATTCTACAGTAATCTGCCTTGGCGTCGCTATCTACTGTTATCGCACGCGAAAATGTTTCATTTTGTCGTCACGATTGCTGCGCTTAAAAATTATTATTAATTGTTCAATTATTTATTTTCGTAATATACACATGGCCAATATATAAGCTGGTTTATTTGTATTTGTAGACAATATTTGTTTGTCGAAGGTTGTGTACATAAGAAATATGTTTGCTTTGCGGCGCAAAAAATAACACGACGCACATTTATAGGTCGTATAGCATGGCAAGCGCATATAGATTTCTTAGACAGCTAGTGACTACCCGTATTAGACAGTAGCAATTACACAGAGCTAATGAGCAAGTTTCACATTTTTTTCTTAATTTTTCACATTTTTCCATCAAAAATTTTCAAGTAATTTACTCTGACATTATGTTAACATATGACGCTAATTATGTCTACAACACATCCAATTGTTGTTGTCATAATATTTTTGTTTACTTGTAAGTTCCAAGTTATTTGAGATCAACAAGTAATTAGAGTTACGATTTGACAATATTTCCTACTTGTTCCCAAGTGAAACTACATGAGCTGTTTACAAAGCATGTTTTGCCGTCATATACTCTCTTATATACTAATACTTTCCAACAACAATTTTGTTTTATAATGAAGTAGACAAATAATATTGCTCATACGCCATGGCCAACCATATGTACTACGGCAATTGTCAAACACTTCTATAAAAAAAATCAAGCGAAATAGAAAATTAGCGCTCAAAATTAAACAAGCGAAGCTGCGTTGACTCAGCTCTCTGCTGAGAAAACACACGTAAAATAAATAAAAATATTAAAAAATTATTGTAAAATAAATAACAAAGTTGCGATTTGAAGCGGTTATTAATTAACAGCGTTGGCTTTACGCGCTAATTGTCAGCCAGCGAGTGTTTACTCGAGAGTGTGGGAGTAAACAACAATAAACATAATTTTCATATTTATTATTGAGGAGAGTTGAAATGCTTGAAATGCACTTGAAAGCTAAGCGAGAAACTGAGTTCAAGCGACAAATTAATTAGCGCTATTTTACAGTATTCATTATAGTAAAAGTCATGTTTTTACCGCAATATAAATATAATAAAATAGAAAATTAATTACAAATAATATATATAATATATTAGTACTTTTACTAAAGCGCTTGTTAGCAGCTAACTAACTGAAAAATTAAGCCGAAATATTAAATATAAATTTAAACTTCAAATAATTTTTATATGAGTGCAAAAAATAGTGACGTCATGAAATACAAATAGCACATTTGATTTACTGAATCACTTATAAACGGCCTTTGTAGCTATTTCTGAGCAACTCCTTAACACAAAAGGTTACAAGGCATTACAACGAATTTAGCCTTAAGTCCACTTGCAGCTAATGGCGGCGCAAGAAATTTACATTTTATGCTCAAAATAGGTTAACGGTACACATAAACAGCTGCAGCCTTTGGTATGTACCCATGATGATGAGGTCAAACGGCATGGCGAAGCAACAAATACAAATGTGGCTTGAGAATATAAGCTACGGCCGATTGACCACTCTTTAAAAAGACTGAGCGCTGTTCGAGTGCTCGTCGCAGAATGACAAAAGGGGCTAAAATTAGAGCACGGCCATAAAGTTGGACACTAGTGCTAAGGTAAATTTAGAAATGCAAATGTCAAGCAGCGGCGGAGTTATGATATACTAAATTTATGGAAATTCGCCATAATGTTGGGAAATATACCTGCCAGCAGTCTAAGCAGCTTGGAATTTACTAGCATGCATATGAAACATTTAGCTGCCCATGCAAAACCGTTTCAACTTTGTAATTGCCATAATTTCTTAACACCTCATTTGCACTCAAATCATCGGCCAGAGTATAACAACAACCTACATTGTAGTGAATGCTTTTTTTTTTTTTGCTGTACCCATTTGCATTCCATTCCATACAAAATTCCTTTGCTAAAATATGTATGAGCTCGCTCTCCGCTTAACCGCTTACCTCTGGCTATATACTATAACTGACTATATAACAACTGGCAATGCGAAAATCGTCTCATTAGCACGTGCTTTATTAATTATAAAAATAAATAATTGCATAGTAATGCACTAAGTGGAGCACTTAACTTTGGCACATAAAAGGGCAATCAGCAAGCGAATATTGTATATTTGCACAGATAAAAAACAACAAAAATTAAGCACGCAATAAAACACATATTATACACGAGTATGTACCCCATTTGCATAAAAACGTATAAAAATAACAGCAATTTTGTTGAATATTTTGCAAATTTATTGAAAGTAAGCCTTTAGTCCTGAAAGCAGCCCCCTATTGCCTAGGAAATACAACAAAAGGCGCTGATCTAGTTAAAAAGAACTGGACACACCAGATAATATTATTTATAACCTCTCCAAAAAAATGTTATAAAAATGATATTCAAAGCAAATTGTCTTTAAAATGAAATCAGAGAAGGGGCAAAGAAGGATAAAATATTCTTTACTATTATACTCTCGAAACAAAGTTGCTAGCAGCAAAGTTGCTAAGAGAGTATTATAGTTTTGTTCACATAACGGTAACTCCTAAACAAAACGAGTTAGATATAGAGTCATATATACCAAAGGGATCAGGGTGACGAGTAGATTTGAAATCCGGATGTCTGTCCGTCCGTCCGTCTGTGCAAGCGATAACTTGAGTAAGAATTGAGATATCCTAATCAAACTTGGTACACATGTTCCTTGGGACCGTAAGAGCTTTCGAAAATGGGCAAATTCGGACCATTGCCCACAAAATGGCGAAAACCGAAAACAGATAAAGTGCCATAACTAAGCCATAAATAAAGCTATTGAAGTAAAATTTGGTACAAAGGATCGCAGGATATATTTGGATGAAATTTTTTAGAAGAAGTGGGCGTGGCCCCGCCCCCTACTAAGTTTTTTGTACATATCTCGTAAACTACTTAAGCTAAATCAAGCAAACTTTCTACAACCGAAGGTAGGTACTACCTTATACAGTTCAAAAATGGAGGAAATCGGAATAGAACCACGCCCTCCTCCAATACAAAGGTTATGTTGAAAACTACTAAAAATGCTTTAATTCAGTAAGGGAAGGAAGGTACAGAAGTATTCCACCCAAATTGATACAATTTTAAGTGGATGTGGCTCCGTCTACTTATGGGTCAAAAACCATATCTCCGAAACAACCTTGCATAAATACTGCATTTATATTGTGGCAACCCCTTTCTAAAAATCGCCTTAATCGGACCATAGGTTTTCAATGCCACTATTTATCGTACATGAGGACCTCGGTGCTTCTAACCTAATATTAGGGTTTCCAACTTTCAATGGACTTTATACCATATAAGTATATGACAAATAGGTGAATCAAATTGTGTATTATATAATATTAATAAAATTAAATAAATAAATTGCGAGAGTATAAAATGTTCGGGCACAACCGAACTTAGCCCTTCCTTACTTGTTTAAATATATATCATATATAAATTTATATTTAAATTTTCCATGCATCATCCGTTTTAGATTTTGTTAAGAATGAATGTTTCGCAATGACAATGACTAGCAGATAGATCTAGATCTTATCAAACATTAAGATCTATAAATTTTAGCGGATATTCAAGTAACTTTTTTTCCACAAACACAAAATAACAAAGAAGATACATAAAGAGCAAACAAAAGCTATGCAGACTTCTGCGAACATTGCCTCTCCCAGCAGTAAAAGTGTTGAGTTAGAAGTGCTGCATACTAGTCCATTTTTGGTACTAATTGGGTTAGTAGAACTTATATATGCAATACTTAAATGATGCTAAGAACAATGTGCTTAAAGACCATCACAATGACATATATAAAATACGAGTATATAAGAGAGAGCGAGAGTCTGATCTACATTATAGTTATCGGAAGTCAAACCGATAAGAAATCATTGAAAAAAGAATTTATTTGTATATGAAAATAACAGTTAATAGTATACCAGTTATTCCAAATTTGCCAAATCCACCCCAGTTATTTACAGTGTTCAAATGTACTTCATAGATACAATTGTACCGCAAAACACCTACACAAATTCACTGCTAATCGCATGAGTAAATATTATGTTTATCTAAAAAGCAGCCAGATCTAATGTTTGTATTATTTATTATTGTTATTTTTTTCCTTTCTTTCCTTTTTTTGTTTTGAGCTGCAAACAGAATGACAGCACACGCAATAGGTAGCATATTTACCGAAAAGAGTTAATTACTACAGTCAATAGAGCAAAATATATAAGAGCCATTTACAATTCGTGGAAAATTTAGATCTATGCAAAATTAGAAGCACACATATACAATTGCAATTTTAGTCACCAGATTTATAAATGAAGCAAAGATATTAATCAATATTCACATAATTATATTCATTCAAAGAAATTAGAATCGCAAGAAATACCAATTGCATATGCGCACTTATTGTTAGGAATTTATAGACTTTCACTGCACTTTTCTGCAATTAAAATCGACAATGTCGCGACTAATCGCTCACGCCATGCCTCATTATCAAAGCGTTCGTGCCAAGAGTATGACTGACTCACCACATACTTACCATATGTCTTTGTATAGCATTTATGACAGCCCTAAAACTTTATAACCGCTACTGGCGTTTTCGAGTGTTATTGTACATACTTCTAAAGAGATTTTATAGCTTCTTATCTGGAAGGCACTGAAATGGCTGTGATTGTTCTTTGTACCACTGCAAGACTTGGTTGTTAAATGAAAACAAACTTTGAGTAACTATCGTAGGTAAATTTCAGTGAACCACACTACTTCCGAATCGACGCTGAGTGAATAGTGAATATCTGTTAAAAGTCGTGTCTCCAACTTTTTAATATATCCATTATATATTTATACTAAATTATTTTTTCGTGTTACACTGTGTTTAATTTGTCACTAGTTTCAAGTAATTATCCTTATCTTTCTAGTTCTTTGTAGTTATCTATTTCTGTGTATTGAGATTGCTTACTATCTTTTTAGCAGACCTCTTGCATATTTAGGGCGGTCATTACGCCTAAATAATCAGTGACAAGTTGTCACAGGCAGATTTGTCAATTAGTTTCATCCATAAACAATTCATCATATTAATAGAACTATAAAGAAATTGAAATTTAGTGATACCGAAAATGAATTTGGTTATGACTAGGCATGACAGCAAACTCAGAAGAACAAAGATATATAATATAGAGAACTAAATTTTCTTCATTTTTTATACCCTGAACAGGGTATATTAAGTTTGTCACGAAGTTTGTAACATCCAGAAGGAAGCGTCGGAGGCCCTATAAAGTATATATATAAATGATCAGTATGTTGAACTGAGTCGATTTAGCCATGTCCGTCTGTCTGTCTGTCTGTCTCTATATATACGAACTAGTCCTTCAGTTTTTAAGATATCGTTTTGAAATTTTGCAGATGTCATTTTCTCTTCAAGAAGCTGCTCATTTGTCGGAACTGCCGATATCGGGCCACTATATCATATAGCTGCCATACAAACTGTACGATCGGAATCAATGGCTTGTATGGAAAACTTCCGCATTTTACTACATATCTTCACAAAATTTGGTGTGAGTTATTGCTCATAGAAATAATTTAATCTCCGAGAAAATTGTTCAGATCGGTTCACTATAGCATATAGCTGCCATACAAGCCGACTGGTATTTTCAAACATCAATGTCTCCAAAATGTTTTTTCGAAAAGGCTGTTCCAAGCAACTCACTCCCCATTCACTCTAATACATGTACATATGTATTTCGATCCCCTGTCGCTATTCCGTCATTTTCCGAATGTGTTAAGTGTACTTTAAATACTTCTGTTGATAATCAGCACGTGTTCATATCGCTTATTACCTTAATTGACATATCGACGAATGCATCCCTGCTACTGTTAATGGACTCGCAAACACGTACATACTTACATATGAAGCGGTTGTATATGGCATATTAATCTGGCCAGTCATGCTTGAGTAATTTTCACAGCTGATTTGCACTTAAATCGCTGCGTGATTTCCAATCAATGCTGAAAATCGATATCAATGGCAAATAAGCTATAGTGAATTATCCCCCAGCAGAGGGGTAAATGGAATATCTACGCTCAAAATTGCTCGTGTTTTTAGATATGAAAAAATTAAATAAAATTTCGTTTATATTCTAAATGAGTTAATTTAATATTTTAATGGAATTATTAAATCACCTTTTAAACTGACAGATGAAAATTTAGCAATTTGCTTTTATTAAAATTAAAAATGTGTCTACGTATTTAACTTTTCTGTGTTCATTGCATGACAAATGTATAATACCGCAATATGCATTCAATTACTCTAAAGCACTTTAAACAAACAAATAATCTACAACAACAAAGCTACCTAATCAGTTTTTGTCTGAAATTTAATTATAACTCTTTGTGTTTATAATACCTAAAAAAGCGACGAGAAAGTAATTTAATATTTTCATTTGCTTTTAAAGTAGTATGTACTTATCATACGAGCATACATACATACAAACAAACAAATATATATTAGTGTATGTGTATGCCTTTTTCACGAAATGCGCACCAGTCCAAGTGTCACTTAACGCTCCGACGCTTATAAACCATTTAATTCGCATATTTGTTTACATGCACTCACACACACACTCATATATTATTGTAAATCACTCTGTATTTAACTGTATTTACGAGTATATGCGTACATAAGTATATATGAACAACTAGAGTGTCAGACAGTCTTCAGATTTTGTGATTACATTCAGGCGGTGGCTAGTCACATTGGTTAACAAACCTCGAAAGCTATTTTTAGCATTCAAATTAAGCCACAAATATATAAATATCTCAACTATATGTATAAGCAGACATTTTAATCTTACTCTATTTATAGGAGACTATATTTAGAAGTAGATGCAAAAATAAAGGCAAGAAAATATTTAAAAAGAGCTAAAAAACTAAGCTAAAATTACGAAATTATAATTATAATATGATCCATTTTATTCGCGTACAGCTCGAAAAAAAATGATAATCATTATTTGCTTCAGTCAAAATTTAACTAGTACCGATACTAGTTACTTAGCGACTAGTTGACGATCTCATAATATATGCTCTATATTAATTGTATACAGCTTGCTTTGCACTCAAAAGTCGAAAAAATTAAGCATGATCCAAAAATGTGGTACTAATATATTAAATAATCCATGTAACTAGTTACAATTCTAGTTAATTAGAGACTAGTTGGCGTGCTAATAATATGTGTTCTATATTAATTGTATACAGCTTGCTTTGCACTCAAAATTCAAAAGAACTAAGCAAGATCCAAAAAAATTGGTACTAAAATATTAAATGGACCGCATTGTAACTAGTAACAAAACTGATTACTTAGAGACCAGTCGACTCTCATCAATAAAATCATTCACTGCTAAGGTTAACATAAAGAGTATAGCATAAAAGAGAGACTAGAGTATAAAATAGCGCATACCTTGGACCAAATCAAAAGTAGCTCAACTCAAAGTAACTTCAACAATGAGGTTCACGCATACACACATACCTACAACCACATTTGTCAACCGCAGACGCTGTTGTTATGCATTTTCCGCCTGTCACCGTTGACAATGTGTTAATTAAATTTGACAAACCACATACGCGCGATCATTTTTCATGCGACGCGCTACCTGCGACTGGAAAACAAATAAAGTAGCGAAAGAAGAAGATTCGCACACATGTGTTCATCAGCCAGTACATATGTATGTATGTATGTAAAAGCATGTAGTACATATGCATGTAGAAGTGTACATAAATCATAAAAAATCTAGTCATCGCAGTGCAAACTTCCTGCCAACGCATGCGAGTCATTTGTATTTGCTAAAGATCTAGCTTTCTTTGCTAAAAATAGCGCTGAAGTAGTCACAAGTAATGTAGCACGCTTGAATTTGAATTTACACGTCGAAGACTACTATTTTCATTTATAATACATTAAATTTAGAAATAATGTATTTTGTTGTTGTTACTTTTCTTGGAAATGTAATTGCGACATCTGTCACCAACACCCACAACCGTCAAGCCAACTGCCGGCTCTGTGCCAATTGCAAATGAAGTCAGCTGCTTTGTCGACGACTATCCCGCGAGTTGGTTGCTCTATCTTTTATGTTTTTTTTTTTTGTTCCCCGTATGACGTTTGGCAAGGTGTTGACTGTGAACTACGAAAATCTCTGCGACCGTGTAATTGTCGGCGCCGCTACACTCGTTCACACTCGTGTCGAATACAATTAGTAATTACTTACCGGAAAAACAAACAGAAGCTAGTGAGTTTAAAGCGTTAGTTACTGATTTTTATGGGTACTTAAATTGATATTTTTTTTATAATTTTAATTATGTCATTTATATAATTTAATTGGCTTCCTACTAACAGTTTTTACTATGCTAATTATTTAATTAAAGATTAAATAACTAATTGCTTAATTAATAATTAATTAAGTCTATTTAGAAACTGGGCAAAAATATACTATGCGCTTCAATCTGAAATACTAATTTGTATTTTGTATTTTGGCTTTCACTTTCTACCATTTCTAGTAAACACAAAAAGGATGACTTCATTTAGTCATAACAGTAAATGTCTTAATTATTTGATTGACACTGCAGCAGCTGCATAATTTATCTACTCATAAACCTCTCTATATGTATGACATTTTTGTACATGCTGACCACACTAAATTACTTTCTCTACCCAAAATAGAATTTTTATTTATGCGAAATATTCTAGCATTTGCTGTGTGCTGTTAAATACTACACGCGCTGTCTAACCGCTAGTCAAGTGGTCAAAGTAATATATAAAATAAATAATTTGTTTTTAAGTTACTTTAACTAAAATTTTTGCTTTTAAAAAATATACCGTTTAATATTAATCATTTTCACTTTTCTTTAATGTGCATAATCGTAGAAAAAACGTTTTTTTTCAAATTTTGCAAATTTTCTAAAATTTTTCGTACAACAACAACAATAAAATTCAAATATATGTTTACGTTTTGGACACTAATTGCTTGCTTTGCTTCAGAAAACAGCGTTAAACATAAATTCAAACGCTTTGTTGTTGTTGCACACGAACAAATCGCGTGAAATACAAACTCATTCATCAAATTTGTAATTTATTAACCATTAAGTTATGAGCTTGGCGCGCTGACTGCGTTGTTTAATTGAGTGCAAAACAAATTGAAATCTAGAATGTGTGAAAATGAAATCAAATCAAATAAAATTGAAATCGAAATTTATTATTGTATAGGCTTTTCCTCATTTTCGGTTGTAGGGTGAAGAAGAGGGTGACAGGTAGTGTCAAGAAAATCTCTATAGTCAAGTTCTGTATAAATCAAAAATAACTAAATTAGTTATAATTAGACGAACATTAAAAAACTTAATTATCATTAACTGTGGAATAGATTGAGCTAATAAATCAATCACTTTAAGGGGTTACGTGTAGTCAGAGACACGTAAAAATTAGAATTTTCAGTAATTTTTTTTTGCTGTTGTTTCTTGTTATTTTACAAAAGTCATTATTATACAATGTTTTGACTTAAAGTCACGAAAAGTTGAAAAAAATAATATTATAATTTCCAAAGCTATAGCTGTATGTGTTGTCCCAGTTTCAAAAAAAGGTCCTTGCGGTGACAATCATAAGTCCTTGGAGATTCATCTAAAATCAATCGGATAAAAAAATTAGTTTTATAAATAGATAATCCTAGGCCTGATACGAAGCTTTTTTTTCAAAAATTAACAAAATGGCGCGCTCAGGAAATTTTTTTTAGATTTTCGGGAAAAAATCAATTATTGGTCTTAAAAAATCGAAATTTTTGAAAAAAAAAATCCTTCGGATCAGGTCTGAGTTTATTATGTATGAATTTCATTAAAATCTATTGAACGGTTATCGAGTTACAGTTGTCAACAGTTCAAAAAACATAGTTTTGAGATAAATGCATTTAAAGTTTGACACTAGTGTGTTGGAGTGCCGGAGCACTCTTTGTTATTTAACTCGAAAAGTAATTATCGGATCAACTTCAAATTTTCAGAGAATTTTTTTATGATTTTACTCATAACGAAAATGCAATTTTTTTTTTAAATCCTGACTACCCTTAACCACTTAAGACTCTTATCATCATGATGAAATCAAAAGAAAACCCCAAATTTAAGTAACGATTTCGGTTGGGGTTTCATTATTAAAGGATTTATCAGATATATAATCACCTTTAACTAAATATAAATCCAACTCTTTTCGAGTTGCATTTGAACATATAAAGCTTTAATTCGACAATTCATTCATTCAAGTCCATTAGCCTACGGTAAAGACTATAAAGTGGCAATTGAAAAAGCGTCTATATTTGAATTACTTTTAGAGGAGTGTGTGACTAAATATAGCATAGTTATAAATAATCTGTTAGATAGTTCAGTACCTACTTCAGTACTTTTCCGTTACTTGTACTTTCACTATTCAAGTAATTTACGTAAGTCCAAAGCAGACTATAAAAGCTTACTGGGATTAAAGCTACTTTGTACGAGTGTACTGACTCAGATCTAGAGTACATTTAAGTTTTTATTACAGTATAGTATTTTGTTATCATTTTTTATATGTTTGATAGAACACTTTACAAATAGATAACAAAAATAGTAAATAGACTTTAAGCGAGTGCAATTCAAACTATTGCCAACTTGAACTACCGGGTTTATCGAATAATATTATATTTATTGACAAACATATATCATTAACGGAGCACTTAAATGAAGGCATCTAAACTAAAACTAACAAATCAAAAATAGTTTCCACCCGCCTGCGTAGATGTGTGTCCGAAAATAAAAAAAACGAACTAAAAATACTTGCGCTTCAGCGATCGATAACAAGTATAACCAGAAAGATCAAAACATCAGCGGCAGGGGTTGCCAATTCACGTGGCATTTCACTCGCCTTCTGGCAGCCTGACAAGTATTCGAGCAATGAATGAACAGCAACGTTGAGCGTAGACACGCGTGTGACGACAAAACGAGCGAACTATTTAGCAGAAAAGTGAAAAGAGAGCGACAGCATAGAGGAATAAAATTCGAAATGCGTACGCATGTAAACAGTATTAAAATGTAATAGACAACAATGAAATGAATAAGCCGCTAATAAAACATTCAATGAAAATCGAAATAGAAATAGATATATTAAATAAATAAATAGTGCACGCAGAAGAATGCCATAAAGCACGTCACTCATGCTGAGCCATCTGCGCTGGAAGCGCTTATCGCTGACAACCAGCGCGGGTTAATAAACTTTTTTGCTCAATGCTAAGTATAGTACGTACGTACATACGTAATTTACGAAAGATAGCGGTTGTAATTTAAATTACTATTTTAAAACAAATAAATTAGTTGTTTGCCATTATTTATTTATATTTGTCATGTACTTGAACTGCACTTTAGTGGAAAGCCACTCGCCGCCAAGATTTGTATGCGTGTCGATTGCCTGATGCAATGTGGCAACCTGCTGAAGTATTGTTTACATGCAATCTGAAATTATGACTTCGACATAGACATGAAACTTATATAGTATTCAGCGGGCTATTTTAGTGCATGCCATAGATTTTAATAATAAATTTTAGTTGAGTGAAATGTTTATGGTGAACTATTTTGGATTGCTTCAATAGAATTCATGGGAGTGAATATAAATTTTGGTTAGAGAATATACAGTGGAACTTCTCTAACTCGAATCACCATAATCCACAAAAAAGAGAGAATTCGAGTTATAGCCAGTTTGAGTTATGGAAGGTACTTTTTGATTTCTAAACGCTATTGCCAATTCAAAAGTTCGAGTTATGGAAGTTCCACTGTATATATAAAACTTCAGAAATGTTGTAAAAAAATTTCAGGACTTTTCTTTGTTATAAACGCTTTCATCGTAAATGGTGGACCATTTTATCGTTGATTCATTATCTAAATATAATAAAATAACACACTATAGGGGTTCAATATTTAAAAAATTTAACTTCCACGTTAGATCGCTGCTATTTTTTTCATCCTGCAATCGAAAGAGATTATTTTTTCGGAAAATTTTATGAAATTTCTTTTAAAACGTAATTTAATTTCTATGGATCCACCTGGTTACTAGTGAAAACTGTAATTTTAAGGTAAAGGTAGTAAGAGGGAATAAATTCTGGTGTACCACTTTTTCACTCTCAAATGTCACATCCAACGAATGGTCATCAATACGTCATCGAAAATGCGATATTTCGGCTCATTCTTCAGATATTGACACAGTTACACAATTGACACAGTTAGCATTTGAATTGAGTAGCTTCGGTATCCACCACTTTTATTGAGTCACAATGTACCTCCACCGCTTGAAATGTAAGCGAAAGTGATAAAAAGTGGCGATAACAGAAATTAGACATTCAAAACAAAACCTCGCAAAAAAAAATTCCACGATTGCGTTCTTAATTAAAAAAGCCACCTTAATTTCCAGCATTGATGACGACACCTCATCCCCGTAAAACTGATTACAATTAAGCTCGCTTCGCATCGCGTGAGCAGCTCACGTTTGCCAGCGTGTCAGATAATCTTAGCAGTTCAAATTCAAATGCTAGCTTACAAACAGATACTTAAGTGAATGCACACACACGCTCTAGAAACACGCGAAAGCGGAAGATAGTCAATTGATAATAGCTTTCGGGCTTTGGCAACACGAGTGTCTGCGTGCTGTCAAGTCACACACGTCATCGTGTCACTGCTAGTCACCTATTGTTAGTCACTTGAGCCGCGCATTCCAAGCAATTTAGCTTGGAAGCTTTCCAGCAGCTTTGAGTCTAGAAAAAATATTAAAAGCGCGGAAGGCAAATTAATGAGCGCTAAGCGTTTCTAACTCACGTAGATATTATAGAACTGACAATAAAATATGTATTGTTATTTAAGCAATAGAGGCGTGTAAGCGCTTATGCATATATGTAAAAAAGTATAGCCAAGTAGCATGCGAAAATTAATTTATAGTTGCCGTAGCATGCCATAATCTCCTGCAAGTCGACACATTTTCCCACCAACCGCCAGAATTTGATTGATGGCGACGCAAATGACACTTGAACTGGCACAGTGGCTGTTGCGGTAGACAGACGCGGTCAATGTCAATGAGCTTGGCCACGCATTTTTGATTCATTTGTGAATTGTGTGCGACGCTACAATATTTGCCTACCCCAATGCGGCTCAATAAATTCAAATTCAAATTCTCAACACCCAGCTCCTTCTAAAGTGTCCATCGGCAAACAATACTTAAACAACAAAATGCAAAAAGTATAAAATAAATGAAATATTTAATAGACAGCCATACACGCAACTGACGCCAGCAACGCCAGTGAATATTAGCTCTTAAGAGTGTTGTCAGTCGCAAGTCTCGTGCCGCGGCATAATTGCTGTTACACTTTAGACACAAACACTCAACTATATATAGTGGCTAATTTTCACTGGCTCACACTCACTCGCAGCGCACTTTGCGCTCGGCGGCGCCGACGTGTAAAGCGTTTTATCAACTCACTCATCGCTTGTTCTCATGAATTTATATTTTTCGTCGCAAATTATGACTGAATGTGTTTGCTCCCATAATTTTTGCGCTCAAACGCTCACACCGTTTTTGAGTAGAACGGTTGCTTGTTGTGCGCTTTTAGGCGGCACGTGCCATATTTACAAACTTATTGCCTACTTTTAGGCACGAGACTTCAAGAGTGCCTTTTATTTGCTTGTGTATTGGCATGCGAGCACTCTACAATCGGCAGCGCTTCAATTATAGTTTTTTTTTTGTAAATGATTATATTTATTTTATTTTATAAAAATTTTCCACTGAGAAACACTGGCTGTATGGAGAATATTTATGCTAAACATTTTTTAAAAGTTTCTCTCTTGAACTCTTTAACTCATAACTTTTAATCAGTGGCTCTCTCCAGCTTTGCCATGCACAAATTTAATATCCAAACTCATCTAGCTGTCAATTCATTCAATCAAAATTAAATTAAAATTGTATTTCAATATTAATCATAAGGCACCTTACACAACAGGGCGTATGAGTAATAAATCGTGAAAGATGTTCAATTTTTTTTTTTTGCCAAAATATTTTCTTTGATCCTATGCAGTGGAGGCTTGCTTATTCTGTAGACATATTTGAAACTTACCAATCGAGCACTCAACATTCATGAGCCCTTGCCAAAAGCATGTGCATCGTTCAGCTGACAGCCGCTTACATACATATATTTTGAATTGAAGACGGCGTTGTTATTGAAATATTTATTTAAAAATGCCTGCCTTTATTGTGCCAAAAGTCGACCTTGAAAACTCAATATCTTTTGAGGAAATCACATCATTGCTGCAATAATTACTGCGCGAAGTGTGGGTAAAAAGCGCATATTCACTTTTTATATTGACGCCTGCCTTCAATGTTTGTGTGTGTGTATCTGTGCGATCGCTTTTTGCTCATATTATTGTTTGTTTTCTTTGCTGTTTGTTTATCGTTTTCTCAGTTTTTTTTTTACTTGCACATCACATAGCTCATACACTTTTCCACAATAATACACACTTCCAGAATTTTGTACGACTTGTACTCGTACAAATCATATGCCAATTAAATCGTATTTGAGCAGCTAAAGCTGGCAAAGCTACGACTATTTGCGCTGGAATGCTAATTGCAAAATCCAATAAGAATTATGTCAATAAACACGATCGAAATGAGTGATGGATTCAGAAAATTTACTGCTGCTGTGTTTAGTCAAAATTCAAAGCTGCGTATTTGTATTTACACACGAGCAGAGATACATACGACTATGTATGTGTGTGCTAGAAAGTGTTTGAATAATACTTGAAACCATGTAAATAGCTGCTTATTCGCGTTTGCGAAGTAAATATTGTCGACATTGTTGCGCTAGTATACACAACTATATTTATGTTTATTCTCGCTTTTTATGGAGAAAAATTTCAAGAAATATTTTGAAAATGTTTCGTAGAACAACAATTTCTTTTTTCTCAGAAAACTTCCGCAAAAATTCTAGAAATCTCTCACAGAAGAGCATCAATTCTGTCTAAGCCTGTATGAAAATATACAAAATTTTAAACATCGTAGCCTCAGTGCTGCTCAACTCCAATTTACATGCTGTTTTAGAACCAGCTAATAATCGACTTTGTACTTGCAATTGACACGACTGCGCGGAAAAGATTCATTTTGCTAGAATAAAAATAAAAATTAAAATAATTTGCATATGTCCATACAAGGTGTGTGTAGAGTTTGTGTTAGACAAGCTAAGCAATTATGCACCAATTTGCGAGCGAATGAGTTACGTGTTAAATGCAACGCGATTAAGACGGTTGGAAGTTGTAGAAACAACAAAAACTTCAACACGATCAAGCGTAGCATAAGTGCTGGAGTTAATTGCCCTGTGAAGGGCGATCAAACATCGAGAACAAAATAATAGAAAAAGAAGAGAATTTTTTAAATTTTTCTGTGTACAAAAGTCTTTTTTCAATTCATTAGTACGATCGGCAAACATGTCCCAAATATACATGTCTAAGTTGCAAGACCTGGGTAGAAATACGTCTGCTATTGTCTCTTCACATTAAATCAGTCTCCTTTATCACTTTATAGAACATCCTTATGGTGAGGAGTAAGGAAACTTCTCTGGTCATGACTCTTATCTTATTATTATCTTTTTTCTTTATAATTATTATCTAATCCCGAAAACATTTTAAAATTGCCTACTGTCACATTAGCAATAGTATCAATTAAAAAAATTGATCCCTAATTTAATAAACATTTTTTTTATTTCCAGGTTTAATACCAATTAATCTCAAATCCTACCAAATCAACTCACAACCAGAAAACACTTAAATCGCATACTACTTTTATAAAAAATCACTTAGCACCTCGCAAATTTCAATGCAAACCGCTTACTGCGCTTATTAATAATAAATCTTCGCTCAACTATCTTCAAACGAACATGCACATAGCCAGCGAGCTGCAAGAATCAGAACAGCTTGACTTAACACTGATAGCAAAAGAACAACGACCAGTTAAAACTACAAAAATGATCGCTGATACACAACCGGAGGTGAGTAGCGCAAAGCCTAGTGTGCGCTTTGGCATCTCGCGCAGTCAGGAAGAGGAGTCTAAGTCCACACTTTTGGAGGTGGAAACGCCAACGCACTTCGGACGCATTTCCCCACTGCTCTCCACCAATCTGCGCAGTTATGGTGCCGGCGTACCTGACATGTCTGGCGCCACCACTAACACCATACCGCGCGCCACCAATTTACGCTTGAAATTTCGCAAAAGTCACACTTGTGGCAGCCTTTTCGCCAATTGTAATTGCAGCAGTCCACCCGCAATGCCGCCAACGATACATGCTGCCGGCAGCGGTGGCAGCAGCGGCAGTACGTCACAAAATTTGAATGCGCAGCGCTCCAGTTATGCGACCGCGCCTTGCATGTTCAACTTTTCGATATCACCCACAAACGCGGACCTCTCCAGCCAAAGCGCCTCCACGCAGCACACATCGAGCGGCTTCTATTCGCTCTCCACGCAAACATCGTCCGCTACATCGGCACAACTGTCGCGCGATGAGAGCATGAACGTCAGCTTCGACTGGTGCGGCAGCCATGGGGGCGAGGGGCGCTCGAACAGTCTCGACAGCGGTGTTAGTGCTAGCGGTGGACAGTCAGCAACACTGCCGCTTCGCAAGCACAGTCCAGTCAGCTTTCGACTCGCAAGCGTTACGGAGAACGAGCACGCTACAGCAGAGCAAACGCGCACCGCCACAGCAAAGTCATTACAAGTGCCGGGCACTGCTACAATTACAGACGCCGCCGTAGTTGCGCCGGTAGTGACCGCGGCGATCTCGCCAACCATAACGCGTAAAAACGAACGCAAAGCCAAACGGTTCTTTCAGTCCTATTCGCATCCGGACACGGATTACATCTTCACCGATGAGAATAAGAAACCGTCGCGTGAATCGCTCATACAGATACATGTGCAACACCAGCAAGAGCCGGTCATAAAGACACGTGACGGCAAATTGGAATTCAAACAACCAAAACGTTCGTCCTCACCAAATATAGGTCAGTACCAAGTGTTGGACGTAGCAGTACATCCTGACATCCTTGTGAAAATTTCACCGAAACACTCGCCAGTACCGGGAGCGCACTACCAAGCGCCATCACCGCAAGGTACACCACGTTCGGCGCAACAACGACGTCGGTTACTGCAACGGTCACACGAAATCGACTCTGGTGGTTCGACATCGGAGTCCGAGAAGAACTTTGAGACGCAACCTTTGGGCAATGCGAAAGATTTAAAATTGCAATTTGGCAAGGAAAACTCCACACAAGTGACGGAGAAGTTGCAGAGTCCAATCAAGTCCAGAGCGCTGGTTGAGGATGCCAGTTTCGATGCAGCGCAGAAATATTTTGTGGAAAGTGGTATTCTAGGTCCAATCAACACAGCCAGTCCGCTGATCAGGAAGACTTCAAAAATTTTGCAGGATGCAAATGTGCATGAGCAGGTGAGTCTGAAGTGAACTGTGATTGCTAACTTAGTAAATCTAATTTAAGTGAGTTGTGAAAATGCAAAATAGTGATTTTTGGAAATAAAAGTTTAAGAAACTGTGTAGCTCATATTTTGGCATTTCTTTATTTAGTAAAACTTTTTGAAATTATAACAAGAAATTATGTAAACATCAAAAACAGTTTTTTGCAACTTTGTGTTTCTTCAACTACAATTTTCATAGCGTGAGTTCTTGTTGAATTGTAAAAAAGGAAATCCAAATGCTCAAATTATTGATTAACAATCGCACATAAAATTGTAACCCTTCGCCATTAATTGTTTATTACCACAACACTTTTACAAACGGCAATAAAAAACATATCATTTTCATTAATATTTATTGTCTTCTCTGTTTTTGTCCGCACTCGTTCACTGCTGAATTACTCAAATGGCCGGGAATGCGCGACCATTCATAGATTCGTAAAACGTCGATGATATTGCGTGCCAACGGCGGCATTAACAGCGCCAATAACGCGAACATAAGCAACGGCAACAGCAGCAGCAACAACAGCGGCACATCAGCGACCACGACAACGCCAGCAACAGCGACGCCAAAGCTACACTCACCAACGTCACCGAAATCGAAAGCACTGCTATTGGCGCCCTCCTTGGCGGTGGTGCCCGTGGAGAAACCCAAAATCCACACAATCGATGAGAACAGCTACAGCAAGCATAATAACTCTAACACACAGTATAATGTCTACAGCATGGAGCGTCCCACACCATTAACCTATGCCAACAATAACAACAACAGCAGCAGCAGCAAAAACACTAACGGCATTAGTACACCACAATCACCGCACACCATGGCGACCACTTGTGGCTTCAGCCCCAATGTGACGACAAAGAGTTGCCACGTCACCGACGATCGCGATGCCCAAATTAAGAGTATGCAAGGCGAAATCGTCTCACTGAAGGATGTCATAAAGGCACGCGAAGCCGAAATCGCCAAACTTCGCAGGGAAATACACAAATTGAAGGTGAGTAACAGGGGTTTGTGGAGGTCTATATATATACACTCCGATTAGTTTATGTTCTACGTCCATTAAATGTCTGTAGCGTATATTATATAAAGTGGAAAAATGGATCACATTAGGAAAGGCGAGTTCTTGCTTGCTTTCTCCTTTTTGTCGCAAATTTACCACATAGATTTTTAAGATTCAAAAACAGCTTTCAACTTATAGATAAGCGATGGTCCTATTTATACTGCAACAGATTCTCAACTGTTCTCCCCTGAGCTTATTATTACAACCCTTGACTAAAACCGAAGCAACCCGATTTTTTTTTCACACCTCTATAAAACTCTATTACCTATAGAAATATCTTATTGAGGATCTTTAGTGTTTTTAATGAGATAAAACCTACCCCATTAGATCATATCCGTGAATAGATGGTTATCTCTGTCTGGTGATCGCTTGATATGTTACCAGCAGAAAACTGATTCCAGAATTTGAAGTATCTATCTCTCTAGCGATCTCTATCAAGGCTTCGAAGATCAAATATTAAACTACATTGTAGAATACGGAAGATGCTTTGTGTTAATGGTACCAGTACAATAGGATCTAAGCAACCGGAAGGGACTCGGATTTTTATCCAAACACAAACAGTCAACTCGGCAGTATTCTTCAAAATTATTTGGGGAATAATTATTCGCAGAGCATTATTGTTGCTGAGTATGTCGCAAACTTTGCCTTCTCATCTCTGTCATTAGTATGACGTCCCCGTTCTATTCCCATGCAGCTTAATGTCCATAAACCGAGTTAAATATATCGAAATTAGTATAGTCTAGACTCTAGACAAACTTGTGTTGTATAATTACCCACTAAAACAACAACAAATTTAACAAACAAATTAGCCGCGAAGATTTACTACTAGCACAGCAGAATCAAGTTTTCCAATCGAAACCAACAGTAAGCGGTTCGGACCACATACTTCAAGTAATTAATTAAACACAAAACCAAACAAATACGAGAATATTATTTATTATAAACATAAAGAAGAACTAACGCTGATGAGTGTAATAATTACAAGTGTCACTTACCTACTTATACTGTCAAATTTTGAATTTGAATATTTAAACAGCTGTTGTGCTGGCGAAGTGGTGATTATAAAACAATTTCATTGAAGTGTTTCCAAAAAAATGGATAAACAAAACAACAAGAACACCAAAATAATTTACATATATTTTATTAGCTCATCACTAGAGCAGCCACTCGTTATGTACATACATACATACATACATAACAACAATAAATAATTGAATCTGTTTTATGCCCATACGTAAGCGTTTGCTAGTTGTTGTTGCTGCAGCAAGTCACAAGCAGCCAATTTGCAATGAGCGCTCGCGACTCGCGACTCGCTACACGCTCAGTGTAAACACAATTTTATAACTACTTCAGCAATTACTGGGTACTTATGTTGTTGTTGTTGCAATCTTTTTTTTTTGGTTTTTTTGTATTTTTTTTCAACCGATCTTCAGCATTATTAGCATTGCCAACATCGCGCACAGCAAGCAAACATATAACACACTCATCCATTTCACGATTTAGCTGGCGCTTGAGGCTAACGTCTCACCCAGTGAGGCAGCAGCATACCGACTTTATACTGATTTAATCGCCGCATCGCCGTAGCGCCTCAGTGTCTCAGTAAATCAAGCACATCTGTTTTTGCGCCGATTTCGATCGGTCGTATGATGTGACTTCGGCGTTTTTTTGTTCAAGCAAGTTTTTGCTTTTAGTTTTCAATAATGTTTTAGCTAGTGAGTACATGTTCTTTGCTTTTTTGAACATAATAGAAATATGGGTCATGTAGACCATGTTGGACTAACACTTAGGCTCACAATTTGGGTCATACAATCATATTTTCAACGTCACCAGCACTTCAGTTCATAGAACTAACGAAACTTAATGACCAATGTTTCTGACGTCGTCTATCAAACATTTTTTCAGCAGAGTAGTTGAAAGTCAAACTCAAGAATCAGATTTATTAAACCATACGACAAAATCGTCTTTTTTTCTGGGTATTGGACCCAACAATTTTTTTCCAGGAGATTGAGTCAGAAGTAAAAAAAACTTTTCCTCACATTTGAGTTTGCCTCCAAATTCAAAAATTTTGAATTCGATTTTCTCAAATAGGACTATTCAAACAAATTATTATTAAAAACATTTTCCTCGTAATTCGGTCAAGCTTTTACAATGGAAGCTATGATATTTTTTTTTACAAAAACCTTTTTCTTAATTCGAATCTAAATATTTCGATTTTGGAGGCTAACTGAGAACCCTTTTTTTTACTTATAACACAATCTCCCGGAAGAACTTAATTCGGTCCAATACCCAGCCGAGTGTTTTACAATGTTATGAGTTACTTAAAAAATAAATAAATATAAATTCAGTAACAAATTAATGACTGATATTTAAGTACCGCATTATTATTAGTTTTATATAAATATATAATATAATAAATAATAAAAATAATTAACCCAATAAGAATGAGGCCAACCACTTCGCCATAAAAAAATATTTTATTTATATTCATATAACAACAAAACCATAAACTCAATACCAACCCTTTTCTCTAGATAAAGAAAACTGCACCCACAAAATAAATGCTAAACTCTCTTTTACTCCCACTCATAACTTTTGAACCAAATATAACAAATTTCAATTGTTTGATTTAGTGTTAAAAATAAATACAATAAAATCGCACGCTTTTCACTTCAGTGTTTTCGTAATAAAAAATCATGTTTGCTTGTGCTGCAGGAATTCGCCAAAACCTAACAAATTGTTTTCCGTGTAATGAGAAATTAGACAGTCAAATTTTCAAAAAGGTACTGTTATTAAATATGAAGTGTATAATCTTAACATAGAAAATGAGAGTTTGAGCAATAAGTTATCTTAATGGCATTCTAATAAAACTAACCCTCGAAGTGTCACTAGCCACCGCACAATTGAGGATGGCTGTGAAAGCGGAACGTGTCTTTAAGTCAATATTCATGCTGACGATAAGACATTAAAACCATAAAAATTGTATCAACTGCTATATAATAAAATACTTAATTTAGATAGAGCGTAATTTAGACGAAACAGTTTTTTAAAAGCTTAAAATCTACAGAGCTAGTGACAGAGAAAATTAGCGCGATGTGGATAGTTTTACAGAAATATTTTTCAGAGTAATTCTTGAACGGTTCGGAACATTCATAAACTGGTACTTGCTCTGAACAGCTGTCTGTTTTGTGGTGGGGTCTTTACTTGCAATCCTTAGGAATTCTTCCTCTAAAGTAAATGTTATATAATCTGATATTATATATATATAAATATTTATCTCAAATAATTATCATGACAAGCAAAGCACAAGAACGCGCCTAATAAATCATTGCAAATATGGCAGCAAAGTGGCTTTGCTGGATAACACACGACAGCTGGAGTTATGCTGATATGAAAGACAGAATCGACAAGCATTAAAAGATCTCTTTTAATACTTTTAATAACAGTTGTATACTTTTGCATGTGTCTCTGTTGGCATCTGCTTGAAGTTCGCAATCTAAATTTTTGTGGCGCACACTCAGTTCCTTATCTGGGTTAAAATATGAAAAATATTCAGATACAACGCCTAATTAGTCGTTTAAAATGGCACATGTACCCTTAGTCATACGCAATTACATGCAAATATTTATGCGCAGCTTTGAGGCGGAAACACAAATAGCCGATACTTATTTACATATATTTCAGGTGCCGTTAACTTTGAGGGTGTGTTTTCAACTTGTTTACAATTTTACTATTTTGACATAATTTCTGCAGCGTTTTTTTGCCACTTTTTTCGGGGCTAAGGTTAATTATGTGCGAATATGACTAATTTTAGAAATTCTGTAAGACTATTCTGTAAACACTACAGGAGACTAGCTATAACTCAGTAGATATATATTCATCGAGCTGCGTCATCGCAAGACAATTTCGAAATTCCTAAATAATAGAGTACAATAATAATAACAAAAGTCTCTTGTTATGCAAAATATTTTCGACTTTCAAATGTCTCTACAAATAATTTCGAAAATATTATTGAGAACTTGGTAGGTAGATTCTAGAAATATTTAAACTACCGCAAAAAGTATAGCAAATATTTTGATAGTCCGTGCGACACAAATGTCATAAGATATAGAACAGATTTATCATATTTGCAAATTCTTAACACTTTACAACTAACTGCCCAAACAAACAGTAGTATGTATGTGATGCATAGCTCGCGGTGGGTGCAAATTATCAATGCAAATATGATACGAAATGCACACACACGCACACAAAAATAAAATAGGATTTGAAGTGGTAAACAGCGAGTGGCGCTGGCTTAGCGACAATGCAAAGGGAAAATGTAAATTTTGCTGGCTGACATTTGCACTGACACATTGACACTGACGCCGCGGCGATTTGATTTGAATATGTATTGTCATTGTTGTAGCTGTCACTGACGTCAAATGCAACACTGTTTACTGTCACACACACATACACATACATCTACAATTGTTTGTAAGCGCTGACGAGTTATGTAAAGGCAAATTATCCTACATAACAATATACTTGCCGCTGTCATACAAACCGCCTTTGTCGGAATCATTCATGAGCGTTCTTATCATCTGCATTGCTAAGCGCTCAGACTTCACAGCAAGCAAGCAAGTCGCTGATGTTGCCCTTATGATAGTCCGTCGTGTTCGTTCACTTTACTATTTCTGCGCTGCCTCCATTATTTGTAAATTTCGAAATTTGTTATCAGAGCATCGGCGTTGTTTGTGTTTTGTTTGTCGCTTGTTTAAATGTAAACTATTCAATTTAGTTTTTACGATGCTCAAAGCGATGCATTGGAGACCATCAACTAACGTTTGGAGAGTGCAATATCACTTAGGCTTAGGCTGTTGCAGCGCTTGCACTTTCGCTGCATTCACTTGACTGTTCTATAAATAAAATGGATTCTAATAAGAAAAAGTTTGAATTAAATTTAAACTAGTTGAGAACAATGAAAGTAATTGCTAGGTGACAACATAATAGACCATAGGCTCTGAGAGAGTTTTCTAAAATTTATTTAACTATAATTGTTCCTTTTCACGTCATGAGAATCTCACTAACGATAGGTACTGATGAGTCATTTCTAAGTGCTTCAGCCAACAGCACCCAATGCTGTTCTATTTTTCTTTCTCCAAAATTCAAAAAGAAGTGTATTCCTTAACCGTGAAGTTCCCAGATCCTCAAACTGGAATATCCATAATCATTTAAAGTCATATTATATCAACATCTTCTTTGAAAAACCTCTCTGATTTCATCTTACTACCAGTGAACCCCTTCCAAACCACACGATTTTCGATGGGGGGTTAGATCATTAACACTTATGGACCGATTTTATTAAAAATATTCTAGCTGTAGCTATTCTTTCTGAAATTAAGATGAGGAGATCAAAATCGAAGCTACATATATGTATATATTATATCGGGTATATATATATCAGAATTGAAATCATTATCCATAATGACTACAAGTTTCCTCAGTGATTTTAGTCAAACTCAGAAGTGTATGAGCTGACGGAACTCACTCACCAACTGATAGATTTCGACCAAAGTTTTCGACTTCGCGAATTCAATGATTTCGAAATTAGCGACATTTATGACCCGCGGAAAGGATTTTATCAAGTTGATAAGTGAGTTTACTTCGAACGAAAATTGTATTATAGTCAAACTCAAAATTGAATGAGCTGACGGACCTCACTCACCAACGGATAGATTTCGACCAAAGTTTTCGACTTTGCGAATTCAATGATTTCGAAATTAGCGGAAAGCATTTTATCAAGTCGATAAGTGACTTTACTTCGATCGAAAATTTTATTATCGATGACTTCAAATTAATATTTCTGGGTCGAAACGGATTCAGTAATTATGCCCCGTATTGAACAATATAATTAAAGCCCCATGGATTAAACTTCAATAACATATGTAAACTCCACAGAAGTCGAAAGCATTATTTTCTGGGCTTAAAAAGTGCTACAAATTAATATTATTATTTCCAGCAATTACTGACCTGATAAGATAAAAATAACTGCCATTACTATTAAACCATAGCTTTTTTATAAAAAAAATAGTTATAAGCAATATATTCATAAAAAATGCAACGCGTGATCCATGTGAAGACATTACCGCTTGACAAAGCCAACAAGCGCCAAGCAGGCGCACTACACGTAGTTTGAGTGCCACTGTAATAATTCATTTTGATTTGCTCTGATCGTATTTCTGATTTAACGAAGTGTTAATTTGTTATGTCCGTCGCTGTGATTGAAATCATTGAACATTTATAAATGCAAACATATGCACATACAATTTTGTAGACAGGCGTAGGTACATATATAATCGTATATATATATATTCACGACATTTCTATATGTATGAGCCAATGGTATATCATTGAAAGTCGGTTTAATTGAATTTATAAATATAGTTGAAGCATTTTGTATACGCGCAATAAAATTGAAACGCGTGATAAACATTGTGGAAGATGACTCTTTGATATTATTACTTTTTAACGAGAGCAATCTGTTATGTGCAAATTTCGCTGACAGATGTCCAAATAATTGAAAATTGTGTGTGTTTAATTTAACACATTTAACCTCAAAGCTTGTTTATTTTGAACCCCTATCATTTTAATTTAATGATAAACAAATAATAAAAATATGAAATATGAACTACTGTTTAAGAGATTTTAAAAAAGCCATTTTTTTCCTTCACAGAGCGTGCTCCAGCAAACGGCCAATCCGCTACCCATAGCCATCGCGGATCTACCGCCATCGCCAACAACACTCGCGCCCTCGCCCAATAATTTCCTACTCGCCAGTCCGCATCAAATCTGCACAGTCTGCAAGAAGCAGTTCGAGGCAGACGGCAATTCGAATCCGCGCATTGGACAACTCACGCCGGAGAATAGCAACTCAGTTGAGTCGAATAGCAGTGATGCAACTAGCGCCGGTAACACCACTGTAGCCTGTGCACTGGCCAATAATGCCAGCAATGGCGTCAACAATCAGCCGGTGGAGATCGCCTTGGATGCGGCTGCCGCACAAACGGCTACCGAGGCGGCGACCACCGCGCTCACCAGCAACGGGCTGAAGGTGCACCAACAGGCGCCAGTGCTCAAGAAACAGGGTGTCTCCGGTGAGAGTTGTGAGACGTCGATGCAGCAATCGATTAACATACCAATACCGAAATTCGAGAAGGATTTCAGGTGCGTAAAAATGTTTGCTCAATTCTCAATTAGAATTGTGTTTTCAACTTGTTTTATGTCTTTGCAGCTCCAAGCAACTCATCAAAGACGCCATTATGGATAATGATTTCCTCAAGAACATCGATGCGTCTCAAGTGCGCGAGTTGGTAGAATCCATGTATCCACTCTCGATCGCTAAGGGTGAATTTGTGGTGCGCGAGGGTGAGGTAGGCGCGCATCTCTACGTTTCGGCCGAAGGTGAATTCGAGGTGGTCAAAGGTGGCATTGTATTGAGTGTTATGGGTCCCGGCAAAGCCTTCGGCGAGCTTGCCATTCTCTATAATTGCACACGCACTGCATCCATACGCGTCTTGTCGGACTCACGTGTTTGGGTGCTCGATCGGCGGGTCTTCCAACAGATCATGATGCGTACTGGCATACAACGCATTGAAAACAGTGTGAATTTCCTGAAGTCAGTGCCGCTACTAAAGAATCTCAGCATGGAGGTATTGGCGAAAATCGCCGATGTGCTGGAAGTGGTGAGTTACACTACTCGTATATAAAAATATTTTAGTAGAAATAGATAAATTTTTGAAAGATCTTTAAGATGTTTTAGCGATTGAAGATAATTTTCGAATTCGAAAATTCTAATACGTCCTTTCAGTGCATTTTTGATCTGCTTTGAGCTTGTCCAATATTTTATATTGAATTCAACTTTGCAGGAAACTCATGTCTTCAACTATTTATCAGATTATCCTCTAGCTTGCTTTGAAATCCTAGACATTTCTGATGAAAAATTGATTTGATTTTTTAGTTTGACTTGTGCGAATGTCCTTTCGATTAGTTTTTATTGAACAAAAAAATTTTTGTTTGTTTAAATTTCAAAATTATATTAAATGTTGGCAATTTTTGTGGTCCAGCGGTTGAAATTATATTAAATTATTCAAATAACATAAAAAATATATTTTTTCGGAAAAAGTCCTTCACTCACTTGAAATGCATAAGAAAAACGTATTCATTAAAACAAAATTTTATAAAATCCGAATAATGACTTATATAAGCTACAGTACTCAGATCTTATACAAGAAAAGACGCAGCAAACGAAAGAAGGAAGATGTGTCAAAGAAACTCGAGCTAATATGGAGATCGAATAAAAGAATCCGCAATAGTGATGTAATTTAAACTTCTTCAAAAGTTCCTTCAAAACATCTTCGCTCTAACATCGAACTTTCTTTCAATTTAAAATATATTGTTTGTAAACTTGAATATTCATATGAATTACGCATCTTCAACAGGAATTCTATCCAGCCGGTACTTACATCATACGTCAAGGCGCCAGCGGTGACACTTTCTTCCTCATCTCCCAAGGTAGCGTTAAGGTTACACAAAAACTAACGCCCACCTCGGAAGAGAAGGAGATACGTACACTGGAACGTGGCGACTACTTTGGTGAGCAGGCTCTCATCAATGAAGATAAACGGACAGCGAACATTATCGCTATGGCGCCGGGCGTTGAGTGTCTGACGTTGGATCGTGACTCTTTCACACAACTAATTGGTGATTTATGCGAGTTGAAGGAGAAGAATTATGGCGATGAGAATCGTGTGTTGGCCATGAAGTATGCTGAGAAGACGAAGGAGATTTTCGGCGCTAATGTTAAGCAAGGTAATTTGGATGTGAATTTACTTAAGAAAGAGTCCACTATAAGATTCGGCAAGCTTTGTTCAATACAAATGTTTCAGACATCAATATATTAGTATAAAACATCTCATATTGGAAGTAATCTGTTCAAATCTGATCTCAACCACATTAGAAGACAATTGAAAAAACTCATCATTTGTCAATAATTTCTTTACAGAGTTCCCTGACATGAAGCTCACCGATTTAGAGGTTGTCGCCACACTCGGCATTGGCGGTTTCGGACGTGTTGAGCTTGTCAAAGCCTATCGCGAGAACAGCGTTGATACCTTTGCACTCAAATGCCTGAAGAAGAAGCATATTGTCGATACAAAACAGGAAGAGCATGTCTTCAGTGAACGCACTATAATGCTAACCTGCGATTCACCTTTCATTTGTCGTCTGTATCGCACATTCCGTGATGAGAAGTATGTGTACATGCTGCTGGAAGCCTGCATGGGCGGCGAAATTTGGACGATGTTGCGCGATCGCGGCTGTTTCGACGATAACGCAACACAGTTCATCATCGGCTGCGTTTTGCAGGCATTCGAGTATTTGCATGCACGTGGTATTATCTACAGAGATCTCAAGCCAGAGAATCTAATGTTGGACGAGAGAGGTTATGTGAAGTTGGTAAGTATGGGTGGTCAGTCAATTAAAAGGATTTTACTAACACACATTCATTTCGTCTCAGGTGGACTTTGGTTTTGCAAAATATATTGGCAATAGCAGCAAGACCTGGACATTCTGCGGTACACCTGAGTACGTGGCGCCAGAAATTATTCTAAACAAGGGACACGATCGTGCGGTCGACTATTGGGCTCTGGGTATACTCATACATGAGTTGCTCAATGGCACGTAAGTTTCACGAGTCAATTTGTTTTTATTATAAATATTTATTAATTTTTCTAACTACAGTCCGCCCTTTACCGCCACTGATCCCATGAAGACGTACAATATCATTCTGAAAGGTATTGATATGATAGACTTCCCGAAGCACATGTCCAGATCGGCTGTTCAGCTGATTAAGAAACTATGCCGCGATGTGCCAGCTGAACGTTTGGGTTACCAAAAAGGCGGCATACAGAATATCAAAAAGCACAAGTGAGTATGAGTTCCGAAAAGTCAGAGAGGATTCTCGAAAGACTATTTAAAGCAAAGTTTTCGAAATCTTTACTAATTATTTAACCTCTATGTAGATGGTTCCTCGGCTTTGATTGGGACGGTCTCGAACAACAACTGCTTATACCGCCATTTGTGCGCCCCATTGCCCATCCAACGGATACAACTTACTTTGATAAATTCCCCTGTGATCCTGAGGAACCGCTAGATGAATTCTCCGGCTGGGATGCGGATTTCTAAAGGGTTCACAGCAAACGTTTATGGATCAACAATGAGTGCCTTATAGCAGCGGCGCTGCATATTTGCTCAAGTTATACGTATTGGTCACATTCTTACCGTGAAATTTGTCTTAAGTCTTTTTCTTAAAAGCATTTCTTAAACAAAATCGGCTTCATGGACACTAAAGCGTACTTCATATAAAAATAATCTAATGTATTAGTAGTAGTAAGCATCTTGCACAGCTCTATATATAGTAAAGAACTTAGTGATAAAGCAGTAGCTATATGTAATACACACACACATGCACATATGTGTGCCTAAAATGTAACAGTAAAAATAAAATTTTTTTAGCTTTAATTATTAACACTATTTGAATAATATTTGCTCAAGTATTTTGTATGAAAAATTGCAATGAAATTGTGTGCCTTGTTCTATAAGTAAATGAAATTCAATTAATAGCATAGTCTTCAGAGAATCATAACGGTTTTTATAAGTTTTAACCGTTGCTATTTTATCATACTCTCATCAAAATTTGTTATATAATATATTTGTCTATATATACTAAATCATAATAAATGTGAGTGTTTACTAAGAGAGTTCAGCTTAAAAGGAACATTGGATGCGCCTTCAAACGCAAGCAAGTATTTAGCTTAAAATATAACTTTTGTAATGGATTAGATTTTTAATTTTAGAAGCTTAGTTTAAGCATCTTAGCATATAAAAGGCATTATGCAAATATATACGTAAATATATTATGTAGAAATTACAAAAAGTTGTTCTTACTTGGTGGGTTTTGAAAACAGATATTGGCTGCCGAAGAAATAATGGAAGTTCCACTGATTTGTCGTCACTTCCAAAGGATTTGAAACATATACGACCAATTGTAGCATAAGATTACATATAAACTCTTAAAACCCGTAACACTAGAGATTTCTTCCGAAAGAGGTCAACCCTTTAAAGATATTTTCTTCTGTTTCATTGAAGTCACAAGTCTCAACTCATTCTTGTTCATTAATGTAACTTCTCCCCTATCGTTGTCTCAATACATATATTTTCGTTCTATAAAATCAATACCATGGCCAGGGTCTACCCGCTTGACGTAACCTAACTAGAATATGCACGGACGACTAGTCTATCACATAGCGTACTCTCACGTAACCTACACACACACACGGTTTTCTCGAGGATGTGGGCGAAGTTGCTCATGTCAAATTGTGTGAACTTTTTCACTTTATCAGGACCACATGGTGGGTCGATAGTGTGAGGGATCTCAGTCCCAGTGGTATTACAATGAGCCTCCCAAAGGCCTAGCTGCGTCGTTTTACAGCCACTTAACCTAACCTAACCCACACACTTTAACTAATTTCTTCTTTTTAACAGGGGATATCATACTGATTCAGGAACTGTAGTCTCAAGATCTAACACTAAGCCTATATTATTTTAACTACGTTTATGTCTCCATTATTTATACTAAATCGAGGAACGTTCCCTTCACAAACAAAACGAAATATTGAAAATCATGGATTAAATATCCGGCGAACTTAGTTAAGACTACTAATTTTGGGATTTGAAAACTTGAAATTAACACTAAAAATTCGCATACTTTCGTTGTATTATTTACAGTTTATTTTGTAAATCTTCCATAATGACATCATTTATTTTCAACAAGAGCTTTATTTCCATTTAATAATAAATGTACGTATTTGCATGGGATTCAAGACTATATTGAATTTGCTCACCGGGTCCTTCTTCTTCGCCGAGAGTGGCGTATGTGACGACTTGTAATACTCAGGTTTCCGAATCTTAGAGCCCTCAGGCTGGAATTTGAAGCGACTCATTTCACTCAAGCCTAAACTGCCATCCAATGTGGTTTCGCGTATCTCCTCGCCACCGAGCTGATCGAAAATCGGACGCAAATTGAAAGTAACTGAAGCAGCCTCAGTTTTGTCCATGATATGCTCCAAACGTAAGAGACGTTCATTTGTGCCGAATGGCTCTAGGGTTAGTAAATGTACATTTTGCGCGACATTGAAGGAAGCCACCTTCGGCACCTTCACATTACTAGCTCTTGAAGCACTGCTGAAGAATTTCCAGAAAGGCAAATGTATCTGTTGCTGCTCGACACGTTCGTAACGCGAAGGTGTGTCTTTTATTTTGCCCAAGATGAGATAGACTTTGCCGCGTGCGACCACACCTTGGCCGTAAGCAGTCTCATTCAAAGCTTCGCCAACGCCGAAGGCATCATCACGCAACAGACGACGATGCAACATCAACTCAAGTGCGCCATCCTTCAAACTGCTGCCGCCCTGAGCACGATCGTTCAGCAGAGCAATGCGTTTCGTTGTATCCTCAATGGCAATGCGTGAAGTGACTGGGTAATAATTACCCGAAACAGCTTCAGTCAAATTGGGTTTAAAGTATTCACGTTTATTACGTTCACGACGCAACATTTCGCGGCCATTGGAGTCGGTGTAGAAAACACCATTGGATTTGATGCTGCTGGTGAAACGCGTGATAACCTCCTTGCCGATATTATCATTGATCGGTATAGGGCCGACAAGCCATTCGAACTCGACACGATTCACGCCTTCGTAAATGCGTATCACCTGCGACACCCAGGGATTGAAGCGTTGATGTACTTCTTTCACTTGTGCGCCCTCATAAATGCTGAAGGTCACGGTATTACCAATTAATAGTTCGGTGCCATTGGGACGGAAAATGTAAGCACCGGAAGAACGATTTTTGAACTCAGCATTATTACCAGCTGCGCCCTTGTAGTAATAAAAGTCCTGGCGTATGTTCTCGGTGACACCATTCATTTCAACCTTATTGAGATGACCGGTGCCGTCGAAGGTCAACTTAACGAGCTGCAGAGAGATGTAATAGAGAAATTTAATTAAATAACTAGCTTCTAATGAATTGCGAATATGGAATAGTAGACAGCGGACAGCGGACAGCACTGAACAAGTTCTTTATTCATTCTCCATCTTCGTTGACAGTTTTACTTACCGAATTCTTCACAATGATCTCTGCTCTTGGTTGGATATCCTTCGGAGTTGCTTTTAATTCAACCTCTGAATTATTCTCCTCTAGCAACTCATTTTGCTCAACTCCTGCCAGATCGTCCACACTTCGTCGATTAACTCGTTTCTTTATGTAAAAGCTGCGCAATTTTTCCACATAAGCTGAGAAGACCAGCTCGTGTGTGGCATGCTTAGGACGGAAACTGAGAGACTGCACATCACTTGGTACAGGTAGCAAATCAGCTTGGACCACGCGACCTTCAAGATAATTTATATAAAAGTTAGAATTTCAATAATTAGTTCCCAGCCGTAATATCTTACCAGTATCATCGGTCACAATGTAAGCCTCATTCTTCACTGGTACACGTACATATTGTGTAGAAGGTCGCGCAAGTGGGTTGAACAATGTGACGACCACTTGATTTGCGCCATCTTTGGTAAAGTCGCAAACACTAATATTCAATTGCAGACAGCTGACGAATTCACCACTTGTGAGGTTGGTTAGTCGCTGCAGTGCCGAGCGAGCGTTCGTTTGCGCAGACTCAATAGCAGCAGCCAACAAACGATCGTAATCTTGGGCAACATGTTGTTTCTCAGTGCCGGTGATAGCATCATGGTGCTGCATGACGCCCATGGCATGACGTAGCTGGTTCAAATTTTCATCCACATTGGTGCCGGTGAGGTTCGCAAGCGTGGTGAGTTGCTTTGTAACCTGTAAGAAGTGATTACCATCGCGTTCGAAGCGTTTCTGCGTTGGACGTGAACTGTAGTAACCGGTCCAGTAGGTGTGCCAATCAGTGGAGTAAGGAAAGAAGTCTTGCGTCTTTGAGGGCCAAGTGAGCGGCTCCTGATGTATGGCTTTTAGGTAGCAAGCAGGTGTGGAATAAAATAGATTCACCTTCGATCCAACAGACTGACGTTGGTTGGCATATCTGTAAGAAGTACAGAACCCTTTTATTATGGAATGTTCAGTTGAAGCTGGATGCCTTAAACTTACTTGATCAACTTATCCATATTCTTGAAGTTCATCGCCGCATTCTGATAATTGAAGTCATCGCCCATAGGAATGAGTACATGCGAAGAACGATAGCGCGCGGTCACATTTTGTATGTATTCAATGAATTTGTCAACCTAGAATTTTTACGACGGTAAGTACAAACGTATTTAAAGTACACTAGAGCTAATATTACCCTTTCTTTCACATTATTATCATAGCTATTACCATCAATGATGGGCTCATCGGAGCAGAGTGTATCGAAGCAGAAGCCCGGTGGCGCCGAATAATGCTGATACAACAAGCCGGTGAAGAGTTCAGATCTCTCACCCAAATCAGCGCTGGCTTTCCAGATCATCTCCGCAGTTAAATTCTTAATACGCTCACTCTTCTCAATCCAATCCATGCGCGCAAAGAATTGACCATCAAAACCCATCTGAGCAAATAGTGAAGCCATTTCACGCGAATGACCGAATGGATCGATTTGCCAGCCAACATGAGGACGGCCGCAAGTGCCGAAAATCTGCTGAAGTAGTCTACAAGCGAGTATGAAAACTGCTGTAACTCGTTTGGTTATTGTTTATGTGTGTGGACTTACTTTAAACCAATTGTGAACTGATCCACCACCGACTGATAATGCACAGCCGCTTCATCGTTCATGGACCAAGCGCCACCAGCGAACTCCAAGCGTCCACCATTCACCAGTGTCTTCACTTTAGATTTTATATCGGCACTCTGTTCGTTGTACCATTTAAAGAAGAACGCGGATTCGACATAAATAAAGCTGTAATGAAATACATAAATTATATTGGAAGAAAATAGTTTTTTTGCTTTTGTGCCAAATTACCGTCGATTGGAGTCCTTCAGCAGTTCCTGAACCACATTGTCTAGAATATACTGCACGCCCGCTCGCTGTATGTTGTTACGCGATCCATAATAGTACTGATCTACAGTCTTTAACCAGCCAACATCGTCGTGGGAGTGCGGTACCAAATGCACGTTGATCATATTCGACTTACCCGCCGGACAGTTCTGTTAATAGATGAAGAATTTTCGTGAAAAAGGTGATAATAGATAACAAAGGACCTATAGTAGGAGACATGCTATAATCAGTTAAGTACTGATTTTTAACGACTACAGGAAGACTAGTGAAAACAAAGGCTGACATAACCAGCAATCAAGTAAAACAAAAATACCGAGTTGAATTTGTATGCGGGATAAACTTTATAAGAGATCAATATCATTCACATCGTCTCACATATGTCAAAGTAGAGAAAGAAAATATATTTGACACGCCCATGAAAAATTCAATCTCTAGGATAAAATTTCTGGAAACGGTGTCAGGGTGATCTACTTTGATCTTTCTTAAGAACAACAGCTTGGTGTTCACGACAAAATTTCTGGAAACGGCGTCATGCTGATCTACTTCCACGTAGCTCGAAACAGTGTTCTTTCATAAGAACTACCCATTAAGAGATGTTTGTCACTAGATCTAAAACAATATAGACCTTGAAATCATTACAAGGGACATTAATTTTGAACTGAGGATTTTATTGCGAAATAGCATTCACTTTTGATGCAGGTCCCTTATCAGCAATACTGATTGCACCCTGGAGCTTTTTCCGCTATTGAGGCAATAAATTAAATTCTTATATGACGATCATCGATAGCATTTGTTGACATCCTTAGTGTTTCCGCAGATTAGCTTTTCGGTGAAGTAAATTATAATTTGTTCGCAAAAAAATTCTACCTAATAATAAACAATAGTAGCTCTTTATCTAAAAAAGACTCACGTAATCAGCAGCATTTGAAATATCAATATTAAACTCTAAAATCCCCTTCAAAAACAATTAAAATTTATGAGTCGATAAGATTTTCTCACAGATTATAACGGTATAGTACCAAAGAATTGATTGGCCTAGTAATAAATTGTCATAGGTAGCCGCATGGTTTGAACACTCGAGATAAAGTTAGCACTAAGTAAAACCAATTTATTGGCCACAAAATACAAAGTGTATGCTATCATCGATGGAAGTGACAAGCCAAAATATTTGATATTATTAAATAGCGAATGGAAAAGTTATTCATGAATCATGATGCATTAAAATATTGTGTTTTCTAAATTTGGAAGTCTGTTAAGGGTAGTCTAAAATTAAGACAACCTTTTGCGATAGAACATAATTTATGATTGTTTTCAATTAGGATCTTGTAAGAACATAGGTAATAGTTAGTATCATCGTCACTAATTTTAGATGAATCCAGCTGTAGAACCCAAAAATGGCCCACCTATTTCCATTTTAGAGGCGGTTGTAAGCTTGTTAATCAACTCTAAATGAAGAACATTACTCATTAGAACATGCGTTAAGTCATTAGAAAATTATTTTCATGAAAATATAATTAATTTACACACAACAACCAATAAGTGGGACATTTCCACAGCGATATCCCAAGACCTGCCCATGCCTCCCTCTCATTTCATCTTACACAAAACATAAAGAAGACACAGTGTCATCAACCCACCGCATAGCCGCATGCAGCTTGGACCGACTGCTCTCGCAACAACACAGCGAACACCACAAAAATTGTGGCCAAACCACAAGACAACCGCATTTCACTTGCGCAAGTTTCTACTTTTTACGCACAACAACAATTTATAACTCTTTTTTTTTTATTAAGACACAGAACCGCCGAATCGTTAACACTAAATCACTCAGAACTACTGCCGCTCGGCATCAAGAAGAGAAACCTTTTTATACACAATGTGTGGATTTAAATAAAAACTAAAAGTAATTTGCCAGAACGCTGAAGTCCAATAGAAATAAGATAGGCATGAAGTTTATTGATAAGAAAACAAATGAGTCAATCTTGAGTCTAACGACGAGTGATTCATATCAATTGAGTGAAGTGAGAGAAGAGGTGCGTCAATGAGTAGTCGAGTTTTTTTGTTTACAAAGGAGTTTACTCAGAGTGTGAGTTGATAAAAAGTGAAAAAGTAAGTTCTATCCACTGCTTTTCCGCGTATCTCTAAGTAATGCAATCGGGACTTTTTTGTTTACAAGAGACACTTCAAATGCACTTTGTTATTGTGTTTTGAGAACACTGAAACTGAGTACTACACTTAATAAATTTCAAATTTGAGTGTGTTCCCTTATCTTCCACTTATATACATATATTGGTATTTTTTTATTTTAATCTGCTTCATCTAAGCAATAAATTGCTCCTTCAATCGATAATGAATATAAAAAAGAAAGCTGAAAACTAATTTGTTAATTATGAGAGATTGAATCAATCCGTTATAATATTATTTGTAATTATTTTTGAAAAAAAAAACCTGAATTTTAAAGTTTTTGGACCTTTTAAGCGGCATAAAATGGAATAATATATTTTCCAAAATCGTAAAAATCTTTTAAATTTAAATAATTATTGCTAAATCATAATTTTCATGCAAATAAGTGTTTATGTATCATTCACAGATGAGTGTACTTCAAAGCCCATCACACTATGCATATAAAGGGTGATTTTTTAAGAGCTTGATAACTTTTTTTAAAAAAAAAACGCATAAAATTTCATCGGTTCTTTATTTGAAACGTTAGATTGGTTCATGACATTTACTTTTTGAAGATAATTTCATTTAAATGTTGACCGCGGCTGCGTCTTAGGTGGTCCATTCGGAAAGTCCAATTTTGGGCAACTTTTTCGAGCATTTCGGCCGGAATAGCCCGAATTTCTTCGGAAATGTTGTCTTCCAAAGCTGGAATAGTTGCTGGCTTATTTCTGTAGACTTTAGACTTGACGTAGCCCCACAAAAAATAGTCTAAAGGCGTTAAATCGCATGATCTTGGTGGCCAACTTACGGGTCCATTTCTTGAGATGAATTGTTCTCCGAAGTTTTCCCTCAAAATGGCCATAGAATCGCGAGCTGTGTGGCATGTAGCGCCATCTTGTTGAAACCACATGTCAACCAAGTTCAGTTCTTCCATTTTTGGCAACAAAAAGTTTGTTAGCATCGAACGATAGCGATCGCCATTCACCGTAACGTTGCGTCCAACAGCATCTTTGAAAAAATACGGTCCAATGATTCCACCAGCGTACAAACCACACCAAACAGTGCATTTTTCGGGATGCATGGGCAGTTCTTGAACGGCTTCTGGTTGCTCTTCACCCCAAATGCGGCAATTTTGCTTATTTACGTAGCCATTCAACCAGAAATGAGCCTCATCGCTGAACAAAATTTGTCGATAAAAAAGCGGATTTTCTGCCAACTTTTCTAGGGCCCATTCACTGAAAATTCGACGTTGTGGCAGATCGTTCGGCTTCAGTTCTTGCACGAGCTGTATTTTATACGGTTTTACACCAAGATCTTTGCGTAAAATCTTCCATGTGGTCGAATAACACAAACCCAATTGCTGCGAACGGCGACGAATCGACATTTCACGGTCTTCAGCCACACTCTCAGAAACAGACGCAATATTCTCTTCTGTACGCACTGTACGCATTCGTGTGGTTGGTTTAATGTCCAATAAAGTAAACTGAGTGCGAAACTTGGTCACAATCGCATTAATTGTTTGCTCACTTGGTCGATTATGTAGACCATAAATCGGACGTAAAGCGCGAAACACATTTCGAACCGAACACTGATTTTGGTAATAAAATTCAATGATTTGCAAGCGTTGCTCGTTAGTAAGTCTATTCATGATGAAATGTCAAAGCATACTGAGCATCTTTCTCTTTGACACCATGTCTGAAATCCCACGTGATCTGTCAAATACTAATGCATGAAAATCCTAACCTCAAAAAAATCACCCGTTATTACCTCCTTAAATACTCAAGATTACAATTCAGATCGCTTGACAACCAAAGATGAGTTATCAAATACCTTTTTTTAATCAATGTAGTATATGAAACAGAGTGTCACAATGGACAGTCGAATCTGTCTCAGTGAGATACTCAGCATTTGCGGAGATCTTCCCCTTAACCTAACCTAACCTAACCTAGTATATAAAACAACTGAAGATCAAATTCTATTGTTAAGTGGATGGATAGTTCTAAGACTAATTAATAAAGCTGTTACGAAAAAATCTTTCACGAGTATATGATATGAATGGGAACGGTTCACATATGACAAATTAAGCTTTAAATCAAATGTGAAAATCCGAAGAACGCTACTATGTATGGTTTCATGCTTTCTTTCAGCTTGTAAGTGCTCTAAATACATGAAAAATTACGACCGGCTGACTGCTTTGAATATTAATAGCTGAGCAAATGAATGGTGTTGAGTAGGTTCAATTAAAAACTATTTGGAAGCTAAGGTACATACTTACATACACAGTACTATAATATACTTTACAATAAAGAATGCAAAACTTGAAATTGTAGTTCCATGAATTTTTGTTTGTAAACAACAATACCTTCCGAGAAATGCTTTGTATTGCTACAAAAATAAGAAAAAATCAAATAGATACAATTATTTATTTATACAAACGAATGTGTTGAGTATGACTGAGTAGGGGAGTAAGTCAAAGATGACCGCAAATTGCAGCGAGTAAGAAAGTCACGGTATTCAGTTCGAGCAATAAACAAATTGTATTGACCTTGAATATGCAACTGTCCTACCTTTGTAATACAAATTTTATTTTTAAAGCTTTATTTGATCTTATTTAATAAGGAATACTCATCAGATAAATCAAAAACATATATAGAGGATCGCTTCCTATCAATGAGGGATAAAGCAACTCACAATAAAGGAAAATCAGAAAAATTAATATTTGTTCGGGTTTAGTACATATCAGCTACACATTATTCATTTACAGCAACGCATTGAAATCCCCGCATTGAATGAAAAGTACTCACTTGACCAACTCAGCTTTCTTTGTTCTAACTGAAGCGCTCAAATCGCCATTGAGCAGCGCGCTCCATGTCCAGCTCAGACTGCCGGCTATTTATGCAAATGCAAACGCGTTTAGCGGCTTAGTGTGAGTCCGCGATTACTCGAGTGCGGTTTAGAACGGCGCAACTGTAACAAACTGGAAAGCAAATAGAACATACAAGCCGAGAAAAAAAGTAAAAATAATCATAAACAATTTTATCAGCGGCTTAAGTGAACTTTCATTATTCCACTTTTCGTTTTATTTTTGTGTAGTTTCCAGTTCTTTTCTGATTGGTATTGCGCAGAGCGCGTGTGTGTACGCGTTTTAGAAGCTATAAATTCTATGTGCGTGCCATTGTGTTTGTGAATAAAATGCATTCGACTGCAAGTAGCTGCCCATTCGGCAGTTCCCTGAAGATTTTCGTTATTTTCTTATTATGTGCGCTGCATAACAACTTGTGCGAAGCGCGGCCACAGCGCGCAGAGCATGAAGAAATAGCGGCTGGAAAGAAATGCGGTTATGAGGTGAGTGATAAGACAGTGCTATGAATACAGCATATGTATATAACTATATATAAATTTATTTTTTTTATTTACTTTACATGTAATCACAGATACTTTAGCGTATAATATATGCTTGTTTAAATTATTATTTAAAAATATACTTTTTTATCTATTGACAAGATCTTTAACAGCGAAAACATGGAATTCCAATATAAATGTTTTGAAAATTTATTTATTTAATTCTTGTGTAGTTTGTAGTCAATATCTTCATATTTATTTTTTCGGTTTATTTTAAAACAAACACGAACCATTACGAATATAAATTTCAAGATAAACATAAAGAAATTAAAAAATTATTTGAAAGAGCGTCCAGCTCTGATACTATATTATAGTTGACTTCATTTATAAGATATCTCTAAATACATATCGATATGCTTCCGTAATAAGCTTGTCAAAGCTGTGCTTAATGCTATTTGTAATGCATCTGAAATATGAAATTAATTGCGAAATCATATTTCGGTCCTTTAGATCAATATACACCCTATTCCTCATCACTCCCTACACCCATATATAATCCAATTTTCAATCAATAAATTTTCTTCCCACACTCAAAAAATGTCACAGAGCTGCCCCAAAACCAAACCCAACATGTTGAATGTCCATCTGGTGCCACACACCCATGACGATGTGGGCTGGCTGAAGACAGTCGATCAATATTATTATGGCAGCAAAACACTTATACAAAAGGCGGGCGTGCAATATATTTTAGACTCGGTAGTGCAGGAACTGTTGCGCGATCCCGAAAAGCGTTTCATCTATGTTGAGTCGGCATTCTTCTTCAAATGGTGGCGTGAACAGGAACCCGAACTACAGCAGCAAGTGAAAATGCTGGTGAACGAGGGACGGCTGGAGTTCATTGGTGGCGCCTGGAGTATGAATGATGAGGCGACAGCGCATTATCAGAGTATTGTCGATCAGTTTACCTGGGGCTTGCGGTAGGCTACATGTAATTTATAAAATATTTGATTTAAATTTAATGTTTTTAGGCGCCTCAATGACACTTTTGGTGAGTGTGCGCGTCCACGCATCGGTTGGCAGATCGATCCGTTTGGGCACTCACGTGAAATGGCTTCAATGTTTGCGCAAATGGGTTTCGACGGTCTCTTCTTCGGACGTCTAGATTACCAGGACAAAATGGAGCGTTTGACGACCAAAACAGCGGAGATGATATGGCGCGCTTCGGCTAATTTGGGTGCGTGTTATTTGCATTGAAATTAAATTTATTCTTGTTTAAAATTAAAAAGTATACATCGAAAACTATAAGTACATATAACTACTTAACATTTTCAGATGATTCCTCTAATCTCTTCACTGGCGCTCTATATAATCAATACCAACCACCACCCGGCTTTTGCTTCGACATACTTTGCGCTGACGAGCCGATAATCGACGCCAAGCATAGTCCAGATAATAATGTTAAGCGCCGCGTAAGTTAATCATTACTTTAACATGTAATCATAAGTAATTAAAAAGGAATGCAATTATATACGTACCTTAGGTGAATGATATTTTGAAATTCATTGATCAACAAGCACCATTCTATCGCACTAACAACATAATCATAACGATGGGAGGCGATTTTACGTACCAGGATGCGAATGTCTATTTCAAAAACTTGGATAAACTGATAAGGTTTGCTAATGAATTAAGCGAGAACACATATTCGAAACAATATTGGCAAAAAGTTGATGAAAAGGTTGCTGAAAAGGGTGGCAAAATTTATGATTACAGCTTTGAAGGATAGCATTAAATTAGTTCACGACAACAGCTTAGAAAACTAAAGACATTTCTCTCATTTCTCATCCACGTCGAATCTTGAATGGCATATGGCTTAAATAGTTTTGTCTGCTATGTTTTCGATATATTCCAATACCTGCCCTTTACCATTTCCGATCGTGTTTAGCTTTGAGTTTCTTTCATCATATTATATCTTTTAGGTCGATGAATTCATCGCAATTTCACGCAATATGTCCAAGGGCTATCGCACCGATAACATACTCGTTACAATGGGTGAAGATTTTCACTATCAAAATGCGAATAGCTGGTTCAAGAACCTCGATAAGCTAATCAAGTGAGTAGAAAGCAAAGCTAAAGCAAAATTTTCGGCAACCCTCAACAACTTTGGCGCCATTATCTAAATTCTTAAATACATTCATGTCTACCAGTTAGCAGAAACCAGCTCACAACCTTCTTCTAATACATCACAGATACACAAATGAGCGACAAGTGAATGGTTCCAATGTAAATCTACTCTATTCGACGCCCTCCTGTTATTTGAAGTCCCTGCATGACGCTGGTATAAGTTGGCCCACAAAGGACGACGATTTCTTCCCGTACGCCTCCGATCCGCACGCCTATTGGACGGGTTACTTCACCTCTCGGCCTACACTAAAGCGTTACGAACGCGTTGGCAATCATTTTCTCCAGGTTTGTAAGCAGCTCACCGCTATGGCACCCAAAACCGCCGGCCAATTCGATCCACATCTCTCATTCATGCGCGAAATGATGGGAGTCATGCAGCATCACGACGCAGTCACCGGCACCGAAAAGCAGGCGGTTGCTGCCGACTATGCGCGTCATCTGGAAGTAGCTATTCGCGCATGTGCCACCAATACAAAGGAAGTTCTGAATCAGTTGACTGTGGACACCGCCGTGCCCACAAGTGTTACAGAGTCTGGAGCACGTGAACGTCGTTGGGCTACTGGTCCCAAAAAAGAATACACCTTTAAATTTGAAACGTGTACGTTGCTCAATATTAGTTCGTGCGCCGTGCCCGAGCAGGCGGACAAATTTATTTTGACTTTGTACAACCCATTGGCGCGAACGGTTTCGGAATTCGTACGTGTACCAGTGCCGGACGTTAACTATGAGGTTAAGGATTTCGACGGTAAGTGTGAAGCAAATAAAATCGCGTACATTAAATGTATAATTTTACTTTTATTTCGCAGACGTGACAATGGAGACGCAGTTCTTACCAGTACCTACGCCAGTTCAGGATCTCAACTTCCGAAAATCTAGCGCACTCTATGAACTTGTTTTCCTTGCAAATTCGCTGCCGCCACTGGGCTACAAGTCTTTTTATATAACAAAAACAAATGGCAACCGCATGAAACCAGTAGCGGATCCCGTAAACGAGTCGAGCTTCACAAGCATAGGAAACGAGGTAAGTTCTTGTATATTTGCGACTAAAGCTCATCGTTCTTCATTTTCGGTATTTTAGTATATTCGACTCAACTTCGACACAAACGGATTTCTTGTGACTGTCACAGCTGACGGCATGACACGCATTATTAACCAAGAATTTGTGTATTACGAAGGCGCTATAGGCAACAACCGCGAATTCCGTAATCGTTCTTCGGGTGCATATATTTTCCGCCCCGCACGCGATCAAGTCCGTTCGATTTCTCTGCAACCGAAACTCAAAGTCTACCGCGGTAATCTCGTCGAAGAGGTCCATCAACAATTCAATGAGTGGGTCAGTCAAGTAGTGCGTGTGTATCGACAACAGCACTATGCTGAATTTGAATGGCTCGTGGGGCCGATACCAGTGGATGACGGTAAGGGCAAAGAGATCGTTAGTCGTTTCAACTCGGATATAAATTCAGCGGGTATCTTCTATACTGACTCTAATGGACGCGAAATGCTTAAGCGTAAACGAGATCATCGCGATACTTGGAAGGTCAAATTATTGGAACACACCGCTGGCAATTATTATCCCATCACCACAAAGATCGCATTGGAGGATGAAAATGCACGCATGGCCATATTAACGGACCGCGCACAGGGCGGCAGCTCCATGGGTGCTGGCTCTTTGGAACTGATGGTTCATCGACGTTTATTGCATGACGATGCCTTCGGTGTTGACGAGGCCTTGAATGAGACCGCTTACGGAGAGGGTTTGGTAGCCCGTGGCACACACTATCTAGTTGTGGGTTCATCAAACAAACGGCAAAGTCCAACAACACAGGCAATCGAACGTTTTACACAGTTGCGCAAATTATTACCCGTCTGGAGTTTCTTCAGTGACGCTAAGAATATAGCCTATGATGATTGGCGTCAGAACTTTACTAATATTGTGAGTACATAAGTCTCTTTTTGTCCTTTAATATCCGAATTAATGTTTTCTTAATATTACAGTTCACCGGCATAGAGTTGGAGCTACCGAAAAATATCCACCTTATGACCTACGAACCGTGGTATGAGAACGAAGTGCTCGTACGCTTCGAGCACATACTTGAGAAGGATGAAGACCCCGAGTACTCAAAGGCCGTACAGTTCAATGTTCAAAGCGTATTGTCGAGCTTAAAAATCGCTGATATGCGTGAAACTACGCTGGCAGCAAATGCTTGGTTGGGCGATAACAAACGTATGGAATTCGTGCCGGATTCGCCTGAGGTAGCCTACAACTCTTATGGCATTTACCAAAAGTCACTTGAGCACCAGCTTTTGTTAAGAGCCGACCGACCTCTACTGGGTGCTAAATACTACAACCAAGCGAAAATCTCTAAGGGAGAAGAAGAAGATGATGAACAACTAGCAGTGCAAACGAACCGTCTAAAACGTGTGACCGAGGAGTCCCAGGAACTGAATCGCGAGCGTGCAGAGAAGCTGCGTAAGCTTAAGGTGCCAAGGCAGACTTTGCCGGAGAACTATGCAAACGGCGATGATCGTTTCCTCATAGAACTGAGTCCAATGGAAATGCGCACCTACATACTCACTTTGCAGAAAGACAATTGAAGCGAAGTAAAAGACGGTGGTGATTTTTGCAGTTAATATTTTGAACATACAGTTATGTAGTTGTACATGAAAATCTCGCATGCTATATATATGCATTGAGTATAAAGTGAAATATATTGTAGTGGAATGATTAACTAGATTAGTGGTCGAGGCAGCTGCGGGTCTCCCAAATAAATAAATACATATATGCACAAATTGAGCTCGCACTTTCATTTCTCCAATTCATGCGCCATAATCCATTTTCGACTCTGGTTGATTATCACGCAGGCCTCTTTGTTCGGTAATCTTAAATTGCAGCAATACAACCAAATAGGTGGCCATAAAGGTGAGGTTCTGCAAGGGTACAATAAATAATTACATCAAATTACATGCGCCACTCTCTCTCTCTACTCACCGATGAAAAGAGCTCACGATTAATATTTGCGTAATCATCCAAGTTCATTATGGGCGGTGTCTTCGCAATCGCGAGCAAAAACATTTGCACCTCTCGCTGCGTGGCCGTATCCAAAGCAATTAAATTGACATTGAGCAATTTCGTTTGGAAATCCAAGCCCACTTTGCGCGACGCATGATGTGCCTCATTGCAGATTATATACAACAGACTCATGCAATAGAACATAATGACGAATAGTCCGATTTCCTTGTACGTTGCGCCATGATCCATGATCTCACTTATCGAACCATAGGCGGCAGTGAGTGTTGTGAAGAAGACGACCAAACAGTACATACCATACATATTTGAGTAGGCTTTGCCTGTGGGGAGAGTGAAAGAAAAACGACATTTGTGAGTTAAGTGGTAGATCTATGACTGATATAATGTAGAAAAGTTCGTGGGGATTGTTTATTTGAGATAAAAACTAATCTTAAGGTAGAGTGGAACACATTGCGGAACGATTTTGTTTGAACATACGATCAGAAGTCTCGTAAGCTCTCTAAAGAAATTAGATTCCACACTTTTTAGGTCGAATAACATTATTAACGTTGAACAAAGTTTAACCCTCTTGCACCCAGAATTCACTATTTAAGATATGATTACTGAAAGACAGACTGCACTAGAAACTTATCAACGAACACTGGGTCCATTTTAGTAATAGGTTCGTCATCGCCTTACCCAACTGCTGCATCATGAGACTCAGATCCACCCATAAGTATCTAAACTCGGTCAACTTTTCTGCTGGTTTGTCGCTTTTAAGGGTTAATTCCAAGTGTTCTGCAAGGGCTTCACTAACCGTGCCAAAAGCATTGCAATTTATGTACCTAAAGAGAAACAGAAATTCGAAATAGAATAGAAATAGATTTAGAAGTAGAATAATTTAGCTTTCGAAAGCAATAACCGATCACCTTAAAAAATTATCTCATTCATTCAACATACCACAAGCTGCAGAAGCAATTCAGCATCGCAATGATGGGATAGTAAGCGAACGTGTACCAAAACTCAAAGTCCGGTTGCAAAATGTACTGCGAAACATTGACGGCAATACTCAGCGCCCACGAGAATATGCAGAGACCCCAGGTGAGGCGATATAGATTCGGAAACACAATGGGCGCACCGGTGACACGCCAAAACTTATATTGGTAATTCGTCCACATGTTCTTGAAAATCGCCACCTCCGGACCGTGACGCCAACTCGCCACCGGCAACAGAAAATGCGTAAACAACAAACTGATGAAGATGATATTATAGATTGCCTCGTCGAAATGCTTGTCCGGCTGTTCGATGAAACTCTTGACGCGCGCACGCAGCACCATCGCCACAATGAATGTCTCGAGCGAGAAAATGCATATCGCATATAGCATTTGATGCGATCTCCACGAAAAGCCAGTGCGTGGCAAATTATTGTCGGGCGGATTGCGATGAATGGGCATTATGCCCATAATCTGAAAGAGCACGAGTAAGCTCTTCGTTGTCTTGTAGAAGGAGTCGTGCTCGTCCAGCAGGCGTGCATCGTCCAGTGTCGATTGTTTGCGTATATAGTATTCGGTGGATTTGCTGCCCTCTTGTGCGCGCTTCTGCATTTGAATGCGGTGGCGGTGCTCATCTTCGAGAAACTCCCGTTGACCGGGATTGAAGAGCGGCACAATGCGCGGCGGTTTATCCAAAATCGTCGAACCGTCGTGATTCTTCACCCAGAAACTCATAGTGACTGATTCAAATTATCGAAAATTTTCATTAGCAGCTAGAAAGGAAGTCAGTAACGGTATTGATTTGCGCATTTATTATGCGGTGATGAGTTATGCGATGGGCGAAGCCGTGTAAATAAATATTGTTTAAGCACGCATTTAAGCTTTTCGGTGCACACAATAATAGTGTTTAGTAAATAGTAGTAATTCGTAGTAAATTGCGTTGAAAATCGGTAAAATGTTGTTATACTCAAGGAATCTATATATGTGTAGTGGTAGCTACTAAACACCGGAAGTGGCTGTTTATTTATAAACTTCACCTCGCTATTAATATCTATAACCTCTCAGATACCATAGCAAGCGCAATGAAAAGTAGTAAAAGAACTCAATGGCACCCAACACGCTGAAACCAAGGAACAATCCCGCCGCGCCACCAACAGCAACTGCAATGAATTAATTATTGCACAACCAAAAATACTAAACGCCACCATTATTTCCATCACTCACCCAACAAATCGGTAAAAGTAAAAATCACTTGTCGTTTCAACAACTCCAGTGGCCAAGTGGTTACTTCAAGGCCGACAGTGAAACCAGTCTGAAACACATTGAGGTTTGCTAAAACCTAATATTCAAATGAGAAATAATCATTACAATTTGGAAATACTCGCTGGTATTAATGTCTGTATGTATCACTAGAGGCAGCAAACAGTAATTTTACAGATGAGGCTTTAAAGGACGTGTTGGGACTTAAACAGTTAATGAAAGATAATCCCTATCGTTTAAGTGTATTTGAATAAAGACCCGGATGTATGGCATTTGTCACCATAACAGAAGTAGAATGTGGCTGTTCTTCTAAGAGTCTGTAGAGCCGGATCTTCTAACTTTTACTGCTATCAACAAGCGGATACATTCCCACGACCATCGGTTCTATATAACAGACCCGGATTTTTATATTACCAAAACGGCTGGAGTTCATAGAAATATGACTGAGTATATTATATAAATTTCAGATAGCTCATTTGTCATTTGCCAAGAAGTTCTTTTGAAAATACGCACCGATATACCATATTTAAGAACCTTAAATGAACTAAGATACTCTTTTCATGTATATTGCTTGCTCTCTCTTTGGTTTTTAAGGAAATTAATTTCACTAAGAAGCTCACTTCTTAGTTTCCTAAATGTGAACATTTCCAAAGAGTCATTGGCCTTTCTAGCCTTTTCAATTGTCAATATATATCGAAGTCTTACCTCTACACTTTTTACCACTACAATGCTATTGAAACAAGAGTCCATACAATGGCAATGTGTTGTCTTCCGAGCTTTTGAACTGTGTAAACGGCGAAAGTATTCTAAAATTAATAGGGATTTGAAAAAAAAATATTTTCGACACTATTATTAAGACCCTATGTTCCACCTAGGAACTACGGGACATATATAATACGGTAAATACCTGCATTTTTAGCCACGCAGGACTTTAGCGTTGTGTACGAGCAAACCGGCTTCGGATTCTTAACTGTAAAACTGAATATATAAACTGATCAAAGGTCTCTTTATATTTTCAACTCACTTCGATTCGGATAGAAATGCGGTATACATTTGCATTTCTTGTAAACCAGATTTAGTCGACATTCCTGCATGCAAAAGCTTTTAGTGTAAATTTCAAAATGCACCAAATTCGACTCATGCGGAAAGCGGCAATTGCGTTGAGCCACTGTGGTAGATCTGCAAGCATTTGAAAATAGATGAAAAAATAATTCTATAAACTAAAAAATTTCATATTGATCTTAGAAATTGGATTAAGCTAACTTTTCATAACCGTCTTCGGCAATTATTTCTCGTGTCTCCGCTTTGTAGTACACGGCCTCGTTGGTATAGAAGAACTTTTGCTCAATTTTTAAGGCATCATGTGAAGAGTGTATGAAAACCTGCAGAGTTGAATAATTTAGGATACAACATGCTTCTTCATAAACTCCACCAACTCACCCCAATACTTTCGAAAGCCTTCGGTACCGATAAAATCATCAATATACTATCGAAGTAACTACCCAAAAGCACGTTAACATGTTCCTTGTTGATCTTCGGATATTTCCCGAACAAAATATAGCGTGCTGTATACTCATTGTGTAAATAGCTGTTAGCCAAATAGCAAATGCCGAATTCGGTTAGCACTTGACGCACAAGGAATTCCTTAAAGCCATCATTCAGCCGTATGCGCTCATTTTCATCCTCCATCTGTGTGAAATCGGTGGTTAGATTATATATCAAGGACATGTACTGAGCAGGCCGCAAACGCAAGCGATCCAGCGTGCTATCGATGCTCGGACGTACAGTTATATTGTCGAAGTTGAAATATGTCGAATTGGCCAAGGTCTCAAGGAATATATAGAAATCCTCTTTCGGCTGACCGGTTATTTTCTTTTTGCTTGAGTGAATGAGAAATGGAAAAAACATTTATTTTTTGCTTTACATAAAAGTTATGTTAACGGTAAAATTCTAACGTACTGACAATACTTATCGAAGAGCTCCTGGCTTAGACGGCGCATAGGACAGACAGTGAGGCTGGGTACTGGTGTGCGCCAGAAGTAGAAGTCACGCTCTAGACCCATCACGGTGCTCTTAGTCTTATACTTATCCATCGTTTGCAGACCCGTGAAGATGCACATGCCAACAGAAACTATCAAGAGTAACAGCCAAAAAATACTTTCGGGAGTTTTCATGAAAATAATTATATTATTAAATTATATTATTTTAAGCTTACTTCAACCACTGTCTTCTTTTCCAACTTACTGTTCAATCAAAATCAGCTGCTCTCTAACCAAATATGCGAAGCCGTGTATGCAACTTTCGGTGAAATAATTTTTTATATACAGTCCAATGCGCTTCAACCAACGAAAATTTCCACAAAACGCCTGTTTTCGCGCTTGTGGCTTGTGTTTAGACGGCTGTACTTGTATGTACATTTCGTAGAAATATTGACTGACTGTCCGTTAGCTGCAACAGCAAATGCCTTTTTATGCAATCACTGGGCTTATAGACCTCAGGTGCCATAACAAATAGTATACTTCATTGAATCGTATCGTGTTTAATTAAATATTCAAAACGACAAGCGAAATCCATTTACATTTTGCAGTGCATTAAATTTTTATGGATTGCTGATACAGACATATCTACAGAAATACTAGAGAACTTTCATCATTGAAATGAATTTTAGTATCATTTAAAACTTCAGCGGGTTTGAATACCTTAACACGGTAAAACACTTAAAATCTAACAAGCTTCCAAAGAACTGTATATGTATAAAATTTTTAGAAAAATATAGAACTGGATCAACATGGGATCGAATAGGACTACAATAGCGTCACATCAGCTTAGGTTATAATTTGATTGTATAAAACGTTCATTATAACTCAGCCTTCCTTAAATCTAGATGAAAGTTCAACTGCTCTGTAAAAAATTGTTCTTAAAGCTCTCATGCCACCGCAAACAGTATCAGAATCTTGGAACATATGTAAAGCACGAAATAGAGTCACAAAGAGCCTAATATTTCAAGCATAACGAATGTCTTCTGCAAAAGCTGTCATCCGGCAAAGCTTCCGGGAGCGTTAATCGAAAATATAAATTTTAAATCTTCTATTAAGCTATACAAAAATTTTTGTAAACTTTTCCCAAAGGAACTAATATTTCAAACAAAACGATATAAATTTTATCAAAGATAATTATATCGATAATCGAAGATATAAATTTTAAAGCTTATATTCGACTTTACAAAACTTTCTGTAAACTTTCCTCCGAGAGTAGCGGAAGCTGGGAACATACCTCAAAGCGATTTAGTGTCACAAAAGCTCAACAGCAGCCGGCCTAATATTTGAAACAGAGCGAAAATCTCGATCGAAAGCTTTCATCGTCAGAAAAGCTTGCCGAAAGCACTAGAAAACCAATAAAAAACGATTTTTTTTTTTAGTTTTCCTTACAAAAGAGTGAAATTTATTAATTAGTAAAATATTATTTTTTTTGCACTTCGTTTTTTATAGTATGTACTTTTGTTTGTTTGTCAGTTTTATGCTAAATGTTCGCTTAAACTTAAAAAGTGAAAAATAATAATTATAATAATTTGAGTAAATATGTTTTTTTATAAATTAGTTATAAAATATTACTGAATTATTACATTTTCATATAAAATATTAGACAGAAACATAAAACTATTAGAACACATTAGTTAAATTATTGCATTTAGTTTTTTCTTTCTAAAATAAATAACACGGTTTAATAGAAATTCGAACTCTTTACCGAGTAAAGCGTAGGTGAAAAGTGTTTTTAATTGCAATATAAACATGAAATGGAACACTAAAGGTTAGGATCCATTTGAGTTAACGGATTACTAAAATTACGCTCGTATTGTATTTTCGTTTTAAATAGCAAAATAATAATTTCGAAATATTTCTTTAAATTCTAAGTAAGTGACGGGATTTGAATGAGACACAAAACATCAGAAAGTTTCTTTTTTTACAAAAAATAGACTGTTTCAAGTGATCTAAAGCTAAATTCCAGCACTTCAATGCAAACCCGGTTATTCGGTTATGTGAAAAATTTCATTACTGCCAGTACAAATGTATATGTACGTCTGTATATGGAATGTGCCTTACAAATAAATACATATACAATATTAATTAAACTCAAAGATAAAATATAAAATAATTACTAGCTCAGTTTTTGTTTAATTTACGAGCATTAATTTACAGAACTCAAAACGAATATCAACTAATAAAATTATGCCTAACTTCATAATTATAAATACTTAGAAAATGCTTACGTGTAAAGCTTAATTGCACGCAAAAGCTTTTGGATAAATATTTTTTTGTTTTAAGAATTTGCAGTAATTAAACAAATCGCATCGATTACTTCCGTAGCTTTTTCGTAGATAAAAAAGAGTACAAATCGTTTGCTACGCTATGCAAATAAGAATACTACACTTTTTTCTCTTCAAATACATATAAAACGTAAAATAAAATAAAAACAAAAATTATGCTAAACTAAATTTTGCAGCATATTCTATTGCTAAGTAACACTCCACGCAGTTTTGTGTGCCTGTGATTAGGCAGCACCGCAGGAGTAACAGCAATTTTGCTTGTAATAATCGTAATTGCAGAGCTTCGCCTTGACGGCCCACTGACAGTTGTTGAACTCGTCCACGCAGGAGACCGCCACATCATTCTGCAACAGCTCCAAATGGGGTTCTGAAATATTAATTTTTTTGACTTAACATTATCAAAAACAACACTTCTTCAAATATATAACTTACCATCACATCTTTGCGTATTACAGCTGCGATAGATCGGTTCGCGCAGCGAGTACCGACACTTAGCCGATTCGCGCATTGCCGCTTCGCGTTCATCGTACTCCAAACATTTGACTGAACGTCGCTGAGTGCCACCATCACACGATTTCGAACACTAAACCAAACAGAGAAGAGAAAAGAGCTCATAGAATTATACTTCTCCCAAATATAATAATTTTTCAAAATACCTCCGACCATTCAGAGTAATGCCAACGAGGTCCGCAGTATTCCACTTCCTCGTGCAAACAATTCTCCACCAATTGTGGCTTCAGCTCCGGCTTACAATCCTCATCCTTCACTATTTCATGATTGTGTATGCAATAAACCAGGCGACTGCGTGTCAGATTGAAGCAGTTTCCATTGCATGGTGACCACGGTCCAGCGAACCATTCGCCCACTTCGCAATCACGTTCTCGTTCACATGGGCGCGTGATCTCAGGCGTGGTACGCGAGTCACAGCGCTCAGTATTCGGCTTTGTGCGATCGCAGAAAATCGTACGATACTCAACACCTGCACCACAATCGGCCGAACAGTATTGGTTCCAATCGGACATTAGCCAAATGCCGGATTTGTCATTCTTGTCACGCCCACGATGCTGCGTACCGTTGGCGCCTGCATGTGCCGTGCGATAGCGTGCAGCATGTGATCGACGTCGAGTCTTTGGGCAGTCGCATGGTTTGCGCGGATTGGGCATCTCATCGGTGCATGCTGAGTTGTCCACGTGTATAACAATGCCGGAAGCGAGCTCTTGCACACAGCTTATATCACGCTCGCGATAACCTTCGCCTTGCTGGCAATGGCATTCGCTCCAGTCCTCTATGCGCCAATAAGCGGGGCAAGGTTGTGTGTTGCAACGCAGTAGATTTTCATTAAGCATTGGTTTCTCCGAATGCATACAACGGCGTTGCGAATAGTAACGAATGGGATTCTCGCGCACACAGCGTACAATTGGTGTCTGTATGCCACCACCGCAGGTTTTAGAGCATGCGCTGAAGCCAACCACCTTCCAGTTGAAGCGACGTCGACGACCCGAACGCGAATTGCTGGCAAAACTTTCTTCCGGTCCATTTTTCAGAAAACCTTCACTCTCCACTGACAACTCATTCTCCTCGGAGTCCGATGTTATAGGCAGCAGATATTCATACTTGATGCCCGGGTTCGTTGACCTGCTATATATCTGTTGCAGACAAGATTAGGCTTCAATAAGCAACATATTAAGTATTTAAGTAGTATAATACCCACCATTAACTCTAACATGTCCCTTATGGGTCCCAAGCAAGTAATCCATTCGGTTACACCAGCACCATGCTGTAGTCCATCGATGCGATGATAGTCGAAAACCGCACCCACTGCTTCGTAGGCGCCACTATCTGAAGCCACATTATCGCCATTAAATATATATTTTTGATCGGGTGTACGCAGCACTGCAAGAGAGTAATATGTGTAATGAAGTTGTCGAACAAATTCGAATTATTTCTAGCAAATTATGCTCATACCCAGTAAATTTATGCTGTTTCCCAGTTCGGTTATAGAAATATTCGAAGATCCCGCTGGTATTGTGGCCACGTGCACATAAGCGTCTTCCGGTAATGGATCGCGCGTAAATATACCCGTAATTGGACGACAAATCAAACCGCCGCAGCTGACTGAACCGCTGTTGGCCGAGAGTCCAGTGATAATGCCAGTGGCATGGACGGCCTGGAAGAATTGAAAAAAGATATAAACGATAAAAGATATTATTATATCGAAAAACGATATTTATATTGAGCTTTTGTTCTTAGTAGAAAAGTTTAGCGAAGTTATGTAGCTCATATCGCAGTGTTGCAGTGTTCTAATCGTCCACGACTGAGTTGAGATTAGATAGGATTTATACAAGGTTCGAAACACAATAACTATTCGAGTTAACGCTTATTATGAAGAAGAGCTTTCAACCGAAACAAAAGTTAGTACAAAGCTTTTTTAATAGTCAGGTAAAGCTTTTAAGATCTTGACTTACCTTTCCTTTTTCAAAAATATAATACATATATATAAATATACTATATATATTATTTAATTATAACTTAGATATTAACTCACCAAGTAAGCCAGCAAAAGCTTCTCCAACATTTTCAACCGCCCAAAAGCTTTTCAAATTCAGATTCAAAATTGTAGTTGTGTATGTTGTCAATGAAATCTTCTAAAATTATGTTCGTACATAAGTTGTTTGAATAGAAAAAAAACACGACTTAAAAACTAACACAAATCGTACTAAAATCGACGGCGTTTAGCGATGGTCTGCAGTTTCACAAAGATATACAATAAATCTTGCTTAGCCATTGAATAGAGCAAACTATTAGCATATTAAAGACTCACGAAACCTGAACTGTCAAGAAGCGCTTCAATTTATGTTGTGCGTATTCTGAAAATTGATTTAGTTATAATTAAATGACAAGTAGCTTAAAATCTGGCGTGGCAAGATCATTATCAATGAAATCAACATTTCCTAACAAATGCCGAGCTTATGTTAAACATGAGCGCCCATAAAATGTAACATGTACAACTTAATGGCTTTAATGCGAAGCCCGGCGAGTGGAGCCCTTGAAATCCGACATAAATCTACACAAATGATGTCTCTATAGCTTTTCATGGGCGCTGTATTTGTGTAGCATACTTTCATTTATTGCCTGCGAAAACTATTATAAAATATTAATGACGGTTTTTTTGGTTTCAGCCTAATTTATTGCCTTATAATACTAGGTGGGACAATGGGGGTACCTTGCGCGCACACGTATTGTCATTTTAATTAAGAGTGTTAATTTCGGCACTCAACCGCGCATAATTAAAAGATAGATTATAAATACGCATATTTATTCATTCATAATTTAGGCAGTTTAACTATGGACTATAGATGTTGGGTTACCGAAATTTACATAAACGGTCTCCGAATGGGGAATGTATGCATTTCAAGCGTCACAGCAGGAAGCGCTACCGAATTCGAAGACTAGAAGTATTAATGGTTTATATATAGTATACCTTTCCAAAAAGTTAGAAAAAAATCTAGGAACATCAAATGAAGCGTTACAATTATTACACACAAATAGGAGTCATAAAAATATTCGCATAAAATCGCAAAGAACACGAAAATTTCTTTGTACACGCACACAATGCGCGATCACTCACGCAATCGCTGAATTTATTACCGCTATCTGTGTTTTATGGCAAATAAATCGCACATAAAAAATGATCTATGCCTATTTTTACAGTTCACAAATGTCTCACCAACGTGTGGATAAATGCATTTTATTCTCCGCATTTGCACTTTGATCCACTCCACACACACATAACAAATTAATCAGTGAGATCACACAGTATGTTTGCCGGCAATTTACATCTTCATAGATACACTTAACAACCTAACAGCAGTTAAATTGTTGTTGCTTGTTGTGATTTATAAACGCAAGCAAAGAAATGCGTAGAAAGTGATGTTCTCTGAGCCACACGCCAAACTTGAGCGCCTGAAACACTCGTCTGCACAGTTAGGTCTGTTTGGTACAGAGCAAATGTAGGTGAGGTCAGCTGATAAGTCAGGCAACTAACATGGGTTGATCGAATAAAGAAAAAAGTTGTAAAAATATTATGGTATAGGAAGTAAGAAATTTAGGTGTGAAATTCGGGAATACGCAAAATAAAATAAATTTGAATTACTTAGGACGCAATAGAGATTTTATGAACTATTAGACGACTCAGACTGAGCTCCAACTATCCAACTTTACGAATATTAGACAAATATTAGGTCTACAACTTTGCTTCTGCCGTTTTCCAATAGATGTCTCTAGGGTCAAGCACTGGTCGATTAAATCGATTAAATCTTTTTATATCGATCTTGGACATTTGTGTCAACATTAACACAACAAAATATTTGTAGAGATCTGTTTGCATCCCAAACTTATTCTCAACTGAAAAAATGTCACTTTTTGAGCCGAATTCTCGACATTTGCACGGAATACACATGCTGCCAGAAAGATGGTCAAAAGTAGTAGCTAACGACGAGCAATATTTTGAATAACATTTTGTAACCATTTTTATACAAAAAAAGCCTTTACAAAAAAAACACGGCGGAAGCAAAGTTGTAGACCTAATTATAAGATTATCTTCTCTCTCGTAAAGGTGATTCTTTGCAACATCGATTACGTCAGACCTTGATGCCGAACTAGCCTGTAACTAACTCATACAATTGTATGCTCTATCATTTCTACTAAACTTCAGAATGATCACTACAGCTACCACTGCAGTTGGGTCTCCATTACCGGAACGAACCGAAATTTTTATAGGGCCATGAACTATCAACTCGGTAGCACTTCTCAAAATAATTTAAAGAATGTTTTATGACTCTACAACAGCAACAAGCTTAAAGGAAACTCACACATTTTAGAGCAATCAATCGCATATTCAACAAATTCACACCAAGCGGTAAAGGAATTTTTTCCGAATTTGAAATATCTAGAAAAAAGACAAAAAAACAATTTCCAAGCATTTAGCTAATTGCCGGGGACACCGAAAAATGGTTTGTTTACATAGTTAACTTTATGAGCATTTTTAGTATTCCACAGCGGTAGATACTCTCACGTCTAACTAAGCTTGTCCGCACAAACGACCGCACACTTGAGATTTTCAAGCAAAACAACAACAACAACAAACTAACTAATATGACACGTTTTTTTCGCGAGAAACTTTTAGTGCCACTCAAACACATTACGAAAACGGCAGCTTCAGTGGCCATTTAACGACGCGTGTGTGACACCACCTCCTCCTCCTCCTCCTCCTCTGCCACTGTGCAGCTCAGCTGTCTGGCTGTTCACACATCCGACTGCGCCGACGCTCACACGTTAGATGCGTTCGTCCATCCGTTCGACCGTGTCTCCGTCTATCTATCATCAGCCACTTAAGCACTAAAACTAGCACCGCCGCCGCCACTGTTGAAGTTATTATTGTTGTTTGTATTTGATAATTTGTCTGAAATTTTTATTATTACTGTAAGTTGTTGGTGTTGTTGTTGTTGCGCTTGTTGTATAGTGGTTGATTGTAATAATATTACTGTAATTGTTGTTGTTGGCGCCCGGTGGCAGTGCACCGGTATTTACACATTTTTCATTTTGACCAGCGGCACAGCCAACACCGTGCGATCGATCCGTCGGCCGGTCGGCAGTTGCATTTTTGACGTCAACACAATTTGGCCTTTAGTCAGTTTATGTTTACTTGTGAATTTGCAATAGATTATCGCTGCATCTACAAGTAATCGGTGCATGACAAGATATTTACATTTGCATACTCCGATACAAACAGACACACACACGTATGAGAATACAGTTTTTTTAATTTTCCTGCCGTTTCGTGCATTTTTCGGCTTGACTAGCGACTTCAATGTTATTGTTGTGGTTGTTGTTGTTGTATGTTGCGGCTCATTGAATGCGTCGATATCGCTTTATTGGCCAATTTGCCATATGACATTCAAACATTTTTATGGTTTCATGTAACATATAAAGAAGTAGGCATTCATATTGAACACCAGTTGAATATAATGGTTTGGAATAATTTTTCAATAATACAAACATTTATTGGAAAACACTACTACGTTGTTGTTGCTGACTGACGGTTTGTCAAAGATGATTTTTATTGTTATTTCAATATTACAATTGGCCAAGGAATATTAAAGACCTCTCATATACAGTGTGATACAAAGGTATTAAATGCAAGTACTTTAGTTCCAAATTCCCATTTGTTTTCAATATAGGAGAGCCTTGACCAAGAAAATTTTTAGTTTTACACTCTGCAAATCGAAAAATATTTCGATAAAATATACTCCAAAGAAGTTAAATAGAATTTGAAAATTCAAAACCTCCTGAGAATAGTTCTTGGGGAACAGCTCCCTTAATTCATAATTCGTTATTACTCAAATAAGATTCATTCTTGATATGATATTGATAGATAGCGGACATTATGAGCAGAATTTACTCATGGAAGTATAGATTATAGCTCATATATCGCTTCGGATAATTATATGATAGTTCCAGAAAACTGCATCTACGTTAGGTTTGTAGGCAGATCTCTGCAAAAACAGAAGATCTCACTTAGACAGCCTGGCGCTGTCCATTGTGGTACCAATAAAACTCCCGGTGGATCAAAGACCCTTAAAATTCAGCCTTGGAATCCGATACAAATTTCTTAAGACGGCTAATATCGATTCCAGCCAATTCGCTAGGATCGCCGAAAAAGGGCCTTCCGAAGTGTTTCAACCTCAGTCTGGCAAAAGCTGAACAAGAAAGAAGGAAATGCTTAGATGATTCCATCTCGCCTTCCTCCATACAGCTTTGGCAACTTGTATCTGCCAAGATCCCAAGTCTCACCGCTTGGGTACCCATTGGACAATGTCCAGTAAGTACAGCAATGATCGCGCTGAGATGGGCCTTGCCAAGAGAAAGCAGTTGAAAGGACCGCCTACGCTCCACAGAGGGCCAAAAGGACTTCGCCACTGCACAAGTACGGGTAGTTGAGCAGTGTTTGACGACCTCATACGTAGTCTTCATGTCCAGCGCTCTTGCGCAGGTGGACCATGGACTACCAACGCGCTCCCATTCCGACGTCAATGTAGCTAGGGTACCCTCCCTTGCAAGCTTGTCCGCTATACAGTTACCAACGATCCCGCGGTGACCGGGTACCCAAACTGCATGTAACCATTTGAGAAACTCAAGATCGTTTTTAAATATCTGTTGAACCGAAAATGTACTGCAAAGTGAATTTCCGCTTCACAAAATCCAGTTTTTCTCTGCTATTCATTCAGTAACTTTTCATTCAGAAATCAAACAACTGCCTTGTTAGACCCCTCCCAGCTTTTGTGAGCTCCATGAAATCGTCAACGACTTTTAAATAAGATTTCTATGCAACAACAATGCAATACTCTCCAATCACAGTCTTAATATTATGCATCATCTGCCACATTTCGGCCATAACATCTTCAATTTTGTTGACCATAATCGAATGTGACATTTTCAGACCACAACGATAATGGCTGAGGCTTTCATGTTTATTTACAATAATTTTTGTTTGATTTTCTATTTGAATATGTTTTCTCTGCGCTATAAATGTTAATCTACATATGAACATTAAAGCGGTGAATCCATATAGTCAGCTAGTTCCATTTCGGTTTTTATGATTATTGAAAATATTTGCATAATTTCGTTGTTAAGACGTGCCTCAAGAGACCTTTATATTTAGTAAGTCACGTAAATGTGTTCCATTTTTTAATAGTTTTCGACTAAAAACAAAGCATTTGTTTTCATTTTCTTCGCGCACACACAGGCATACATACTATATACGTTGGAACCAGAGTCTACATTTTGAGTTGGCCGTTCAGCGCTTGTTGATTAGCTGTGAACAGTTGTTCGCGCAATTTTATAGCTTTGCGCCTGCGGCATATCACATAACTACAAATTGATTTCTTATTAAATTGGTTCGAACAGTTTTATTAGCATTTTAGCATGGATTTATAACATAATTAGAGGTTTCGCGAATGCGCTTGTCGAAAACATGCACAACAGATTTTTACGATCTTGTTAACTTATGGGTTCGCTAATTTAACGGCGATCTAAATATTTGCCCCATTGCGTAAAAGGCTAGCAAGTAGTTAATAATCCTTGAGCTTTATATAACAATATAATTTTGTAAAAGCAACGGATTATTTTGCAAAACAGATTCAAAATTAAGTCAGCGAAAGTGTAGCCTGAAGGCCTTACTCTTGGTACTCCATGACAGAGACCCTAACTACTCACGAGTCTGTATATTCAGTAGAAGCGAACTCAGCTATGACCTACCCGACGTTAAAGTCTTTGGTGTCGATTAGTGAAACTTTTTGAGGCTCAGTACTAAAAATACCTTAATTTACCCTCCTACCAGGGGCCCATTTTAATATTATGAACGTTGAATCCCAACAGAAAGTTAGAAATCGAGTTGTACATTCGCTGTCGAAGTTTCTGTGTCATTCTAATATCCATGGTACAAATATGTTATGATAAAGATCGAAGAAACCGAAAGCGGCTTAAAAAGGGTATATTAGTCCAATAATAGTATCGCTCAGGTATAACTAATATCTTCTCGATTGGATACTACTCTTACTTTTTACGCTTGAATGCTAAGAGCTCTCGCCCTCAGAGATCTTCAAATATGAAAGGTATTGGTATAATTTGCTATACAAAGCCAAAGCTTCTAGACATATCTTAGAGCACATTTTATGTTGTCGATTATCATTACCAATATCAAAGCACTTTCCCAGCACCCACATTGACGACTCGCACTGTCAACAGTCACCACTGTCTAATGGAAGACAACTCTCCGACACCTCCACGACAACTATCATCGCTGCTAACAACATCAATGACAGCCAAACAACTTTACAGCTCAATAACTGTCAGTCTGTGTGGCGACGCATTCATTGTGTTGAGAGCCGGCGATGTCTGTAAGTCTATATGCTGTTATGGGTGATAAATTTCAAGCTTAGGCATGCAATACTATTGAGCAGCATCTGTTGCATTTTAGAAGCAAAAAAAAATAGTTGTGAACTCAGTAGGTATATGTAAGGAAGTGCATACTAAAGGCTTTGACAAACATAACCGCAAAAGTAACACTTTTATGTGTCAATTTTGACATTGAAACTGACAGTTGCGTATTTTTTATTTACTGCCACCCGATCGAAACAATCAACAACAATAACATACGTGCGCGTGCACATCAACCATATCGCATAGGCAGGCGTCGCGTCTGATTGGCAGTTGTAAAGGCAGATCGCCCGATAGACATGTCTGCTTAGTGGTAGCCGTCTGTGGGCATTGAAACGATTGCCGTTCGCCAATTGCCAACAATTGCGGGAGCTGTCATGTAAATGTCAGAAGGGCCACAGTGGCAACGTGCCGCATGCATGTAACGGCGCTAATGGATATCGTGGACTGGCTGGCTAGCCAACGCGGATGCCACAAGCGCCAACTATAACATACTACATTGTAACGATTTTGTAAATATTTACATGTAATAAAATCGTCTAATGATGGAGGTGCTGAAATGCGTGAAATACTGCCAACAAATAAATATGCGATTTCCCTCATAAATCAATAGTTCAGGAAATCACACAGAAACTGCTGCTATTTGGATGATAAAGAAAATAAACGGTCAACAAATTATATTCGTAAAAAATTTATAAAATTTTTATTTCGCGAATTTGTAAACATTTGCGATTTAACCTCTAAGGAAAAACAACTATTTTTTTTTTCAAAACGAAAAAATAATAAATATGCTCTGGAATTTTATGAACTTGTGCGAGCTACTATTGATCTAAAATATAACCAGAGCAATGAAATTTGTTTCGGTTGTATCTGAAACAGTTCAAGAATACCATGAAAGCAGTGACATTGTGGCAGCTGTCAGTGTGAGAAGGTTACAATTAAGTAAATTTCACTTGATTTCTGTTAATTTACAACAACAATATGCGGCAAGCATTTACAAATATATACCATACACAAAATTCTATTAAAGAATGAGCAACCACCGACCTTGAATTAATTTGTATAGGAAATTTAAAACAAAAATCGAACTGATAGACCCACAAGAGTCAGCGTTAACAATTTGAATTTATTTGATTTTAATTAGCTGTTTATAAAGCCTATTAAAACTATTTAAGAATGGAATACCATTTGGAGGGTGAAGTGTGTGTGAAACTGTGAATGAAAAGTGCGGCATTGTTTTTGTTTGTTTCTGCTACGTAATGTTAGCAACACACCCTAATATACATAAATAAGGTAATACGCGTAATAGGAGAATTATTTGTTTGAAAATCGACAATAATAAATCCATCAATTACATTTTAAAGTGCGATAACACTTTGAGCATTTAAACTCCGAGCTCTTGCTGCTTAACTCGAGAACAACAATAACGCAAGTACCATATGTATGTATGTATCATATAGTATTTATTGAAGTGTATTTTTGGCAGGTGGACGTCATGAATTGGCTACTTCATTCGACCCTTCCACCTCCCTTTATCTCTCTGCCACTGTTTTTATAGCGCTCACGTGCTTTTTGTTCCACGAGTAGTTGCAAGTTTGGACCATTGTTTACCTGTAAATTTGTTTTTTCATACTTCGATTGCAGTTGAAAGTCATTAGCGCGTTCATTTGTGTATCGAAATCTTTTATTTGCACTACTGAAGTGTGAGCATAAAACTGCCGAGAGATTTGTTTACGAAGGCATTAAGTTAGCTGTTACCTTGCGGTTTTATTTGCTTTTATTGTTTCATTGTCAATGAGGGAGAGAGTATTTAGTAGTATAATAGCTCATTTACAGGGAACTTTTTGTTGACTTAGAGAAAAGTAATATATGATATAATAAATGAAGTGTAGGAAAAAAGCTAAGCTGGGAAGCTAAGGTTCCATATTTGAAAGAAAAGAGTTTTGTGTGGATGATAAAGAATATGGGTTTCAATAGTGAGGAACAGGCATTTCAGATATTACTTAGTCAATTAGCTAATTTTGTCTTTAATTTACTAACTAATTGACTAAATTAAGGATTTATTGTAGAAACAAATTGCGTTCAATAGCTTCTATGGGGTTCTATACCAGTTTGCTTTGCTTTCTGAACACTTATGCCCGGTTTCACAGTTCGTACTTAGCTTGTGCTTAAGTACTGAAAATGTGAGACTTAAGCAGTGCTTAAGTAACAGCTGATTTTTGTTTTGAAATGCTTAGAATTTTGTATTATTTGTCAAAAGAATAAAATAATAAATTATTTACTGAAATAGAAAATATGGATTCGCTTGAATTCCAAGGCGGTTTTATGATTTCCAACGAGTTATAATAAGTGCCCCGAATCACATGCTGTCCATTTCGGTGTCCTTTTATTGTTTACCTTCATTTTCAATTTTCATTTTAATATTTTTTCAATCCAAATTTATTTTTTATCAATAGAAATTTCAATTTTCCAAACATAATTTTATACATGGCATTCGTAGAACATATGTTTTCAATTGTGTTACCATATTTAATAATACAATTTTATAGAAAATAAGCGTTGACTGTGAAACGCAAACGACTACTCAGTATACAACAATGCTTAGCTAAGATTTTATTTGGGCAGAACTTAAGCTCGAACTGTGAAACCGGGCATTATCTTACAAAAAAATAGCACGTAATTTGACTCATATTGAAACTCATTTTCAATTTTGTATCCTATGACTCAAGACATATTTATACCCCAGAGAGAGAGAGAGATGCTTCTTCATAACATATCTTTCCATTCTTCTACAGAAGTATGCACGGCGACTACTAAGTGCGGGTAATAACAAAAATTATGTAATATTATGCTAAGCAGCGTGTCTACTTTTAACGCGCGATAATGAACTTGAGCTTAGCATACAAAATTCTGTCATCACTTCGTGTTTGCAAAAAAATTTATGACTTTTTGTTTTTAATTTTCGCACTTCCAATTTTTACGTACGTTTTGAAATGTTCCACACTACTTAGCGGTTTCTAAATTTTATTACCTTTCAACCACATATTTGTTTCTTTTATATGTATATGTTATTGCTATTATTTGTTATCACCCGTTTTTTTTTGTTTTTGTTTTGTTTTTTATGATTGAAATTTCCATACACCCATTTATGAGTTTATATATGTGTCTTCTTTCACATATTTTTAACTTTTAGTCATAGCTTATTTGGTATTCTGTTTGATTACAAAAATGCTGTCATCTATGATAGTCAAAGCAGCACTCATAGACACATATATTTCAAGTTCTCTTTTAAATTATATTTTTTTCTAAGAATTCTTATTAAACTACTTGCCTTTTGACCCCCTGGTTTTGAAGGCAGGTATAGCGGTTGATGTGAATCCCCAAAATGAATATTATTTTCCAAGAAGTGTTCCTAGTATTATCGAAGCTAACTTTATGCTATATTGCGTCTTAAATTTGCAAATACCAGTAGTAGTAGTAGTAAAAGGATGAGTTTAATGGTTTTCAAAACAACTTTTATTCCAGGTCTCTACAATTTGCAGTGTTCCGTTACAGATAGGCCCTATGTTCTATCAAGGAACTATGGACAAATTTAGGTCTACAACTTTGCTTCCGCCGGTTTTTTTTTATTTAAGGCTTTTTTTGTATAAAAATGAGGATGAGCCTCAGCTGCACTTTTTTGGAATTAAAAAAGAAAAGCAAAATTTCCCGCAAATGTGGAGAATTCGGCTCAAAAAGTGACATTTTCAGTTGAGAATATGTTTGAGATGCAAACTGATCTCTACAAATATTTTGTCGGGTTAATGTTGACACAAATGTCAAAGTTCGATATAAAACGATTTAATCGATTTAATCGACCAGTGGTTGACCCTAGAGACATCTATTGGAAAACGGCGGAAGCAAAGTTGTAGACCTAATATATATCAGAGAAATGAATAATAGTGATAGCCAAACTCTTCAAATCGTATCATAAACATTAAAATCTGTTTATGATTTCCCATTTGGAGTCTATTTCAGCGAAAGCTTCACCAGAAAACCATAATTGCTCCCCTGCAACCCATACATATTTGTAGACTCCTTCAACATTCAGACATTAATTGAACATATTTCCGACTTTGAGTTCATAAATTTGCTACTTTATGTACCGTTCATAATTAAAGAAATTAAAGAAATATGCAGAAATTATTATTTATGGAATTATCGGTATGTTATCCAACAAATCAGTATAATTTTATAACCACATTAATTTTAATTAGCCACGGTATTGGTCATAATATTTTATTGTCTTTTCAACTCTTTGAAATTGCAACAACAAATCAAAATACAAATTGAAATATTTACTCTGCAGTATATTTGCATAAACAACCATTTATAAACGAATACATATTTATAGCATTCATTGTATAATATAATTCGCACAAAGTGGATAGTTTTCTGCATGTATCTTGAGTTTTCAAACTAAAAGTCTGAAGTCTAAAACCAAATTGGCATATTAAATTTAACGGTTAATAAATTATCTCGAAAATATATACAAACAGAAGGATGGACAAGCGGTTAATATTGTATAATAGCTGAAACAATTCCATTATGACTTTAATTTGCTTATTGGCAACAAGACAATTCAACAATGCACTCAATTCAGATTTGCATACTTAATTAATTAGCGATTTCCATGCGCAATAAGTTTCGCAAGCATTTAATTAGTAAAACTATTTTATTTTCTAATAGATAATTTATGTGAAATTATCGTTAGCTATGAGTCCTTTATCCCATGCGTGTGTCATCACCAGTTCTAATATCTCCAGTAAATGTAAAGCATTTTATAATTGAAAGGCGCTGACAATGTGCTCCCTCAACTAGAACGCATTCCTTTGTTGTCAGCAGCTTATCTGAGATCATCGAAATTCAAAGATTCAAACATAGCAAGACTGACTCATCGGTGGTTGACTCATCACTCAATGATGTAACAAACAACAAAACACTACTTGGTGAACTAATTTTTGTGGACTCATTATCAAAGTTCTAATTCAATACAGAGAGGCTGAATGGATGTTATAAGCTACACTGAGGAGTTCGTTTTGGAACAAATTGGGTATAAGCTTTCCTTCTACAAACTAAGTATCGAAAATTCAAAAAATGGAAAGGTCCAAGTTTGGACATATCATGATTCTATTTGCATACTTTCGATCACTATCTATAATCAACCATAAATGTATGCCACTTTGCTGACAGGCCGTCAAGCGGACAGACAGGCTACCAATAGCAGAGTCCCCACGCAGCGCCGACATCAGTCGCTTGTCTACAAAATAACTTTTTACAAAGGCATACACTTCCACAAATAAGTCACCGCCACTTGAGGCGCTGAGCACACCAAACAAGGCAGTAGGCAGCATGCCGGTCCCCATTCAACGGCTCTACCATTTTCGCAACGCTTACCAGATCAAATTGGGTTAATTACTCGCTTCGCTGGAAAGGGTGCTCCAGCCGCATTTGCATTTTCCACAGCGGCGTTTATAAACTCAACTTTTGTTGTAATAATTCTAGCATCTCAAATGCATTAAACGCCAATTTTGGTTGTGACATTTGCGTAAAACGTAATGGTTTTGATTACAATGCACTTGCCATGGCCAATCGCGGGCATATCGAGTTGCTATTAAGCGCTAATGTGGAGACAACATCGATCTGTCAACAACCACAAAACCACACACATGTTCACATCTACATCTTCATCATTCATCACTCAGCATACATCACCAGCATTTAGCAGTCTGCATTCATCATTTTCATGCCAACATTTATGGTTAAACGCTAAGCTATCAATTTACGAGCCATTTTTAGCATGGCACTTTGCGCAAATCGTCGGCTTATTGGGCGGTTTAAATACTAGCACAATTATTATAATAAAATACTATTATCATAATATAATACTTTTTGGCGTCTTTGAAAAGTTGGCAATTATTTGACGTCATTGAAGTGCTGGCGCCATCGCAAATTATGCGCTAATTCCTGGGTACTTCTTACAGAGGTTTCTTCGTTAAAATGCTACCCACATGTATGATCATTTATAAATGATAAATAAAATACTTAATAAAATAAAATCGTTGAAGAATTTTTCTTTTTACTAACAGCATTGAGACTAATATTTGATTAGTAAGAAATTAAATCCGAAAACTTAGGCTTAAACCCGAAAATTTTGTGAATAATGAAAAATATCTCAGGAAGTGGTTGCAATGCTTTCTATTAGGATAACAACATTGCTTCCGCCGTTTTCCAATAGATGTCTCTAGAGTCAAGCACTGGTCGATTAAATCGATTAAATCGTTTTATATCGATCTTGGACATTTGTGTCAACATTAACCCAACGAAATATTTGTAGAGATCTGTTTGCATCCCAAACTTATTCTCAACTGAAAACGTCACTTTTTGAGCCGAATTCTCGGCATTTGCGGGAACTTTTGCTTTTCTTTTTTAATTCCAAGAAAAGTGCGGCTGAGGCTCATCGAAATTTGTAACCGTATTTATACAAAAAAACTTCAATTTACAAAAAACGGGGGAAGCAAAGTTGTAGACCTAATATAATCCGTTGATAAAGTAATGTCTTAAAGTAGCTTCAGGCGTCATTTAAATTCTTTGCTCGAGACTTGTAGATACCTGGTCCGACTTTCAATGAAGTAAGCTAGATCTAGAATATTTATTCAAAGAAGCCGACAGAAAGTAAAGTTGATAGAATTATTCGTATCTAGAAACTGGAAATCTACTATGTTAACGGTAATATTTAAAACGATTATGCTTTACCTTCAACTTGGTAAGAAATCTTCTCCGATCTTAAAGCTAATAAAATTGGAAATCTATTATATGTTAACCATATATAAAATAATAATTCGGTACCTTCAACTTGGCAACAAGTCTTCTTTGATCAAAAAGCTAAGAAGTGTAGATGTCTTAGTCTAAAGAACATGCTATTTACACAACTACATGTCCTCCCAAAACCGAAATAATATACATTTGTATATATTTGAATGTATCTAAAAGACTTTATCAATGCGGAAGCATAACCAGACAATTCTAGTTCATCGCATACCAAAAGTACGAAAAAACTGAAGCTTAGCGCGTCTAGAGCTAATTAAATAATAATCTATACTTTGAACTAAATATACATTTTGGGCATTTTTCATTTCTGTCTGCACAGCCACATAAGTAGTGGCTGTTTAACACCTCGGCATTATTAACACCTCCTACGAATGGACATATACTCGTATACTTAGGCTCAAGCCATAAATAACACCGAAAGCTTACTGAAAAAAAATGCCACAAACAACGCTAAGCTAATTTTAATATGCTTGTTTGGCTTATTTATTAGTTGAAGTTTTTTTTGGGCAAGATAACTTAAAAATACTACAATATAAAGAGCATATGCAAATCAGCCTGGAATGGAAAAAAATATATTTTTTACTAAAAATATAAAACGTATCATCTTAATGTAGACTTCATTTAGACTTTGTGTAGTAAAAGACGGTTTTTAATGCATTTCTTTTGCGTCATAAGTCGTGCCGTGGATGTGGTTGAATGAAAAATTAAATGCGCATAAAAATGCAAATCAGCTCCGCTCATTGAAGAGCCTACATCTATATCATAAATATTTTATAAATTTACTTTGTATTCACACTCAGCTCATTTCATTAGTAATTTATGTAATATGCATAGTTTTGTTAACTGAAAACGTTTTAATAATTTAAATAAAAGTTTAAATTAACATAAAGCCAACAAAAATCAATTCGAGTTAGTGCAAATACAAAAGTATTCTGTGTGGCCTGCGCCTACACACGGCCACTTGTTGGTAAACACAATTTAATATTATATAAAAAACAAAATTATTATTTAATTACCGCAATTTTCGTGTTCGAGTCATAAAATATCCAACGGATATTTTTAGTATTGCTTTTTGAATTTGTTAAGCAATACTAACTATTTGATTTGCATATGTTTATACTTTTTTTCGATAAGACTAGTCCCACAAACCTCTACGAAAGCCGCTAAGTTTTTCGAAATTCTCAATTCGATTGCTGCACCATTTTGTATAGACTTGTAAACTAATCTAAATACGACAGCTTATATCATGTTGAGTGATTGAAATCTGCCGCACAGATTTGTGTTATTAAACTCAGCTTAAATATGTTTTCCAACAAATATACGCTCATGTAAAGGCCAGTAAGGCTTTTGAAGTAAGTGAAGTTGGTTGTTAGTGAGCTTGGCATATTTTCGCGTATTCGTTATGCTAGCTTATAAGTGTCTTAATACTTATATTTGTATATAATTTGAATTAAATATAAACAAGTAAGGAAGGGCTAAGTCCGGATGTAACCCAACATATTGTACTCTCGCAATTTATTGAAGAAATTTTATTTACATAACACACAAATTTATTTAAGAGAATAATTTTAATTTTAAGAGAATAACGAAAATCGTCATATATAGTATATGAGGGCTTAGGTAATTCCTGAACCGATTTCATTCATTTCCACCAGCAAGGTGCTCTATATCCAAGGCTATACGCTCACTTAATTTTGCTAAGCTATCTCACATATTAACCAATACAAATATGCGGAATAAAGGCGTATTTTTGAAAAACCTAGGTATATGGGAGCTAGAAGATGTTATGACCCAATTTTAATGATTTTTGGAACAGAACACTATTAGAAAAAAACAATTTCCTCTGAATTACTTGAATTATCTAAGAGATTTACCCATATTTTCGGTTAAAATTTACCCTTAGGCGCTGAGTTCAACATGTTCGATATCTGGGGCCCTGAAAAGTTATAGTCCGTTTTCGACAATTTTTTCACAAATGAAGCCAGAGATAATATACACTATTTGTGTAAAGTTTTATTTCGCTATATTCATTGGTTCCTTATGTATATATTATAAAGTGAAGGAATAATATGAAATTCAAAATTGAGTTATAAGAAAAGTAGTCATGGTTGTGAACCGATTTTTTGTCCGTGTTATCAGGTTGACACCCTGGTTGAAAATATTATATACCGAATTTCATTGAAATCTGTCGAGTAGTTTCTGATATATGGTTTTTGAGCCATAAGTGGGCGATGCCCCGCCCATTTTCCATTTTATAAAAAAATCTGAGTGCAGCTTTCTTCTGCTATTTCTTCTGTAAAATTTAGTGTTTCTGACGTTTTTCGTTATTTGTTTTCGCCATTTTGTGGGCGTGGCAATGGGCCGATTTTGCCCATTTTCGAAAGCAACCGTCTCACGGTCCCAATGAACATGTGTTCCAAGTTTCATTAGATATCTCAATTTTAACTCAAGTTATCGCTTGCACGGACAGACATCCGGATTTCAACACCACTCGTCATCCTGATCATTTATATATATATAACCCCACATCTAACTCGTTTATTTCTTGGTGACACAAACAACCGTTATGTGAACATAACTATAATACTCTTTTTAGCAACTTTGTTGCGAGAGTATAAAAAGTGCTTAATAAAATTTCAAGCTTCGGACAAATTAAGATGGAATTCTCGAAGAAAGACGCATTAAGATATGATTTTCGTACGAAATGTTCGTTGATTCGATTCGCTCGCTGGACGACAAGCCATAATTATTCAAACCAACCTTCAACAAAAATTTTTTCAGATATGAAATCGCCGTCTTATAAACCCGGAGTGCTTGGTGAAACACCTTAATAGAGTTATTTCACTATCTAGAGTGAAAAATATTCAATATTTAAGGGCAAATTCGAGTACTAAAATTATATTTATGGAACTGTTAAGTGATTCTGCCTCATTTCGCATACATCCCGTAACTTCCCTGGAGTGTTTGAGCAGAAAATATTTACACAAATGCATCAGAATGACACGCCGCATGTATTTTCAACTGCAAATGTGTATAATAATTGCCACAATATGAGCGTAATCATAAATATTCATACATTGTAGCGCATTTGTATGCTTTCATCGGTATTTTGTGTTTATTCACAAAGTGCAACATACTTTACAATAAACTAATTGTTGCGCGTTAACTGTAGTTTGTTGAAAAATTACTGCATACTGATGGCCAGTAGGAAAAAGGGAGCATAAATATCACACGAAATATAGTTGATATAAAGATATTTTCATAAAAACTTTTTATAATTAATAACATATTTTCAGACTAGATAAAAAGTTCTGTTCATCAGTTTAGCATAGTTCAGTTGAAAGGGTCTGCAGCCAACAAGACCGATTTTTCTCAGACTAAAAATTGCTCTAGGGTTAATTTAATAATACAAATTTAAAAAAAAATTGAAAATTTTTAAATTTAATATTGAACAAATATACTCTTCGCCAACCGTTATATTTTCCACCCGGTATTCTTGCACTATTTCTACGTACGCTGTGGCATTTAAGTGCGTGTATCGCACGAGTACGCACTTACACACACACCCACAAACACACACTTGATGTTCTCATTGTTGCAATTTATCTTTTCGATAGCGAAAACATGACAACAATAAATACTACAATAACAATACACGCACATATCGAGTTGTGCATAAAGGGAGCATATAAATAATCGTAACATAATTGCCAATAAGGTGGAACAAATTTCAATTAACTGCTGACATGTCTGCTACTGACAATGCCAATGCAAAAAACCACAACAACAACAACAAGCATGCTGTTGACAAAAATATTGTTATGAAAAAAAAATACGCACATTTGTAGTCGCAGAATCAGTCAAATGGCAGGAAGGTAAATGAAATAGACACCAAATGGTTTGGAAAAATGGGGAAATATTATTTGTAAAAAATATTAAAAAATAACAATAAATGCATAAAGTCGATGGAAAATATTTTAATATTAATATTTTATATTTAGGAATAATTTTACATAATAATGTTTTTTGAAAAAAATCAGCCAAAAAATTATTTTAATTATTTTTCCGAAATTTGGACAACTAAGCCGAAATATCTCAAGGAACAAGCAAAAAAAATGCAAGCCACCAAATTTTTTGATTTTTTTTTTAATTCGGGCTCATACTGCGGCAAATAACTCAATAAAATTTAAATTTCACATAATTAAATCTCACACGAAGTATGGCTATTTTAAAGATGTTTTCATAAAAATTTTTATAACGATCAACAGATTCTCAGGCTAGATATCATATATCTATTTATCATATTTTTCGTTTTTTACTGAACTTGAGTCTATTCTCCAAAGTTTTTGCTAGAATTTTAATTCTCCAACACTTAAGTTCATCAAATAGGTTTTACGATCGTAACCCAGTTCTAAAATGCCACTTTATTTCTTCCACACGCATTACTCTCCAACTGTCGGTTAACCGCAGAGGGGCCGCAGATCACATTTATTTCAATCAAGTTACGCTTCCTCAATGAAATCACTGTCTAATCAAATCAAATCAATCAACACACATCATATTTATAAAATCTATTAAGCAATTGTATATCAATCAGCCACATGAGCTGGCGTTTGCGTTAAGTTTTGCTCAACGGTATAGCTTCGAAACCGCACCAACACAAACACTTTAGAATTTCGATATTACCGCCAAAATAAATTTGCCTTTCAAAAATATACTCTACAAATACACGCCCGTTCGATTCGGCACAGCGAAAAACACACACGTCCAGCACGCGCTAGTCTCGTTTTGATATTGAAATTGAAAATCGTTTGCTTCTACGATCTAGCCGATTTAGCCGACCTAACAACCGCTCAACGTTTGCGGCGCTGGAGAACACTTTGCGCTGCGGTGGACTAGCAAACGCGGCGCTGTCGCCGCTATCAGTGTCGTACTGATTGCCCGAGACGCACAGGCGTTTAACAACTTTTGCACACCTTCGCGCCTCGCTGCCGCAGCGTTGACGGCGCGAAGCATTCGATTTTCGGTTTACGCACACACGACGCACACAATCCATTCACTTGATCACAAGTCGTTCAGGCTGCCGAGCGCGCGTTGCCTCAATTTGGCATTAGGGAGTAAATGAAGCCCGTAAAATGAATAGTGGCTTCTTAAAGGCGAACACTTGTTGTTTTTGTGAAGTCAGCTGTGCGAGTATGGGCACCCTTAGCTGAGTGCTGACTCAGTCATTGCTGATCTTGCCACTTGTTTCTTTAGTGATGGCAAGTGCAGTTTATTTTGTTGTAATTTTGAAGTTAAATTACAATTTTATTTATTTCATCTAGCTTCTTGTGTTTTTGTTGTGAGTAATGTCGTGAAATTCATAACAGATGTACATTAGGACTAGTCAATCTCAAGCGCCGAACCCGCAAATAAATCCCTCATACAGATAATATAATGATAAGACAGATTATCTATTACAGCATCAAATCTCTATAAGACTTAAGAATATATTAGATACAAAATTGACTTGTATGTATGTAATTGGCGTTGAACCGTTTAGCCGGTTATAGCCGAATCGATGAAAGCGCGCCACTCCTCTCTTTCCTTCGCTGTTCGGCGTTGGAGATTCCAAGTGTAACCAGGTCGCTCTTCACCTGGTCCCTCCAACGGAGTGGAGCCCATCCTCTTCCTCGACTTCCTCCGGCGGACAAGATGACCTAGCCAGCGTAGCCGCTGTCTTTTTATTCGCTGAACTATGTCAATGTCGTAATGTAATATAACTCGTACAGCTCATCGTTCCATCGTCTGCGGTATTCGCCGTTGCCAATGTTCTGAGGACCATAAATCTTAAGCAAAATTTTCCTCTCGAAAACTCCTAAGGTCGTCTCATCTGATGTTGACATCGTCCACGCTTCTGCACCATAACGCAGGACGGCAATGATAAGCGACTAGTAGAGTTTAATTTTGGATCGTCGAGAGAGGACTTTACTTTTCAATTGCTTACTCAATCCAAAGTAGCACCTGTTGGCAAGAGTGATTCTGCGCTGGATTTCGAAATTGACTTAGAGTCAACTATATAATTATCCTTAATTGAACGTTCTTAGAAAAATTATTCATTCATACGTGTATGTCTAAGCACTTAGAGTTCAACTCTCGAACCTCCTCTAAGCTTAACTCTCCCTCGCTTATATATTTATTATTTTTTGGACCTTCATATAACATATCTGAGCGTTAGACCCACAATTACTCTGGAATGCCTCTTCATATTGGTCATTATTTGGAGAGCCCTAAAAGTATTACTAAGCAAATGATTCAACATACCCTCTACACAAAGTCACGTATTGCCTTTAAAATACTAGATTGCGAAGGCTGAGTTCATACATATTCGCACATCACTCCTCGATAGAGACCATTGAGTGAATTAAGAAAGCCGCAGATACGCTATTTGTGGTTATATGACTCATATTTTTATAAACAGACCACTGATGGCAAACTAATGTATATTGAACAATAAATTTGAATTAAAAAAAATCTGAAAAAGTTATATGATTTCAGCCTACTGAATATGGGTTGAATGTTGTAGTGAGTTTAAGGATTCAAGCTACTTATTTCTTCTTTATATTTCTTCTGAACATATAGACAAGAAAAACGATTTCCATCTGGTGGTCCTTAATCGCTAGTTCCAAAATCCCATAACCGCATAGTCTATGAAGCTTTAACGAAAATTCTTGCACATTAATTGTAACTGTATATAAACACCCATGAATTAAATCATTCAAAATCTATTTTTATCGAGTACATGCTTCTTCAAAACAAAACTCTTCTTACATACACGTACACATACACCGATGGTACCAGGTTGTATGCAAAAAGAAACTCCCACGATGATGTCACACTTCTGCAGAGTTAAAAGAACACATAAACCACAAGAAAATAAAAAAACAGTAACAACAACAAAATTCTCCTTTAATATACCCACTTAGCACAGCCGAAGAAGAGTGTATAAAATGCAGCAGCGCCAACAGGGAACCTCATAAAATTGCTGCACTGACTTTTGCCGATAAGAATTTGAAGGTGAAGAAACAATTAACAGGGCATGAAAGCGAAAGCTACTTGCGGTTATTTTATGTGATTTTCATATGTGGGTACGCATGTACGTACGTGTCTTCGTTAAGTATACGCTTCGCAACTGCCACTTTATCTATCACAAAGAGACACTTAATGAAATGCGCTGTCGATGCTGGGTATCATTATATAGGTAATGGAGGAAAAAATGTGGCGGCTGACTAAATTATGTTAAGAAGCTAAGGAATTTGTTGAATAAAGCGAAAAGACATCAAAAAGACATGAAAAAATTGTTTAGTAAAATAATTTTTATACGCTAATCAATCTGGGATATCGTAATTACTTCTATGAGTACATATTTAATGATTTCGAATGATATTATATTTGAGCAGAAGCTTATTGATCTGAATAAAGATTGATGGAGACATCACTAATGCCGTGACTGAATTCGTTCGTGATCAAAATACGCTCAAACGTTCACTGTTACTTGCTGAGGTATACCGTTGTTGGAAAAAGCTTTAGTGGGTCAATCAATTTGATACCCATACTCTACAAAAATTATTTTTTTTAAGAAACCTTGACCGAAGTCTCAGTCGCATTGATCTTATTCAACTTTTCCCACAAATTTACATTATTATATTCTTTATATTTAAAGTAATCATAATAATTTTCTAAATTTTTTCGAAATGTTATTCAAGTCTTTAACAAATTTAATTTCACCTTGCCCACCAATACACATCTATGTTCTCCCTCACCCACTATTTTTGTGGCTTATGAAATTGAATAAAAAAAATCGAAAACGATTAAAATGTAATCAAGCAACAACAAAGGTGACGACAAAGGCACCTATCGGCGTGATTGCATATTTCTTATACCATTTTTCGTAAGCAGCCAGACAACCCCTGCAAAGTACTTAAACCGCAAAATGGCAAATTATGCGCGCCTCGGCACATAATGTCTGCACACACACACTCATGCACGAGCGCCCTCAACAGATTTATTTTGATTTGAATGCGCAATAGTCGGTGTGTTTGTTTGTCTCCGCTTGTGTGTGGCATACATTGAGGCGTTGATGCAATGAAAATCTGCGGTTAAATCATGTAATTTGAGTTTGAATTGCAGCGCAAGATATTTTATTGATTTATTTGTCTTCATCAAACAAAAATATGGGTCAAATGGTTAAGCGGCGTGTATTGTCTTTACATATGTGTTTGTATGTATGTATGTATGTTGTGCGCTTTTCATTTCCGCAAACGAAATGGCTGGCAAACACTTTCCATTCCACTTGATTTGACTTGCATGCGCGCTCGGCGAAAGTGACAAGCGCTCACACCGCTGCGGCAAATTATGCAATTGGAAAATGATTGAAAACAGCTGCAGCGAACACAAGCTGGCTTGAAGAAGTGTCTACTTGGCACAAGTAAATAAAGTAGAAGTAAAGAAGTTTTCTATTCATGAGATCACATATGTATATATAGAAGAAGCATGCATATTTTTTGCAGCGCCATAAGTTAGAAATTTCTAGTTGAATACAGCCAATTCTTGGCACTTTGAAATCTCGATTGCTTTTCATTTAGAAGTTTGTTTGGCTAAGCACTTAACGTGTGTATAAATAGTAGCGGTCACGCGGCTCTTCAGTCCCGCGAATATACACATTTAACTGCAACAAAATTAATTTTCAATGCAAAAAGAAAACATTCAAGTACCACAATATGCTAACAATTAATTGCCCACAAACTCCAAAAATCAGAATTATTTTTTACTATTTATTAGCAGCAGCTATGATAGCTACTACTGTTAGTAACAGAGCAGCTGATTTGTGCTTACAGCAGAAAATGTTAATTGAAATTTAGATCAACATTTTCGTCTGAATTTTTTATTAACATACTCTATTCGCAGCTCTATGTTAACAGACAGTAGGAAATGTTGCTGTTATCTAACAGCCGCAGCAGAGAATGTTAATAAAATGAATAGCCGCAAATGTTAATGTTATGTGGATCATTAACATTTTCTGATTTAACAGCAATTTTTCGGCGATCAAGCATTCTTTTAACGCGCCTAAAAGTATGCAATGAAATGAAATTATGTTATTTGATCATAGAAATTTGTCTTATCTGACTGTCTGTCTAATTCTAACTGAATTTCATAGTTTAGATGATTAAATTTATGTTTCTACTATATCTATACAAATTAATATTCAATTTAAATTTTTTTTGTTTTGTCACTTTTCGCTAAATTCGAAATCTAAATTCTAAATTCCAATAACTACATTCTGTTGTGTCTACAAAATGTAGATCGGTCATAAAGCCGAATTGGATGTATGGTATTCAACTGTGGGTTACAACCAACATTATAATACAATATACATAATACATAATATAAACAAGAGACTCCAATATTTTATATTTACAAAGTTGAGATACAGTGGAACTTCTCTAACTCGAATCATCTTAATCCACAAAAAAACTTCGAGTTGGAGAGACATCCGAGTTACAGAAGGTAATTTGTATAAATGTTGACTTCTATTGCCAATTAAATAGTTCGAATTATGGAGAACTTCGAGTTATGGAAGTTCAACTGTATATTTCTAACCACAAAATGGTTCAAAAACCTCAGTATTTCAGTTTTAAACACTTCTATTATTCTTTTATCTTCCACACTCACCTTACAAACGCCATCCACACACATCGCACGTTGTCTATAGTTGGAGCGATAATATTCAGCTGGACGAAAGCATGGCGTACCGTCGATGACCGACGAGTTCAGCGTAGCAAAATATTTCATACCCATCGGCTTGCAATTCAGCTCACATTCGGCATCATCTGGCAGGAATAATATTAAAATGAAATTTTAGTTATCAGTGAATTAATTGTGAAATTGAATTTAGTACAAACTCACAAAAATTTAAAAAATAATAAAAAAGGTTAATTTTTTAAATCTTTTTTATATAGTCCCTTCAATATAACAATAGCATATGTGCTCATACGCCATTATTTTTTTATTGCATATTTAGAATCTCCATCATTGATTCTATGTCTGGTCAAAATTTCGTCAAATTCTACTTCCACAAAGTGGGTCAATCTGTCATTGGAAAAAAATGGTGTATAATTTCATGTTCATGTTTTTTGTTCATGTTTTCTGATTTGACAAAAACTTTAAACTCGATTTTCTCAAAACCCAAAAAAAAATTATACGCTATTGTTATATTGAGGGGACGATATATAAAAAATGTTCAACTCTAATGAAATAAAGCTCATAAAAATTAGTATTTTTCGATATTTATTTTTTTTATTTATTTTTGGATGATCTAACGTCATCACATCTGCCTGACTAAAATATTGTATACACCATTGAATTCAGAGAATAAAATAGATTTTAGCCATATTTTGGAAATGCCTTTTTTCGATCTTTGAGGTGATATATTTTGATTTTTGGGGATACACGTGTTTTACTTATGGACAAAATTTTTCTCGCGGAAAAAATTAGTTTGGTCCAATACTCAATAAGTCTTAATATTTTGGGTAACTAATAAATATTTCATAATTTTTTCATAAATTTGTTAATATGAATAGTTAAAATATATTTTTAATCAGCTAAAGCTAAAGACTAAACTTATGAATTAAAAATATTTATCAATCAAATAAAACGATTTTCTCTTAATTACGAACCTTTGATATATGGCTCCCACGTGTATTTTTGTCCCTGAAAATCGACCTCATTGAAAGCGGCACATTGCACAGCGTGAAAGTCCGCGAGCGCAGCAGGGCAAGGCTATGAAGAGATCAAAAGGAAATTTACTCGAATAATAATTATAAGCCACAAACTGATTACAATACACACACACACACATATGCAAGTGCATATGTAATATAGAAATATGTATGTATGTTAAAGAGTATGATAGTGCAGGCGGTACATGACCGCTCCAAATACCTGCTCGTTGCAGATGTGATAACGCCTGTAGACGCCAATGCACGCATTGCTGATATAACGTTTGCCAGTCGAGGAGTTGCTATGTGAAGAACAAAAGAGTAAAAGAGGAGAAGAATATTAAATGGGTCGAAAACTACTTACAAAAAGACGGCATAAAGATAATGTAAGTGAGTAGTAAAGTAATAAGTGCATAAATAAATATGGAGTAATTTTGTAATTTTATGTTTAACTGTAAATAAATATATCAATATATATATAGATATATATATTTAGTTAATTAATTTATATATATATGGTATATACTCAGTGCGCATATGTGTTAATCAACAGTGGAACCTTGAAAATCTGCGTATGCATAAAATTCGCAATTTTAATTAAACTGAACTCTGAATGAACTTCAACGAAGACACCACACAAACACAAACACACACAAGTGCGCCGACTTTATTTAATGTGACTCAAATTCACAGCTCATTGTCTCGCACAGTGACAGTTGTAGGCATTTATTTATTATTTTATAGCTTTATATTTATTTCTTTACTTTCAATTGACCCATTGACGCACGCACCAACACACGCACACACAGACACCACGCATGCCTAGCACAATACTCACGCATTACAGTACTCAGAACTTCAGTCAGACTATATGTAGCTGCGTTGGGCGCTTGGAAACACACTTGAGATGGCAGCCAATGAATGAACACACACACACACACGCATTTTTATTTTCAAGTATATGCATGCACTTAGATATAAATGTTTAATAAACAACAAATAGACGCACAAAAGTTTAATGACAAAACTTAGCAGCAAATTTGCACTGCCACTACTAACACTCGAGCAATGGTAGACGATAGAGTTGGGCAATGAAATTGTGGAATTCACAAGAACAATGCGAAGGCGCCAGCGCTGATGGGTAGAATTTTAGCGTGGAATTCGCAAATAGACACGCATTTAATGAGCAGATGTGGAAGTGGAAGTGACTGCTAAGCTGACGGCGGAGTAGACTAAAGCAAATATAGTTCTTGTATCATATATGTATGTATATAGTGTACAAATATACATACTCATGCTGCTGGGTATATGCAATAGTGTGGGTACATTTAAGTTGCGTATACGCCCTGTTGATTTTTTTATTCTTTTGAAACCAGGCACAAACGCCAATGAGTAATTATTTATCAAAGCAAATAACAGTTTAATTAGTATGTATGCAATTGTTTATGCAAATACATACATACATTTGTTATATGTTTTTTTCTATACAAACTATAGAGTTGAGTTTAGTTTCCTCTGCTACAATTAATTACAAATATTCGCAGATATATTTATATATACTGCATTTACTCACATCTTTCGCTTATTTTTTTTTTAATTTTTTGTTGTTCTTTTTATACTCTTGCAACAAATGTTGCTAAAGAGAGTATTATAGTTTTGTTCACGTAACGGTTGTTTGTAACGCCCAAAACTAAACGAGTTAGATATAGGGTTATATATACCAAAGTGATCAGGGTGAAGAGTGGAGTTCAAATCCGTATGTCTGTCTGTCCGTCCGTCCGTCCGTCTGTGCAAGCTGTAACTTGAGTAAAAATTAAGATATCTTGATGAAACTTGGCACACTTATATCTTGGCACCATAGGAAGGTTGCTTTCGAAAATGAGTAAAATCGTATCGCCACGCCCACAAAATGGCGAAAACCGAAAACACATAAAGTGCCATAACTAAGCCATAAATAAAGCTATGAAAATAAAATTTGGTATGAAGGATCGCACTATAAAGGGGCATATTTGGATGTAATTATTTTGGTGAAGTGGGCGTGGCTCCGCCCCCTACTAAGTTTTTTGTACATATCTCGCAAACTACTAAAGGTATATCAAGGAAACTTTCTAGATTTGTTTCTTTTAGGTACTACCTTATACAGTCCAAAAATGACAGAAATCGAATAATTACCACGCCCACCTCCCATACAAAGGTTATGTTGAAAACTACTAAAAGTGGGTTAACTCACTAACGAAAAACGCCAGAAACACTAAATTTCACATAAGAAATGGCAGATGGAAGCTGCACTCAGATTTTTTTATAAAATGAAAAATGGGCATGGCGTCGCCCATTTATGGGTCAAAAACCATATCTCAGGAACTACTCGACCGATTTCAATGAAACTTAGTTTCCTTACATCCCAATAATATGTTGTGAAAATAGGCCAAATCGCTTCACAACCACGCCAGAATTTTAAGATGATCTGAATCGTTTACTTTACAATATACTCGTATAAAGTAAGTACTAGTGAAGATATCGTGCAGAACTTTGCACAAATACAATGTTTATAGTGTGGCAGCCCCATTCCAAAAATCGCCGAAATCGGACCATAGGTTTTCAAGGCCCCATATATCGAACATGAGAACCTCGGTGCTTCTAAACTAATATTAGGGTTTTCAACTTTCAATGAACTTTAAACCATATATCGGACGAATGTATGGGTCAAATTGTGTATTATATAATATTAAAAAAGTTAAATAAATAAATTGCGAGAGTATAAAATGTTCGGTTACACCCGAACTAAGTCCTTCCTTACTTGTTTTTTTTTATTGTTATTTTCATTATTTTATTTTTTTTTTATTCCTTTTTTTGTATTTTTTATTATTATTTTTTTACTATTTTTTATTATTTTTATTTTTTTCTGTTTTCTTTTTTTGCATATTTTATCTTGTGTTCTCCAATGAGAATGTCAAGTGTAATTGAAATTGAAGCTAAGCGCCGACAGTCAGCAGCCGTCCGCCAACTTTTGCTTGTATTCTGTCATTGGCCACAGCTGGTCACTGTTGACACAAATTTCTAGCAATTTCATATTTATTAGGCATAATTGGTGGGAATGTAAATGCAAAGCGATCGAAACTTTTCGCGAAGATGAATAGAAAATTTGTTACACATATGCAAGCACATATTAAAATTTCTAAAAATATATTATTTTGAAAGAAATCTCAAAAAAAATTTCACAAAAATTAATTTATTAAATTATTAAATTAAAAATAATAGGCAAACTGACGCAAATTTGTTTAATCGTATTTCATGTTCTTCTACAATCGACTTCTACTCGTACCTTTTTCAACTTACTCTAACCTTTGCTTTGAATAACTCCGACTTCCGGTAAAAATATCCATACTACTATTCGATATTTATTTTATAAAAGATCTAGTGCTTCCAAATATATACTTGTCCTTAATTGTATACGCTTGGGACAACCACCTCTGACCTAACTCAACCTATTTTTAAATCGCCATGAGAAAATTATAGTCGCACCTCTCTTCATAAATCTATTTATAAGCCTCTGCCACATAAAAATAAAATAAAATTTATATATAAAAAATTTGTAGTTCCTATAAACGCATGTTGAATGCGTAGTGTTGTAACCACAACAAAAATATAAAAAAAAAATAAAAAATTTAATGACTAAAAAATACCCAACTAGCTGCGTACCATTTTCAGCTGATAAGGACCAATTGTAAATATGTGTTGATATATGTATATATATATATATATATAGATTTATGCACGATCATTATGGGGCGCCGCAAGTTCTACATTTCTCACTACACACTGATCTCATCACATTTTAATATTCACATAAACATATACGCCTCTGCATGTATGTCTGTATGTCCGTAAATGCATGCAAGTGGTTGATTTTAAATTAAAAGGCGTATTTTTTTAATTTATATACACTTGTAATTATATATAATACGCGTATGGATGTATGTAATTATTTTATTTTTATTGCTGTGTATTTGTGTCTTCCAAGTACATAGTTCAGCACATCAATAGTATTGTAAGTTAAGCGATAACTCATGCCTACCATACGCTCTATATTATATATATATGGCATATGTTTACTGATATATTTGTAGAAATCGATTTTAGGTACTGCAAATTTTATATTTCATTATAAAACGCAATTCAGTTTCGAAACAACAGCGAACGCGAGTGGATTTTTCTACAGAAAATATAAAAGTCGAGCTTTTCGGCGCAGCACTTAATCTAGTACGGTTATATAATATAGTGGAAAGTCTAAAAAACGATGGCTAATAAATTACAAACGTTTTTGTTGAGTGTTTTGCTATTACAACAGGTAAAGCAGCAGCACGTGACACATGAATATTTATAAATATTGACTTATGACTTAATATAAGTATTTTGTATAGAAAAACAATAGCTTTATCGCGAGAACAAAGTGCTACTCAAAGTTGTGGAAAAGTTCATTTTTTCTGAAGATTATTGCTATACTACACAATCATTTGATTGATACGAGCTTTCGATTTTCAAAATTAAAATAAAGGGTGTTTTTTTTTGACATGTGGTTTTCAAGACGGAATAAAATGCTAATAATTAAATGTTATAGTCAAGAATTTAGTTTTGTTATAAAGTTAGGGGTTTGTCATTATGTTTTAAAAATAATTTCGGACAAGTGACCTAACTAAAATCCACACGAGAGGCCCAACGTTCGACCACTTGAGCAAAAGTTTTATTTAACTTTGATTTAAGAAGAAAATTTAGATTTGATCTACAGTGGAACTTCCCGAATCAACATAATCCACAAAAAAAAACCTTAAGTTAGAGAGACTTCGAGTTATAGAAATTTTCATTAAAACACACATTTTTCAAAAATTCAAATTTTGTATTATGCCCTGGTCGAAAAGTTCGATTTATGGAAGGAAATTTGTATGAAATTTTACTTATATTGCCCATTCAAAAGTTCGAGTTATGGAAGTTCCACTGTATTTTTATTTATATTTTGGAATTTTTAATCCTGTATCTTGTAATTAAAAATACTTTTTTTTATGTCATTTTTCGAACTTCGAATCGAAATATTTCGATTTTGCAGGCTAACTTCGAGAATACCGGAGAATACACTTTTTTACTAATGACTCAATCTCCCGGAACAAATTAGTTTGGTTCAATACTCAGAAAAACCTCGATTTTGACGTATAGTGTAATGAAATGGCGAACTCAGTTTGGTTGAATAAATCGAATAACAGCTGTCAAAAATACCAACTCTGAAAAAAATATTGCTTCATTGAACACTATATGTCTAAAACAACACCCTATATTTTCACTACAAAACTAATTTGATCGTAAATTAAGTTAAATAATCTTTGTAAAATCATTTTTTAAGTTCGCACAATATTCTATTCGAACATAAAATTATTATAAATAATTAAAAAATACTTATAAATAAGAAAAAAAATTTATGAAATCAATTTAATTAGTTTTTGAAATTTCAAATTAAATAATATACAAATATTATTTATTGAACTTTGGTGTATGTATTATATATAAAAAATATTCTTCTTGTTTTAATTCCACATTAAATTTAAAAAAAAAAACACGAAAAATATGTTTACAATTATTGTTTTGACTAACTGCACATATGAATGCAATACATTTAGACATAAGCAACCACATTTACGCAATTGAATTAATCGCATTTGTACCACCCATATTTTGTCTTGTCAGTTCGCACGCTCGACCGCCTTCCTCATACCACGCGATCCGGACTGCAAAAACAGCGATAACGAGACACTCGAACCCAGCGAGAAATGCTCATCGATGCTGCACTTTCAACGCAACCTCGGCAAATATCGCAACTTCTTCGCCAATCTGTTGCAGGAGGAGAATGAGCAATTCGCAGCCGAACTGCAGGAACTCTACAACTTAGTGAGCTCGGCGCTGGTGGAGCACGACTACAATGAGATGCAACGACAATTTTTCTACTCCGTTTGGCTGGTGGAGCGCACCAGAGATCTGGAGGATTATTTGACTATGAAGGGTTTCCGAAATATATAGAGAGAATAGACGAAAATTTGAATGATTTTGTAAAGTTTATTGTATGAATTTAGTTGGTTTTAATGTAGTATGTACGTATACTCCGATAGTGTTTTCTTCAGTTACCTCTAGACATGCTCTGACAGGAAATCGAAAATACTCTTCCAAAAACTTACGGCGCACTTCTTTTCACATTCTTTTCATATTTATTGTTCACTAATTTATTATAATTATCTTTTACTTAAATAGTATTATTATGGGTGTTGCAAATATGTTTTAACAACAAATGGTAGGATTAATAAATATAAGTAAATTCAATTACTACTTATGAACCACACAAGCTGATATATCGGAATAAAAAGCGGAAAAAATTTACTTGGAATTTTATTAAGAACAAATGAGATATATTAAGCTAAGCAGACGATAGAGTTTAGATGGAAAATAAGAGTTGTGAAGAAGCTTTAATGGAAGCTGAGTGCTTAACTTCTCTTTATCGACCTTTTTAATACTATTCAAACTCAACCTTAAACAAAGACTTTTAGTACTATGTATGTTGTATACGGAATATAGCTATTATGACGTCACCATAGGTAATAATACCCTCAAACAAAGTCTTTAAATGTGCGAAAAATGAAATATAGCTATTGTGACGTCACCATAGCTAATAATACTTCACTTAAATAGCTCAACCTATTCAATATTTTTTTCGCAGAGTTTAATAAATATCGTCTATGTTATCCCTACGGTTATCTACTATTATATGAAGCATTTTTTCTCTCGTACGCTTTATTTAGATATATTTATATTTATATATGAGTCATTTCCAGATCTCATTAATATGAGAGTAAATACATATATTACAAAAACTTCATATATTCGCATTCAGTCCTTCATAATCTATTGAACTTTAGTTAGCTGGCAAAACAAGTTGGTCTTTGTTGTCTACTGAGGAATGGAAGTCATTTAAAGAGAAAAACAAATCAAATTTCGACCTTTCTCAGTAATTCACGTTCAACAAGTAAAAATAATAAAAAATATAATTAATTAATTTCTACTATTTCAGTTTTCGTTTATGTCGACTTAAGCACTTTCATATATTAACTAGTAAAGTAAATAAATATAAAGCTGCGTCACTGGGTTGAAATATTCAACTGATACGCCAATATTTGTATTTAATTGGAAAATTTTATAATCCCTACATTGATATAAATATATGTACATATGTACGTGGCTTTTACATACATAAATGTAAGCGGATATTCAGTTCCGTACTGATTCTAAAGTTGTATATATACTATTACTTTGTTGTGCTCTTGGTCCACATCTTGAAGGAAATTTTTATTTAATTTTTTTTCACTAACAATGTGAACTTATGTGTAAATTCACTTGACGATTGATTTTCAAACACTCTGGGTGAACTGACCCAGTTTTATAGAATATGAAATCTGAGTATGCCACTGAAACAAGACAACTCCTATGGGAATATCAATCCAAATTCATGCCCGCACTTTATTCAATACAAATTATTCGATAATTATTTAACACATTGAACACAAAATCAGTAGAACTCACTGCCCAAATCGATCGAACTGAAACTCCAATATCTTATAATCCAAATACCGTCTGAATTTCGTCGTCAAATCGTCAAAACTGTCTAGCACCTCCAACTTTTCCTTGAGATCCGCACTTGTTAATGCGGCCTCCACTACATTCAATGAATCTCTTAACATTGGAGCGAAGGGCCGCGAGTCGTCCTGCTTCTGCAGGTAGAGCAAAAACTCCTTGAAGAACTTCAGCTGTACATTAAGCACCGCCTTGCCCTCTGGTTCAGCATCGATCAGTTGCCACAACTCCGGCGAAAATGTCTCCTGTATACCCGTGAAGGCAGCATATTTCTGATCGAAGTCAACAATCTTCAGCGCACTCTCATAAGCTGGCAATACCTTTTCAATTTCCTCGGCTAATGCACCACTGACCTCCGTCATCAGTGTGCGCATGCTCCACTCCTGTACGCGTATGTCCTCGTTGAGGAATTGCTCGTCGTACTGCAGATTTAGATAGGCCATAAATGACTGCCGTTGCTCACCTTCGTACTCCAGCAGCTGCTTCTCTTCGATCAGCGGATCCTCGGCGTTGGCGGCCTTTAAGTAAAGCGCCAGCAGTTGCTCCAACTCGACGGCATACTTTTCGTCGACGTCCTGCTGTAGGCGCACCAGCCGACGCGCTGTGTAGCTGAGATGACTGCTAATTTGCGACTTCAGTTCGTCCACATCCACTTCGGCTGAGTTGGCGGCGATTAACTGTGCGGTAGAAAGACACACTTTTTACTCAATCTAGTTTCACAGAAGTTTTCAGTTTCTTCATACCTGCAGTGCGAGGATTATTTGAAGATTGATCAGCAGCAGCTTTTGCCAAAGCATTGTGTTTACTTAACTTTCTAATTGCGAAGCTTATTGCTTACTGCTAGACTTGATGCACTCAAGCGTCTTAAAGTGTGTTTGGCGTGCATGCAAGCCAATTTTATTGCCAGTTACACCGTAAAAACTTATTTCAAAACCGTGGAAGTATTTCATATAAGAAAATCACCTCAAAAACTGCTCAACAAGCGCATAGGTCTAGGTCGATAGCTAAGTTATTACTGACTTCCAGCATGCAAATGCAATTTGCATCAAACTTGGTGCGTCTTAATCACAGACGGAGCTCTACATTTATCTAGTACGGAATTTTCAATGACAATTGTAAGAGCAGCGCACTAAATGCATATTTTGAGTACGCTGCGGTAATCCGATTTAATCTATATAAAGGCTGAGCCGAAAGATAAATAGATGTATTTTTAGTGTTGGCAACCCAATTTATGTTTAGAAAAACTCTAATTAATTGTAATTCAAGCTTTATGAGAACCATTTTCTTCGGCTCACCGAAAAGTCTATAACCAAAATCACGCTATATCTTGGACTGTGACATCTACCTTGTAAGCATGAACTCGGGTTTGTAACCGACCAACAACTATTACCTCAATAGTTGTCCAAAACTATTTCAAATTTCATATAGTCTTTAAAAATTATCATTCTGAACCACCCTCTATGTGAATATACATAGAAGACTATGAATTAATTAAATTGAGGTAAACGTCTCTGCAATCTACTAAGTAATTGAAGTGACTCAGTTTTGTCTGCTCCATGAGTTCCAAGTAGGGGCAAACGCACATACAAATTAGTTTAATGGAATTAATTACTTGAAAGAGATTAAGGAGATTTACTATAACTCAAAATGAGGACAAATGCACTGCTTCGCTATATAAACTAAATGCAACATTAAATTATTTCATACACAATTTTATTAATTTTATTTCCTCACAGTGCATGGGACCTTCCGCTTTTCGCTTATGAGACGTGTAAATACCGCCTCTTTTCGAATTATATCTAATTACTCATTTTATAGGAGACTACGCAATCAAAAGCACGCAACCTGCAAGGCACGCTCTTAAAAATCAAAACGCTTTTAAGATTCGTGTTACAACACAACCGATTGCTTAATCAAAAAATTATAGTTACTCAAACAACTATATCCTAATGCAATTTCGTTCATCAGTTAAACAATCAGGAACTCAGTCAGTGGTTTGCTTACTTAAAATATGACTTTGAATATTTATTTGATTTGTGTACAAGTGTAACTAGTCTAGCATGAAAGATAACCTATATTTTTCTTACTTGAAAAATTGAAGAAAAATTCAACGGGAGAAAATTGACAATTTCACGTACTACGAAAGCTAAGAGATCTAACATAGACGATATGGATGATCACTGATGTGGATACAACGTAAGATATAGAACACATTTGTAGAACATACTGAAATCATTTTTGTTCAAAAAATATATATTATACTCTGAGATACAATATTCGATAACTTTCCAAAAGAGTTTCAGAGGACCCCTTAATGAGTCAGTCATTAATTTTTTATTCACACACGCTAATGTAGACAATTTACTAATTGACTGAAATGCCAAAATAAACTTTTTGGTGACAGATACCGAGCCATAATTATTCTGTAAATTGGCGCCAGTATCTTTAACCGGTTTTTGTGCTTAAATTAATTTCATAAATGATTAGAAATTATACTCCAGCTAATTTAAATAAATAATTTCAACAAATAATACATGAGGAGAAATTTAGCAAATCTGCTAGAGCTAATAAACAGCTAATTAATAATTAATTCAAAATAAATCAACAAAATTAAACCAATTTCATGGAATTCCACATTGTTTTGCATAATTAAATGTCAAACGTTTGTTTTCAAAGACAAATTAAGGTTAAGAGTATACTTAAATAGACAGTAGCATCTTGAGAATCACCCAATACAAATATAAGGAAATAAAAAAATAAACAAGACAATTCCATTCTACAATAAAAACTCAATAAATATTATGGTATTAAAATTGTCTAATGAGCAGTAGCTTCAGCTTGTCTAATAAGCATAAAGACATGTCTGAGCGTCTCTCAATCAGCCATTAATTCGTAACACTAACACGCTCATAAGGCTTCATTAAAAGCGAAAAGCAAAACAATGATTTTTTTTCATTTTAGCAATATGCTTTTCCAATTTTTATTTTCACACGTACGCCAATAGACGGGTCCTTTTAACGACACACATTCTTCAACTTTGAAATAAATTAAATTTACGATTCCATACAAATATTTGATACACAACACTTGAGTCAAGTAACGTTCTATTGCTTTTCGATGTATTTCTCTCTCAAGTAGTTGAACACGTCCTTGTTTTCGGGGTTGGTAACTTCGAAGTAGATCTTTTGCTTATCTTCCAAGCTGGCGGCGGTCAAACCTCCCTCAGCCTTTACCTTCAAAGCGGTGATTTCTTCCTTGTGCTTGATATCGGCTTGAGCGAGCAAACCGTCAAAGAATTTGATGGCACCGTTCAAGGAGGTCTCGATTTGTGGCAAGGTTTGCTTCTTCAAGTATTCCTGGAAACCGGCACGGTGGTCTTGGGTGAATTGCAAATAGCTTTCTACCTTTTTAGCGGCATCAGCCTCTTGTGCAATGGCGTTCAATCTTTCGATGGACTTCTCAATGTCAGCCTTGAATTCACCGGACTCGGACTTTTCCAACAAACCCTTGTAGAAATCGACGGATTGTTGAATTTCACCATCAACATTCAATTCCTGCAATTTCTTGTGCAAATACTGATTGAATTCTTCGGGGAAAGCGCCAGCAAGACCATCCAAAATGCTGGTCTTCTGCTTGTGGTCGGCCTCCTTGAGCGCAGCCTCGGTCTGGGCGATCAATTTCTCCAAATTGGCTTTGTGTGTTTCATCGACTGCGGCGAGGATCTTGTTGTAGCCCTCGAGGTTTACGCGCAGATCAGCATCGATCGCTTCGGCAATGCTGGCAGCAAAAGACAACTATGCGAAAGTAAGAGAAATGCGAAATGTCCGTTGTTAATTTACTGTTTCACTCTGCTTTATAAAATTCCGAAGCAACGCTTTACTCACCTGTGCGCACGCAGCGACGCAGAGAAGTGCAGCAAGGAAAAATTTCGACATTTTATTTTATTTTATTATTATTAAGTACGTCCACACGCTTGACCAGCTCAATTGAGACTCACAATCGTTTGCGCAGCCGCCGCCTCTATTTATACCTATAACGGTATAGTGCCAGCGGCTATAAACTTTATTTTCGTACTCGCATCTATGTGGTCTCGCTACTGAGAAATCGTAGAAATAAGAAAACAAACTGTTTATTCTGCCAAACTCTGTATTTTCGAGATCGGCTTGGCTGTACAGCGCTCTTATTTTATTTTTGCGGTTTGTTTGTTCTCCATTTTATTTTGCACCGTTTGTTTATTTCTATCTTTTGCCGTTCATTTGCATATTTATGGGTCTATAACTTCTGAAGTTTTGTGAATGTCATTGTTGTGATGATCATCATATTCGATACTATGTAAACACATTTACATTTATTTTTGCTATAAAGTGTCAGCTTCTACTGAATCGTAAAAACCCCCGGAAAAAGCTAACGCTACACGGTATAAAATCGATATTTTTAATAAATTTCGGTGATAAATTGTGTTTTAAAAACTGCTAGATCTTTGGGGAAAGCAACAAATATTACGAAGGCTTATTAAGTAAATAATTAAAAGTTGAACCACTGACCAGAGGGTTATATTTTTCAAGCTCTGTTTTGTTGGGAACAGGCTTTTTGAAGTAAGGTCTAAACACCACTTATCAAGAACTTTCAATTTGTTTTCGGAACCCATTCTAACTCATCAGAGATTTTAAGAGACATTGTTTAACGAACCTAACTGAGTTCACAATATTACTAGAACTGTATGAAATAGTATTAATTTTGGTGAAGTTGTTTCTAATAAGAGTCCCCACAGAACTCGGGGCATACAACAAAGTTGAGGAAATGATAGATTGGTATGAAAATCTGCGAAATTCCGAATTCATCTGATTTAATTATGTATTTCAAAGCATCACGTAATCTAATTTCAAAACTTTCAAGAGAGTAGTTCCGATTTTTGCGTGGGGTGTGTCACAAACCTCCTCAGTGAGCTAAACAAAACTTAATAGATCACTAGTTTCTATGACTTAGTGACTTGGTTGTCATAAAGCTGTCATGAGTCCCTGAAAAGGAAACTGGGAACACATTTTTCTCGGACTATGTTCCTAAATTGTTGTCCCCTCCTCAATATACATAAAAATAAATGTTTACTCTTCAAATGATTGAGTAGAAGTACCTAGAACTGTGAGATTGTACAATAAAACATTAAATACACCCTGAAATAAATTTAGATTCTGAGTCCATCTAAAATATTTAGAGTAAATCTATTGCGATTAATGTTTTTACTTGTCGATTATTTCGACTGGTTGTCCGATTAATCAATCTCATAATTAATCAGTTACATTTTTTAGTTCAATAAAGGAAGTTTCTCAATTATCATCTCTTATTTAAACACTTTTTCAAATGAGTCCGATTAATCAATGTTAATCTTCATCCCATAATTAATTAATCAATTTAATTATTTTAGTTTAATTAAGGAAGTGCGTTTAGTTTTTCAAATGAGACTTAGTATACAACAATTATATCAACTGCAAACGGAGCATAGTAACGGCCTAATTATATAATGATGCAATTTATTGTAGAATAATAGCTAATTAATTCAATTTAAGTGCAAATAAACTGAGTCAGCTGAGAAGTAATTGAGAATTGAATTGATTATTTTGACTAAATATCTATGAATAAATATTGTTTGCAACAAAAAGCGATCGAAGCGATTGAGCAGCCTAACTGGAAGCACCTGAACTTTCAAGTGTACTTTTACGGTTCTCTTTTTATATGTTTCTATACATACAGACAGACAGACAGACATATGAGTGCTGGAGTCAGGTACAACATTTCGCCGGCTCTAACGCTCTTTGAAGATAAATTAACACATAATTTCGTATGAATGTTGACCAATCGATTAGCATTTATAATTCAATTTTTTCCACTTCGGCGCGCACACAATGCTCGTATATGTATCTCTTAGTTTTGAAGTTTTTCCTAGTCTTTTTCATAGAAATCGTGTAAAAACATATGTTTCAGCAATCACATTCAAGAAAGCCAATAAACGATTTCGCTACAAAGACTCAGATTGTTCGGCTTTGGGCGATTTACGAGCGTGATATATTTGAAAGCGTATCTGGATATAAGCGACAATTAGACGCCATCCACTATGAAACTGGTAGCAACAACAACAAGAGTAGTAGACACGCGCTTTGCGAACTGTTTTGGACGCAGCTTTTGCGGTCAGTCATCTGTTTACCGATTTGTTTTTATTATACCCTCGCAACAAAGTTGCTAAAGAGAGTATTATAGTTTTGTTCACATAACGGTTGTTTGTAACACCTAAAACTAGACGAGTTAGATATAGAGTCATATATACCAAAGTGATCAGGGTGACGAGTAGATTTGAAATCCGGATGTCTGTCCGTCTGTGCAAGCTGTAGCTTGAGTAAAAATTAAGATTTCTTAATGAAACTTTGAACACATGTTCTTTGGGGCAGTGAGAGGGTTGCTTTGAAAATGGGCGAAATCGGACCATTGCCACGCCCACAAAATGGCGAAAACCAAAAACACATAAAGTGTCATAACTAAGCCATAAATAAAGCTATAAAAGAAAAATTTGGAATAAGGGATCGCACTAGGAAGGGGCATATTTGGGTGTAGTTTTTTTGGCGAAGTGGGTGTGGCCCCGCCCACAAATCGGTTATATGGGTTAACTCACTAACGAAAAACGACAGAAACACTAAATTTCACAGAAATACACATCGCTCACTTATGGGTCAAAAACCATATCTCAGGAACTACTCGACAGATTTCAACGAAATTCGGTATATACTATTTTCTTGACACCCCGGCTAAAAAATGAGCGAAATCGGTTCACAACCACGACTACTTTCCTTATAACTCAATTTTGAATTCCATCTGAATCCTTCACTTTATACAAATACATTACACTTTAATATATACATTAGGAACCAATGATGATAGCGAAATAAAACTTTACACAAATACTGTATATGATCTGTGGCATCACTTGTGAAAAAATTTTCGAAAACGGACTATAACTTTTCTAGGCCCCAGATATCGAACATGTTGAACTCAGCGCCTAAGGGTAAATTTTAACCGAAAATATGGATAAATCTCTCAGATAATTTTATGTAATTCAGAGGAAATTGTTTTCTAATAGTGTTCTGTTAAAAAAATTATTAAAATTGCGTCATAACATCTCCTATCTCTCATATACCTAATTATAGGTTTTTCAAAAATACGGTGGGCTTTATTCCGCATATATGTATTGGTTAATATGTCAGATATCTTAGCAAAATTAAGTGAGTGTATAGTCTTGGATATAGTGTACCCTGCTGGTGAAAATGAAAGAATTACCTCAGCCCTCATATAGTATATATTACGATTTTCGTTATTCTATTAAACTTTATGCCGAATTTTTGGGTAAATTTTGTATGTTTGTAAGTTTCTTCAATAAATTGCGAGAGTATAAAATGTTCGGTTGCACCCGAACTTAGCCTTTCCTTACTTGTTTTTATTTTCATTTTTATTTGTGTTCTTTTTTATTATTATTTCCTTTATAATGATGAGAGATTTTTAGGTTCTGCTGTTGCTGTTGATGCTGATTCTCTTGATGGTGGTGGAGGTGGTAGAACAACAAAAGAATATACGCGTCATCAACACTAATGATGACGAGACAACAAAACCATTAATGACGGTGAATATTAATGCTTTGTATTTGCATAAAAAATTTATAGAACTGATAGATTTGTACATACATACATACATACATATATATTATATACATATGTATATACATATATTAAACTGTGCCAATTAACAAAACCGGGCGGGAGATCACCTATATATTTCGTTTATGGCTCAAGCAAAAACACTTCGACCACAAAAGCCGCGTTTAAAAAGCGATTAAATGAAATAAATAAACAAAAATGACCCATTGAAGGTTTTCACTGGAAAAATAAATATAATATATTTGTACATATAAGCGCATGTTTATTAGCACATATTGCGGTTGTGTAGAGGCAATGTCATAAATAAATCTATTTGCATATATACTTCAGCTATATTTATGTAGACACGTGTACATATGTACATCAAGCTATTCATAATTAAAATTCGATTTTTAAAATCGGCTTCGATTTTTCTTACTAGTACATCTCCAAAATCTATAGAAGCATATTTTGGTCTCTACTATACTTGTTGTTGTTGTTGTAGCGACAGTTAAACACTTTCTATGATTGCTGGGTTTCCCCCACACTACATTTGCATACAGTACAAGAAAGGTGAAATGATTTCTTATCTTTAGATATGGCTTATAAAGAAATCAATATCTTGAAAAGTCTTCGCAAAGAGGACTGATGAAGTTACGGACGCATCACTCGAGATATACTTTTGTTTATTATATATTAAGTTATTTTAAATATCACATATCACACAATACAATTCTCAATTGTGCTAACTAAAGCTCCACCATTTTTCAAAATAAAATCAATGATCATTCTCAATTAGATCGAAAAACTAAATTAAGATACCTATTAAAAGCTTGTCACTCACCGATTGATACATTTGCGCTGCTGAAAGCGTACGCCGCCACCGCAGCTACGTGAGCAGTCACTCCATTTGCCCCAGTTGCCCCAGCGCGGATAGGCACGTTGACGTGGACCGGTGTTTGGACGCCTCGTGCTTGTTGTCACCGCTGAGCTTTCGCTTGTCGCCAAATCAGACACATTGCCAACCACTGTGCGCGGTGGTGACTCAGTACTTGTCGTCGTTGTTATTGTTGTCCTTACTGTAGTAGTGGATTTTGCACTCAATACAATTTTAGGTACATCAGTCACCGCATTATCGCTAATAATAGGCGCTTCAGGTACACCACTCACCAACACTCGCGAGGTGGTCGTATTAACCGCTGCTTCATTGGTTGCTGTTGCTGTTTTGTAGTCATTTAAAAATTGAATAGACTCTGTTGTTGATTGCTGCTGCATTGTAGGTGTTGCGGTTGCGGTTGTGGCTGCCGCTGTGGTGGGCGTGGCGGCTAATACTGTTTGAAGCTCGGTGTTGTCGATTGTAGTGCCAACTGGTGTTGTCTCCACTCCATTTGTTGTTGTTGTTATGCGTAGCGTTGAAGTTGTCGGTGTTGTTGTGGTAGGCGGTTGTTGTTGTATGGCCTTTGCAACCGCTTCACTCTCTGGATACACCTCATTTGCACTCGTTTCGAGCACAGGCTCTACACCTTGTTTGGGATAGCGCCACAGATTAGCCACTTCGTAGTTAGATTTCGGTTGATTCACGATCAACGCCAAACGATCGCTCTTCTGTTGCTTTCGTTGATTTAGCCATTCTTTGTGTTTCTGAGGAAGAAATAAAATTTCTTGTAAGTATATGAAAGCAGAAAGTCTGTATTAGCCTTATTTTTCGTGAAAAACCATTTTCAAAATACCTGAAGTTGAAGAATTGTATGAACCCTTCATCAAAATCTTTCCTTTAAATTTGTAAATTGAATAAATTTGTTTCAGAAATCGCCTTAATTCTTTTCTTCTTAATTTTTCAAAAATTCTCGAAATTGAAATCTACCAGAACCCCTAAGTTATTATTTCAACTTATTCAATGCCAACAGCCAACATATCGCTGGAATCAATCATCGCTCCTCATTCAGCATTCATAGCTCAACATGGTATGTACATATTTATGTCTGGATTCACTGAGCTTCAAAGCATCTTAATGATAAACGGAAGTACATTCACTGGCGAGCAAAAAAAAAAAAAACAACAACGACGGGTACATAGAATTACAATACAAATGAAAACAACAAAAGAATGCGGAGAGCCAACAGATTGGATATCAACATTTTAGGGGTTTGGCGTCCATTAGAGCGACTGGCGTTGACAGTGATTATCAAAATTTGGAACAAATTTGATGGATCATTGAACGTTGTGACGAAATGTCACGCATACAGAGGGCTCCGAATGCGAACATCACGAACATATGCAGTGTAATGCTTCTTGTAATGTTTGTTGCTCTTGTTGTTGTTGTAAATATTTGTGAAGGTCAATTGACTTGTAAATGACTTGTCGCTCGATTTATCTCACATTTAATTTTAGCCGCAAATTGATTTGCATTTTCCATTTTTGTTTATTTGGTTTATTTTTTGTTGTATTCTGTTGTTGTTGTTGTTTCAGTTGATTTCGTTACATGTGCTCGGGCGTGCAATGAAAGATGAGCAAGGCGCGTTTCAGCGTTGATATTGATCGTAATGTTCTGCGGCATTGTTGTTGCTGTTCGTGTGTGCTTCAGCTCGTTTTTGAGTGAAATATCATGCTGTTCAACGACAGTCACACCCATGGGAAAAGTTCGACTAAATTCGGCTATACCGGTTTTTTCACAGTTCAAAAACTTTTTGGGCCAATGCATTTGCACACACACACACACACATGTACGTATCGATTTTTGTGTTTGTGTGGCAAGAATTCTTTGAGGTTCAGTAATTTTGTGGGAGAAGGTCAGCTGTAATAGGTACAACTGCAACTGCCAAGTGTTTATGGGATCGTAAAATTACATCTACAAACAAACAAAAAAAGAAGCAAACGAATAATAATTGCGTAACTTTGTATAATTAAGACGTTTGACAGAGTCATTAATTAAAATCAAATACGCCCATAAAATACTATAAACAGTATTAGTTTTTTCCATATGAAGCAAGCTAACAATATTCAGCTCAATGAAACTGCCTAAAAATATGTAACAAAAAACTGTGAACAGTTAAGTGTACGATCAATAATTCTATATCTACTTATTCTGCAGCGTTTCTTATATACGACACCTTTTGTGTTTCGCTATGACGAAAAGTAACAGTAAAGCGATCGTGTGCTGATGCTGACACACGAACACCGTCAAACTACCTGGCAGCTTTAAACTAGTTAGGAAAGCATTAAACGAAGGTGTATTTCTCAGTTTTTTAGGAAACTCAATATTTTTAACTGAAGCATCTTTTGGGAATATAAAATGAACTAGACATTTAAAGACTTGTAAGTGTTTCGAACTACTAAGAAACCTGACCAAACTCTGGTGGGCTTTGTTTTGAGTACATAGTCTCGATTAGAAGAATCTAAATTCCTAAGCTAATACATGATGTAATTAGGAATAGTTAAATAACGTGAACTAGCAAAATTAAAATTTTTATTTGAAAACAAACTCGAAATTTTTCAAAAATATCGTTTTTAATATCAGATCAGTCCGTTAAGTATTTAGATTTCCACCCGTTGACACCATTATAGTTAAAGAACTACGTTATCATATACTTTCTCATACACGACTACTAATTCCGCCAAAATCGGAATTGCTGTTTGGTCTACACCGCTTATGAAAGCGGACATGTCTTGGATCAATATCGGTCGATAGATTAAATCAAGATTTTGAAAGAGAAATTGAGTAGTGATTTTGAAACACAATGAAAACAAAAGTTGAGACCCTTTCTCTACTTTGTTCAATTACTGTGCCAACATCTCTAGCCGTATCAAATTTGTCCAAAAAGCCTACTGTCCCATCCACCTCATTCTCTGAACCGACGAACCCTTGCGACTTCTTTGAGTCAATTGACGATATGGCGGATACGTTTCCTCTACAGGTCTACAAAAAACTTATTATTCCGATGAGTTAGATCAGTAGGTGGGTAAAGTGGATGTCGTACGCCGAACTTAGGCCTTTATGGGGCCCATTGTGACTTCACCGGTACTAGAATTCCATCACACTACCATAGCCTCTCTAAACCATCCTGTGGTTTTAATGAAGTTATACAATCCAACAAGTTTTATATAAGCAACTTCGGAGAGATCGTCAAGAAAATCGTGACAAATCGTTGTCTTTCTTTTCTATTAACACTCCTACTAGAGTTCTTACGTTTTTTCTTTTAAATTTCAAATTTCAGGCCACGTTTTTCTGTTTGTTGAGCAAGTCAAGGACTGTTTCCATCGAGACTCGGCTATGACTATGATATATTTGTCGTATAAATATCTACAAGTAGCCAGAGGCATATCTATTCCTTATTTCCTTATTTAAATTAAAATTTTTTTGTAAAGTGGTACCTAGTCTAGCTAGCTCATCCGCTTCACAGCTTGATAAAAATGAGTTAAAAAAGTTGAACCATCGCTAGATTTTTCCACAATTTTCGTTTTTTTATGGTTATTGGACCACTCTCTTCTATGGTAAACGGTATTTCATAATATATCATATATTAACCCAATATATATACAAATTGAAGTCGAGTCTCCACCTTTAATATTCCATAGATCCAAATAATTGACTTGAATTTTAACTTTCTAAACACTTACCCGTATTCGTTCCACAGTCGATATGTCTGCGCTAACTATGGTGATGATCAGCAGAAGAAAGAGACATAATCTGAAATGAAAAATATAAATATATTTTATTATTAAAAAAAAAATTATTTATAATAAGACATATTAAAAAAGTATTCCACTAGGCTTGAATATTTTGTATTAAGACCTAAGCAAAATATGAAATACAAATACTAATGTACTCATACTTGTACTACATATTCAATTCAAAAACTTCACTTTAAAACTACCGCACTTCAGCCATCCGGAGATTATCTACTTACTATGTATATAACGACATATCGACATTAATGAGAATTCTTCCGACCCGATGAATAAATAAGCTTTATAGATATGCATCAATAACCAAAATTGCAAAACGTCCGAGCTGCAGTCGGTATTTTGGAGCATGCAGTGGCGCTATAAATATGTTTGTATTGTAGATTGGCTGCTGGAAGCTGTTCGGAGGCGCTCAATCAGAGCAAGCAAATGAACTGCAAAATCATCAGCAACAAGTGACGGCGGCGGCAAAGCATAAATGCCAATATATATGGAGTTCTATATACATACATACATATGTATATGAATATATAGAAACTACTTATTGCTTGTGCTGCGTAGAGTTTTTGAAAAATGTCTGCTGAAATATTGTATGCGCCGCTGTAGCTGAAAATGAAGATGTTGCAATGCAAATTGAAATCATAAGTGAATTGGACTAATGAAGTGATGAAAAATAGAGTAGCTGCTCCCTCACTCTTCACAACTCCGCATCGGAAAAGAAAAATCGATTTTGTAGCAACAAATATGCCGAAACGAAGTGGGCTAATGGCAAGCGCTACAAGTAGAAAACACAACTCGACAAATTATGCTGCTCCACAGCAATTCAACGGCCATTAATGTGGTGTTGAGCATGTTTAAATGGCGCATACTGTACTACCCCATAACTCGTAGGAGGCAAGGAGGTTAATGCTGTTATATTTTGTCTAAAATCAGGCGACTCACATTGAAATGCAATAGAGTCAGAAGAAAGCTTGTTTGGTGTTAGTGTATCCACCACACATCTGTTTAAATGTTTTCATTTCACCTATTTGTTTTCACTTTTGCGTAGATAATCTAGAATGTGTAAATATATCTGCTCTATGTGTTTTGAAAAGGTTGCAAAAAATAATTCAAAATGACTGGTTTCAAAAAATCACACAATTTAGCCAGTTTCTAAGCGAATTTTTTAATTTAAAAAGTCAAGAAGTCATGCCATAATTAGTGTTCTGTGTTAAATAAATACCTTCAACCATTACCGTAACATTCCCACATGATTTCGCTCTTGAAATAATCTCTCTCTACTCGATAAGTCTTAGAAGTCTTCTTCTTCGGATTTGATACCATAAACAATATTTCCATTTCCGAAACAATCTGAGAAATCGACAATACCGAATGTCTGCCTATTGGCAAATACATTTCTTGTCTTAAGGAGCACACGTAGTGTGAAATTAAAAAAAAAAAAAAAATTTGTTTGTTTCATATTTCGGTAGATTACACCTTTAAAAAAAAACATATTAAATTTCAAATCGTTACCTCAAATAGTTTTTGAGTTATAGCAATTTAAAGAGCAGACGCTCGGTAACAGTGAAAACGATCATTTTATCTTTAAACGCGTTTTTCTCGAAACTGCATTTTCTGAATTTGCTGCAGTGATAACTCAAAAACAAATGATCCGATCCAATATATAGTTCTCCGTACAATGACCTATCGACTTTTAATCTGATCAAAAAATCGAATTTTGGCTGGCCAAAAACGACCAAAATTTTGGGAAAAATTCGACTATTTTTTTTAAACGCCGCCATATTGTTAATTTTTGATACTTTTTATCGTAGGTCATTGTACAGACAATATTATCTAGTTTAAGGAGAATTTAATTTTTTTAGATTTCATCCACGGAGAAGGCCGGAATCGCTGCAGCAGTGGAGGACCTTTTTTTCACGCCGTTGGAGATCGACTATAACATAAAAAATATTTAATTGTTTTCTTCAAAAATTTCTCTGCTATTCTTGAAACGTGTATAAATATATTCTTAAAATTGTGAAATAATTGATAAAGTATATTTTTTAATAAAAATTTCCAAAAATCACTTTTTTATGTCATTACACTAGGTGTGACCCTATCTAACCGTCTATCATTCCTAGCGGCGATTTCATACAACCCTCGCTTTTTATAGACCAACTATTTGAATTGACTTTTATTTAGTTTCACATATTAAGATAAAGATCCGAAGCATACCTTATGGCAGATATTTTGCATAGCATAAATTTCAAGACATAATCTACCAATCCCGAGCTCAAAGATTGCAGAAAATGACTAGTCAACTGCTCCTCTGACCCATTACTCTTTTCGAGATCTAAAAGCATTACGCAAGAATTGTCTAAATTGTTGTCGCAAATTGAATAGAACAACTAAAATATATATGCAGTGGAACTACTCTAACTCGAATCACCAAAATCCACAAACGAGTTAGAGAGACTTTCGAGTTACAGAATGTAATTTGTATGAATTTTGTCTTCTATTGTCAATTCGAATTATGGAGAACTTCGAGTTAGAGCAGTTCGAGTTATGGAAGTTCAACTGTATATATATGTATAGGTCCAACTATCTAATAGCACAACTTTATTATCAAGAACTACGAAAAAAATATTTGCTCACTAAAAATAATGAAACTGTTTATAAGTAATGACGCATGTTATTGAAGTTAATGACGAGCTGTACTTGTACCGATATGTAACGGAAACTGTTATTTATGCATATAATATTATTTAAGTTTTCCTTCAAAACATTGATGACTCCTTGCCATAAAGAGATGACTCAATAAAACAAAAAGAAAGGAGAAGAAGCTATACTTAGACACTCTCTATATTTAATCCAAACGTCGCAATATACCACTCGAAAGTAAAAGTTAACAGAGGCCTGTCAATTTATTTTTGTTTTTCTTTTTTTTTTTTGTACTAATATTTACCAAAATAAAATGACGTTATAACCACAAATTGCGGTACTTTTTCGCAGAACACTGTACCCACAAGTGTTGGTGATTTAAGACAGCTGTTTAAATGTTTAGCTATTAAAAGAGGTTTAAATTGCTCAAACGCTTGCTTTTAGTACTTCATCCATGCAGATGCTTGACTTAAAACGTTTCGAAACGGGGCCGCGAAAAGAACACGCCAAACGCAGAACGGTTTACAGTTAGAGAACGTGAAATTAAATTATGGAAAAACGTAAGCATTTTTTGGGTTTATAATAATGAGTGCAAAAAATTAGAATCTGCATAATAAACGCTGTTATTAAAGTGCACCCCTTTCTACACTGCTTCGAAAGTCACTCATTCTCCGAGATTGTGTGGTAATGGGTTTCGTCCGAACTGAGAACTTGTTTAACAAGCAAACGACATTTGTTCTACAATAATTGTTAATTAAATAAAGGCATCAGTACTAACAGGAAAAACATGTCGTTGGTAAATGAATTTTATCAAAATAAATAAATGACGCACGGCTGTGATTTCATGGACCGGTCGTCAGTCTTTTAAAAACTCTTGCACCGTTTGCAATTGTTTATGTTTTGTAAGTAACATGATTGATTGAGAGTATTCCAGTGTTGAAAAGTACGCTTAAAATTCCGAAAAATTGTGTTGAAACAAATCAAAGAGTGAAAAGTTCCCAAAAATACTAAACTAATGGTGACTCCTTCGACAAAGGGTTCGTAAGCGAAAATAAAAATATTTACATGAAGTGTTCCGTGAATACTTCTTAAATCAAATAACGGTAATCATATAGAAATTACATATTTTTTCATTGTGTGCTCTTGGAAATCTTATGACAAAGTCAAAAATACTTCATTAATGTTCCAAATCGTTCTAATATTGGGGAAGAACTCAGTACAGGAAGAACAATCAATACGACCGCATAAGATATTCATTAAAAGAAAAGAAATACAAGTGCCGTTAAAACTATTTTTATTTCTACAAATATATCGGTAGCAGATGACCCTACAAGACAGTTTAAACCTTTTTCTAGTTACACAATAATTAACTAACAGCGATGCGATGATATTAAAATCTCATAAGTTTTAGTGCAAATCCCGATATAACCCATATAATATTTCTAAATGAATATAAGTTCTAAAATTAAAAAAATGTGTAGATTCTAACTCAGTAATAATTTTTCAGCGCCTTTCTTCGGAATACGCCATCTGCAGGCACTGCTGCTGTTTCTAAATATAGTTGTGGTCTATGTGAGCCGTTTAAATGTATCCGTGGCGATAGTAGCAATGACGAATGCGAATACAACGAATCCAGATTTTCCGGTAAGTGCCGGCACATAAATAATTCGACTAAACCACTAACAGACAAAAACTCTACCGACTTTTAAAGGAGTATGATTGGAAAGAGCTGCACAAATCCTACATACTGTCCAGCTTCTACTGGGGCTATGTGCTCACACAGTTTCCCGGTGGTTATTTGAGCCGTCGTTTTGGTGCCAAAATAACCATACTCGTCGCCACATTCGCCTCCGCTGTCTGCAGCTTCATAACGCCTGCGTGTGTGCGACTCGGCGGCTGGCCCGTCTTCTGTGCCATACGTCTGTTACAGGGTCTCTTCCAAGGTGTTATCTTCCCTGCCATACATGACCACCTCGCCAAGTGGTCGCCACTGCATGAACGCAATCTTTTGGGCGCGCTGAGCCTGTCTGGCACTGACTGCGGCACAGTTATAGCGCTGGCGTCAAGCGGTCTGATCGCTAGCAGTTCACTGGGCTGGCCGGGTATTTCATATGTGTCTGCGTCACTGTGCTTTGCTTGGTGCGTAATTTGGCTGGTGTTCGCCTCAGATAACGCGCCTTCCTCAAAGTTTATATCGGCAGAGGAGTGCAAATATATTGAGACATCACTGGAGCGGCACGATGACTTTCATAAACAAAGAATACCAGTACCCTGGCGCGCAATCTTCACTTCAATACCATTTCTGGCATTCCTCGTGGGGCGTTGTGCCGAAGCTTGGGGCTTCACCACACTACAAGCACAAATACCGTCTTATATGAATGGCGTACTGAATATGGAAATCAAGAAGAACGGTCTATTCTCGGCACTACCCTACCTAACAATGTGGCTTTCATTGTATGTCTACTTGGCGATAGCGAATCTACTGACGAAAAGGAATATACTTTCACTGACAGCGATGCGCAAGACGATCAACACGATCTCACTGTGGATACCGGCGCTCTTACTCATTGCTATTGGTTTCTTGGACTCTTCGCAACCCATACTGGCCATTGTCTTAATGACACTCAATGTGGGCATAAATGGCGGCTCTACCATCGGCTGCACACTGAACACGATCGATCTGGCGCCGAATCACGCGGGCATACTAATGGGTTTGTCGAATACTATCGTGAATATTGTGCCCGTACTCTCGCCACTACTGGTCGGCGTCATTGTGACAGATAAGGTAACTAATACCACTTTTAATAAAAGTTAATATTTTAACTTGAACTTTTTACTTTGCAACTGTAGCACAATCGCACACAATGGCAAATCATCTTTGCCATCTCCGCCGTCATTTTCTTCCTGGGCAATCTGGTCTACATAATTTGGGGCACCTCGGAAACTCAGTCGTGGAACTCCGTTGACTTCCAGCAAGAAAGGGACGCCGAAAAGACAGTGCGCAAGCAAGTCAACGAAGTGAAAGCAATCGAACATTCAGAAAATGTACAAAATGAGAAGAAAGAAGAGCTTGGCGCAAGTGATAACTCTGTTGAGAGCACAAGACTTTAAAGTATTTATAGCTTAATTAGTTTGTAGTGTTAGTATTTTATATAGATATGCTATATGATAAGTGTATTTAAAGCGTCATTCATTTGTTTATATATATATGAAATCACACATATTTAAGAGTATGTTATGACAAATGTTCAAAAAGTCCAAATGATTATACAATAAAGTTAACAAATTGTTTTTCTAAATATTTAAACAAATGTTTCTTTGGTGCATACATATATACAGAGATATAGACTTATGAAATGATTACTTAATCAAATCTGATGAAATAAACTGGCAGTACTTCAGGTAAATTTTAATAGTAAAAACCCCGAAAAAAACTCTTGAAAACCTGCCAAGAAGATCGTATTCAAAAATAGAATTCCGTCTCCGGATCTCCGGTTTTCTTATACAAATTCCAACACATTCCGAATTCTTTGTTCAAAGGTAAGTAATGCTTAAATAAGTGGATCTTCCAAATATTACTACCCTCTTCATAACCGCAGGGTCAGTTTGACATAGTAAAGGGTATTTATTATTCCAAATCACTTTGAAACACTTCTTATATAAAAAAATAAATTCCTTCGAGATGTCATGTACAATGCTTTACCCACCCTCTAAGATTCATATGCATATATTTAGCACTCATTTGTAGACTTGACTGCCGTCAGTACTCCTCAATTCACTTGTCATACAATAGATGCATGACGAACACGCAATGTTCAGTTACTATTGACCACCAAAAGTCAATGGAAATGTTATGCCAACCTTCAATCAAACGAACCGTTAGAATTATGACATTTGACGAAACCAACATAGAGTAACAACAACAACAATATACAACGAGATAAATGCGAATAGACACCATTAGGAAAAATCATAGCAACAAGAAATAATGAAACGTGAAAAATCACTGTCATGACATGTGAGCACGCAATGTTCAACCGAAAACCACAACTAAAGCGACACACTGACGCTGGCACGTACAACTTGCTTGTGTGCACAAAATGCCACTTGGCAATGCAAAGGGTTAAGCTGAAAGCCGATAACCGATGCAATCGGCAGCCAGTGGCGTATTGTATGTGTGTGTGTGGGAAACAATTGGTTACTGATGCTTAAATATTAGAAATATTTTCATTGATAAATTAATACTAATACTAAGTGTACTTAGTCTGACTTATTGTCATACCGTAAGTTGCGTCTATCTCTATTGTCGCTATTGACAGCTGACAGTTGGTGCCGCTTGACGTTTGACCGCAACCGCGAATTCCGCGGATATTGATCTTGGTTAGCACTCTCGATGATGGTAAGTATGAGTTGCGTGCAAGAATTTATGGGTTGGGTTTGAGGTAAATATCACATAACGCAAATACTTAAATGTGCTTAAGTACATTTTAAGCAAAATTTTCATAAAAATATTATCAGAAAACAAGAAAAACTGTACTTTATGCGAAAATTGATCGTTTCGATGTTAATAAACATAAAACACGTAGTTTAAAACAATATTGATATTTTTAGCACGCTCTACGAATTGTTTCAGAGTCCTATGATGAGGTCTAGCTTAGTTATTTCAGGTATAGCCTCAAAAGTATTTTTTGTTTTTAATGACACACTCTTCTAAATGATTTTATTGTGATGCTGGTCTATCAGTTGGCGACATTCCTTCAACATTCCACTCTCAACTATGACCCAAGTTTAATATATATTTAAAAAATAATTTCTGAAATTTTCAAAAAAAAAGTAAAACTCCTCCATCGCGACGCCATTTCCGGTGACCCCTCGGAAAAAAGGTGCTTCCGCGTTGTCAGCATAACTCCTCATAGGATCGTCCAAAATGAAAAAAAAAAAACAAAAATAATTTTTTAGGTAAGACCTTAATCTCATGCTTAAACGAAGAAAAGACAAAACAGTGAATTGGAATTTTAGCAGGCAATTTTCCAAAAAAATAAAAATTTCGGTCAAATTTGCTTGACATTTTTTTTTTTTAAATAGTTGTAATTGAAAAAAAATAAAATCCTTCGTTCAAGCACGAGTAAATTGTATCTCGAACACCTGTTCAAAATTTCATCAAGATCGGTTGAGTAGTTTTCGATAAAATTTGACAACCGTCTTTGAAAACACGGTTCCGAGAAGGATTTTGAGTAACAATGGTACTTGACTTGGAGCGCACACCTTCCAAAGACTGTTTGACAATTTGTTTAAAATAGTATTATTTATATAAAAATATCAAATCAATCCGAGTAAAATTCTGAGATATAGACCCTTTTTAAGTTCCGCCTATCAGGCCTTCAAACTTGTCATATATAAGAAAATCTCAACAGAATAAAAAAAAAAGTTAAATATTATTTTTATTCTATTATTATGGAAATCTATCGAAGCTGGTTTATATGAATTTAGAATCTAGATCTCAAATTATTGTTCTATTTCTAATCTTAATTAAAACCCATTATATAGTGAGTTAATATTATTTTAACCTTTTTAAAGCCAGACTGACGTACGAGGGTCAACTTTCTTAATAATTCATTTAAATTGAATATATGAACGCGTATGAAGTCCACATCTGCCACGCTTATCTTCACGGAGACATAGTAAATAAGAGCACATTTATTATTTTATCTAACTAACAACCATAAATAACAAAGCTAAGCAGCTTAACTCTCTTTACAGCAACAAACACACGCACACACACCTACTGCTAACCCAACTCTTTACACGCCCTTACTGCCGAAGCAATTAAAACGAAATTAAACAAAAAACTCAACTACGATTTTCATATTAAGAAGCCATAAATTCATTTAAAACATTTAAACAAATACAAAAAATATGTTTCCCATTTCATATTGGATGAAGAATTATTCATAAATAAGCAACCGAAAAAGAGGCGCGTGCTAACGAATTCCAAAATACGCCCGCAGAAGCCACCCACCGCCGAGTTGTGGCGCGCTTTCGAGCAAAATTAACAAAAAATTAAACGCTTAGCAAACCCATAAATGTATGGCACATAAATTATTGAAACAACAACAAGAAGACGCTTTTGAGCTTCCACGATTGCTTTTAAGTGAGTCTGCGTTGGTCATAAACCATCCAAGAATGGGATTGTGAGAAAAAAGAGACAACACAAAGCGCCCAAATTGGGGGCTTACGACAGTCAATGAAGAGTTTGGGTGAATCAGTGGCAGCTTGGGTCGCCGCTGACTGGCGGTCAGCAAGCAGCCTATCGACAGCTCGGCAAGTGTCAAAAATGCAATTTGGAAACTGTAGCTTAGGAAATGGCAGCCACTTGAAATGCAGCGCACTCCAGCGCTATTAAGCAATTGAAGACAATTAAGCGCTTAAGTTCTGCCGGCGGTGCAGTTGAAATGGAGAGGGATGGGTTGGATTCTCCAAACTGTGAAATTGTGCAACTTCTTTGCTGGTAATTAGCTTTGATAAGACACTGACTTGCCAATAATACTCGTATACTCATAGAAGATGAGCATATATGTATGTATGTGGGGGTGAGGCTGAACTCGCTGCTTACTTTTGGGCGTAGTGCTCCAAGTGTGTCTCAAAAATGATGCGATTTCTTGGTATTCTCAATTGGGTAATTCGAGCTGCCTTTAGCATTGCATAACCTTTTCTTTTTTATATATGTATGTATGTACAACTCTTCTTCTTATGTATGTGATGTGTGTGTTTTGTTGTTTTTTTTGGTTTTTTTGGTTCTATGTTTTGAGATGTTCACAATGATTTATGACAGCACTCTGCTTGTCACGACCGGGGTGTGTAGGCTATAATTAATAAATTATGTATTTATTGTACCGCATGCTCACACAAGTATTAAACGAGTGCACCAACACGTCTATAGAATAATCATAAAAGTCATGAAATTAGTCGTAAAATGTACAAAATCCGTTGTCACACATAAACAGTATCGACAATTCGCTGAAGATTGAAGACATGTCATTGGAATTTGGGTTTGCTGTCGAAAATTAAAAAAAAAAATAAAACTACTTAGAAAGTATTATTGCGATGTTTTTTTTTTTTGTTTTTGCTCAACTATTAAGTCATCAATATGAGTCGTTGATTATATGTGGATCGACAACAGAATATACAGTAATAAATAAATTTTAATGCTGAACAAATAATTTTATTTTCATTTTTTTTTTGTCAACCAAAGATTTAAAGAAATTATTTTCGGCTTGAATAATAATCAATAAAAACAAAAATTTAACATAAAATCAATAACAATAAAAAAAATCATAAAATAATTTTAATAACTCTACAAAAAAGTGTATTTATTCTTTTTTTATTGTCGTCGAGTTATTTAAAATATTTTTATTTAATTTTTAATTGAACTAATTAAAGCATTTTTATATAAATTTTTACAGCCTGAAATATTAAATCTACAACTTTGCTTCCGCCGTTTTTTTTTTTTTGAAAATTTAAGTTTTTTTTTTTGTATAAAAACGGTTACAAATGTCGATGAGCCTCAGCCGCACTTTTCTTGGAATTAAAAAAGAAAAGCAAAATTTCCCGTAAGTGTCGAGAATTCGGCTCATAAAGTGATATTTTAAGTTGAGAATAAGTTTGGGATGCAAACAGATCTCTAGAAATATTTTGTTAGGTTAATGTTAACACAAATGTCCAAGATTGATATAAAACGATTTAATCGACCAGAGCTTGATCCTAGAGACATTCCAGCAAATGTCGAGAATTCGGCTCAAAAAGTGACATTGTCAGTTGAGAATAAGTTTGGGATGCAAACAGATCTCCACAAAATTTTGTTGGGTTAATGTTGACACAAATGTCCAAGATCGATATAAAACGATTTAATCGATTTAATCGACCAATGCATGACCCAGAAACATATATTGGAAAACGGCGGAACCAAAGACCTAATATAATTATATATTTTCTGTGTCATCACTAAATCACGCTTTTCGTTATAATTAATACAAATCTAAAATTATTTACCGTTATTTTCTAAAGATTGTACTCACCTCAGTAAACGCGCTGGTCCCATCATATTCCAACAACAATTTAACCACATTTTTGTTATTTATTTGTAAAGTTATTGCTCAATTTATAGGAAATACTTTAATGTCACGCACTCAGCACTAAATTCATGAGAATTTTTTAAATATTTTTTTTTATTTATTATTTTTTTTTTTAATATTCAATCAATAATAATTTGGAATTCAATTCTATTAGCTGCCACAGAGTTCACTTTTTTTATTTTGTTCAATTTATTTGACTCACTCGAGGGACCTCTTGAGCCTGGCTTCGGAATGTACTCACACGCGCACACACCGGCATGCGTTCGAGCTGAAATGAAAGCGAAATATTTGTAAATTAGTCATCTGTCAGTGAAGGAATTAAATTAATAGATAATTTAAAATGGGCCAAACGCACTTTTGTGTTGAGTGAAATTTGAGAAAAGTTCAACGGTTCAATGCGTGGCTTTTTTATTGCCAACATATATAGTTATATAGCGTGTGTTTATAAAAACCTTATCGCTTACATGCTTTCTAAATAAATTTTTAAAATTATTAATATTATTTTTTTTTTGCGTCAAACACGAATCTCTTATCGCGCTGAGTGCTAAAGCTGTCTGATAATACTAATTACAGCTCAAGTGCGAGTTAATTCATCTTTATTTTTAAAACATACATATGTTCATGAAATCTCAAACTTTCACATTTCATTGACTTTTAGAATTTCAACTGATAGTATTAAAAAAAAATATTATATAATTATTGATAGTTTACTTCTCACGATGACTAAGGGTATGTAATTGAAATTAAGAATACATTGTAGACTAAAAGTATGTTTATATTAGAATTTGCGACTTAGACCGAGAAGATTACGTAATCATAAAGCAGCTGAATAGGCCTTCAGTGCCATGGCGTCATTCAAGTAAAAGTCAAGAAATTGATTGAACAATCAATCCAACACTATCCAGTCGATCTAGTACTTGGACGAATTCGAAAACTGGGAAGCGTGCAAAAAAACTTGTTCGGGAACTATCGATAAAATAGCCTTCAAAGAATCACTCGTGAGCCCTAAAAGTCAATCATATAAAATAAGGAGTATTTGAATCTTAAATTTTTAACACAAATAGCAATCGAACAATTTCTTAATTGGAAGTCTACTAAAAACATTTTCGAAACATTGTGCTAGAACCTATATTAGCGACAATATATACTAAATATCGAACAAAAAAGTTAATTTTCGATTATGTAGACAATGAATAGACACACCAAATTAAAAAAAAAAATAAATGCTTTATCAAAAGCTCTACCAACTAAACGGTATTGCAAGCTCATGTATGAAGATCAATTTCAGATAAGTTCTCAAAACATGCATTTTAATTTGATTTTCTAATTTACTATGAAATCAGCGCATAGAATTTATAGCAAATAATGCAACTATTAGATAAACGATGAAAACGAACGAAAAGAATTTGCAAAAAACCGTTATTTGTCCAGCGGTAAAAAAAAAATTAACAACAAAAAACAATCGACTGTCTGGCTGTCGTTAGCCGTCAAGTCGGCAAACTGTGATAGATATGCGTATCTGGTATGTGGCCGTAGATACAGTGGTGTAGATAACTCTGTTGATATTTGTGCGTGTAACATCAGAGGTATCTCTATATGCCACATATAACTATATATATATAGTTGTTTATGGAATGACACTCCCTCCCGCTGAAATTAGTTAACAAAGTGAAGCACAAAAGCAGAGACAAAACAAAACAAAACTCAAACAATCCAGAAAAAAGTGGCAAAAAAGGTACGTCACCTCACGCCAGCTGGGAACTTTTTAATGGAGGTGTAGGAGCGTTGGAATTATAGTATAACCGTAACAGAGGAAGCTACGTGAATACTAGTAGTTCTAAAGTTGTTCCAAGCGTTTAAATCAAAACTAAATTGAATGAAATTTTTTATAGTACCGGATTCGTACCGATAACGAAACAGTGTTGGACCTTTTTTCAAACACCCACAACACACATAACTATATGAGAGACTTCTTAGTGAAAATATATAGATTCAAAATGGATTATTTAGCAAAGTTTCTCGGTTACTGAATTAAAATATGCTAATGCTACATAGCAAAAGACTTCTTCATATCTAAAGACCTCTATATTTGTTACTTAAAATTATGTATTTTTGTCCGCCAGAATTCGCTGAATTCCTGCAACCAATTTTTTGCTCCAATTTTTTCATTTATTTTGTCTTCACTGCACATCGCAAATCAATCAACAAAAAATATTCAAGCAAAAAATCTAAAATAAAAAAAAAATTTTATTAAGAGGCATTTTCATACAGTTGGACATACAAACAAACATGTATGAGCTTATGTAGAAGCTGTTTAATCATGCGCAACATGTGGGAGATTTTTTTTGTTTTTGGATTTTTGATAGCTCGCGCCACCACACAGCAGCTGTGGGGCAGAAGTGGCAGTGGCGTCTGTGGTTCAACATAAAATAGCTTAGGGTTAGATTTTGTAGCAATACATGTGTATATATGAAGGCATCGTCTTTGTATGTAGAAATATTTATATCGTCTCAACAACTCTAAATTGTTGACTTTGAGCTGAGCTCACATCCACATTGAACTATATTAAATATATATACAAATATTTAAATAATTTGTTAATATGTATGGATTTAAGTTTTACTTTTTGCTATTGAACTCTGTGTTCGATGGACGTTGGAAGACAACATTTTCTGTTAGAATTCTTACTCTTCCGCTTTCGATAGATCTGACAAATTAGCTATTTTATATGAGCATGAAGATAACTTGAAGATGATTTGAAGCAAATTTTAATGAAAATGTGTTTGTGTGTGTAGTAAAGATCCTAAAGCAAACCACTACTAATTTAAGCTAGCTAATCTAGTGCCGTTATGTATTAAAAGTGTTCCTTATACAGTTGAACTTCCATAACTCGAACTTCTATAACTCGAAGTTCTCCATAACTCGAACTCTTGAATTGACAATAGAAGTCAAATTTCATACAAAATATCTTCCATAACTCGAAGTTCTTTGTGAATTATGGTGATTCGATTTAGATAAATTCATCTGTAGTTTCATTTTTCCTCTCTTGGAAGAACACTCATCGTCAAGCGATTTTTGTCCGTCCAAAAGGTATCTGCCTAAGAGGATAGGTTATGTTTGTAGGCAGATCTCTGTAAAAACAGAAGATCTCACTTAGACAGCTTTGGCGCTGTCCATTGTGGTACCAATAAAACTCCCTGTGGATCAAAGACCTTTAGGATTCAGCAAAACGCTTGGAATCCGTTACAAATTTCTTAAGACGGCTAATATCGATTCTAGCCAATTCGCTAGGATCGCCGAAAAAGGGCCTTCCGAGGTGTTTCAACCTCAGTCTGGCAAAAGCTGGACAATGAAGAAGGAAATGCGTAGATGATTCCATCTCGCCTTCCTCCATAAAGCATTGGCAACTTGCATCTGTCACGATCACAAGTCTCATCGCATGGGTACCCATTGGACAATGTGCAGTAAGCACACCCACGATGACCCTAAGAGGATCATTTGTTCTAAAAATTTACTCGGTGCATGAATAAATGTCCACTCAAGCGCGGTATCCGTTAGGAGATATTTCTCAATATATGCAAATACAATAAATTTTGTATTATCATTTCTATGTGTGAATAAATACTTAACTGGAGTAAAAGTATTTCTTAAAAAAATATGTAATTGAAGTGCTTTTACTTTCAGCTCCCCAGCATATATACCCTATATCATAAGTGCACCTACTCACAAAAACCGGCCAAGTTCAAATAGAAAATTATCAAAGATACGACAAGGCAATTGCGCAGCGTAAGGGGGTACAAAAAACAGAAGAGTCATTGAAGAAATATGCAATATTTAAAAGGCTAAAATTAAAAACACACTTCAACTTGTCAACAACAACAAATAAATGACGAAATGATTGAAAACAAGAGTATACAAGATGGGAAACTGATAAGAGCGTAAGAAACCCCCAAATATGTTTGTCTACCAAGTACACAAATAGAAAATGAGAAATGAATCAGATACTTATGCTACTATTTGTGTTTGTACATTTTAGTAGACTGTATTCTCATAGTCTTTGCTTGTGAAGACAGTCATTATTTTGACATTAAAACGTCAAGTGCCATTTCCAGAGAAATTATGCAATGTGGGTTGATGCAATGGAAATTTTATTTTCTTTCGAAACGAAAGCAAAAGTGTGTATGCGCTTACACTTTCAAGTGTTAAATTTGTAGATCGAAATTGTATTTTAATACTTTCTTAAGCGTTACTTTGCAAACCTTCTGCCTGCATATGTTGCACAGCTAGCCATTTGTCGACTCCACATCAGCGCTGTAACGCAGTCAACAATCATAACCTATTCATCAGCATAATAACAACAATAGTTAAAGCGATACGCCTGAGAATTGAATTATTTTGTTGTGTTTATCTCATGCAGTGCAGTGATTGGTTTCATAAATGCAACTCCTTTAGAGTAGTTCTGCATTGTAATTCTCTATAAAGGGTGCCTCAAAGTGTTTTTGAAAGTTAAAAATTATTTTCCGAAAGTTCATAGAAGGTACTTAGGACCGCATCGGTTTCAGTAATAAATAGATTGAAGATGAGTAGATTAACTAGATTAGCCTTCTGCAACAGAGCCTAGTTCCGGTGCTGCGAGTTTTGCCTCTAGGCTGGGAGAGCATAGGAATTTCCTTCACGCTGATGATATGATTATAACCCGGTCAACAGACCCTCGTTCGTAATAAACATTGGTTTCCACGTGAATATGAAGTTGAAATTTGGTAGGGATAGGCTATGTTTTCGTATCACCAAATCCATTTATGTAAATAATCTGGTTCCTCCATTAAATAATTTCTATACCCATTCCTTAAGTTCATTATTCAAACGATTCTTCTTTCAGTCGAATTTCTATCACGAAACCACACAGCTATCTTTCATCAGTTATTATGAACTATACAGAAAAAAATTGTCAGTTTGTTTTCTACCTTTCGAAACAGGCTTTAAAATCTCTACCGCCTTCAGTGTTGTTGCGATTGCAATCAATAAAGTTATTTGCTGGCAAGATTGGTAATTAAAGACGCGAGCTGTCAGTTTATTGACGTTTTTAAGTGTGGATTCGCTTTTGATCTTCGTGCGCCTAATAAATGCACGCAAATGAGATTAGGTTTGCGATGTGCTAAATGCTTATAGCTAGATAAATAATAAACAAAGTGAAATGCTAATCGAATATTGCAATGAGATGGCAAGGAGACTTGCAATAGCTTTGTGCAGAAAGTGTCTACGTAGCAATTTGTAAGACTGCGGTTCAAAACCACAGCCACACGCCTCTCTATACAACAATTAATCTTCATCTTCTACAGCATTTATTTATCCAATCGCTTAACTCTAATAAAGACAACTTAAGCATAACATCGGTAATAAATACCAAAGCAAATCTCTTCAATCCAGCTATGATTACACAATAGCTGACGTAATGAGCTGAACTCCAGCTCCACCAACTTCTGCTAAGTTAACTTGCTTATAAGTTACGCTTAGCCATTTAGCAATGATGCACTTAATCAGTATTTATGTTTGTTTTTGTTTTTGTTAGTGTATCGGATATTTCATATTTTGCTCTGCTCTCGTTGCTACGCCGTTTTGCATGCGACCTGTCACCTTTGGCTGTCAGCGTTTCAAATTTTCTGCTGAACTTTTCTCCACCGGCGCGCACAGACGTCAAGCACAGTGATTGATGCACTCGAGTTTTGACAGACCAACAAGCGATTGCCCAGCAAGTTCGTCCGACGCTTCCCGTTCATAGCTGCAATTACAACAATGCAGTACCGCTATTGTCTTATTCAAATTTAGTTTTGTGTGGTCAGTGGAAACTTTTGCTTTTGTTGTAGTTATTACTACTTGGGTTGTTGTTGTTGTTATTAGTGAAATTTGTGGTTAAATGCAGCGCAGTTTTATCAGAAAGTTCAAATTGCATTGCGTTAAAATATTTGACTTGACTGACTGGGAACAATGCATCTCTATTGTGTTGCTAAAGTGAGTGGGTTGTGTGGCCAACATATTCTCAAAAGTGTTATCTTTATCTATCTCTCACAATATTTGGACTACATTCGTTTTAAATGTTTGTTGATAGAAAATATAGGAGTTTCCAAAATTTTGCCACTTCTTTTGAGGTAGATAGTAAAAGCTTCTATCAAAAGGACAATCATTTATATTATAATTTGAGGGAGAAATGAAACTAGAATTTGTCAAAAAGATATGTGAATACCCGCTTTATGACGTAGAAAGCTTCAAAAGAAAAGGTACTGCGTTGAAAAGCGCTAAAAAGCTCTGCAAAAGCTTCATGAGGAAAATTGAAACGTGTTGAAAAGCTCTGTGGAAGCTTCAAGAAGAAATGTACTGCTTTGAAAAGTCTTCAGAAGCTCTGTGAAAACTTGAAGAGAAAATACACTGCTTTGAAAAGTGTTGAAAATCTCTGTGAAAGCTTCAAAAGGAAATATAGTGATTTAAAAGGTATTCAACAATAATTTATATTATAATTTGAGGAAGAAAAGAAAAGGTACTCCGTTGAAAAGTGTTGAAAAGCACTGGAAAAGCTTCATGAGGATAGTTGAAAAGTGTTGAAAAGCTCTGTGGAAGCTTCAAGAAGAAATGTATTGCTTTGAAAAGTCTTCAGAAGCTCTGCGAAAGCTTGAAGAGGAAATACCCTGCTTTGAAAATTATTGAAAAGCTCTGTGAAAGCTTCAAAAAAAATTGAACTTTAAAAAGTCTTCAAAAGCTCTGTGAAAGCTTCAAGATAAAGGGAATCACCTCAATGACGGCATTCCGTTAATTGTTCACTTAAATTTCTATCTTTATGCCCGAATTCAACACAATTCTCCCACAATATTTTTTCTATTCATTAAATGCATTCCTCATAAAATAATTCACTGCATTCAATTGCCCATAAAACCAAAAAGTTACTCATTATAACAAGCAGAAAAGAAAATTGAACTAAAAAGCGTAACACATAAATAAAGCGTTGTTCATAAAAAACGCCGAAGACTTAAAAAAAGAATACAACAAAAACGAAAAAGAAATTATGCACTAATTTAAAGAACAAACGGAAATAAATTTCGAATGTGTCAGAAAGCATTTGAAATGAAATTTATCATAATCGCAATGAGAGCATAGCGACTCCGGCGACCCATAATAAGCGGCATAAATGAACCTGACTTATGACTAGTTCAATCGGTTCGTTCTTTGGTGCTTCTTAAGCTTTGGCCGTGCGCCACAAATTCTTGTTGTGTTTTCATAATTTCGGCTCTTCTGGCGTGCGCGGAATATGGAATGAGGTGCTTAAGAGCTGCTACACAGCGCACGCGTGGTATTTCGAAGCATGGTGATTAATTAAAAGAATTTATAGAAATTACGCTGATTAAGTAATTACTGTGTGTGTCTTAAGGATATCTTGGGAATTTTAAGTGTTTGCCATAATTTTGGACATGCTGCTAGCGATGTGCTGGGAATACATGAAATCGTTTCAACAAATGCCAGCGACACGTCAAGTGTTAAAAACATATTAGTATGGACATATGAGATAGGCATGTCGAATATGAGAATGAGTCATATATAATGACTAAAATATTTATGTGGTTACTCCCAAATGGGCGGTGTCAAAACGAAAGCGTCAGTTCAAATTCAAAGCCAAAACAATAAATTTTGAAAAAACTAATATGTATATATATGTAAATAACAATAACAATAGGCAGATTAGTTTATTGTGAAAATTTGTTGTGGGAATAGCTGTGGTAATAAAAACTGATTGTAATGACGCGACATAAAAGCTCGCTGCTGGCAATTGTTGGTACGCCATTAACTGTTCTAAATTGGCGAACACAAGGGTTTATTGGCGTTATATCGAGAATATTGATAGCGAACTATTTTTAACTTTTGAAAAATATTTGTTAAATTACTCATGAAGAGTCTTCTATATATTTTTATACCCTGAACAGGGTATATAAGTTTGTCACGAAGTTTGTAACACCCAACTAACTGGGCCGATTTAGCCATGTCCGTCTGTCTGTCTGTCTGTCTGTCCGTCCGAACGTCTATATATATACGAACTAGTCCTTCAGTTTTTAAGATATCGTTTTGAAATTTTGCAGATGTTAGTTTTTCTTCAAGAAGCTGCTCATTTGTCGGAACTGCCGATATCGGACCACTATATCATATAGCTGCCATACAAACTGTACGATCGGAATCAAGGGCTTGTATGGAAAACTTCCGCATTTTACTACATATCTTCACGAAATTTGGTGTGAGTTACTGCTCATGGAAAGAATTTAATCTCCGAGAAAATTGTTCCGATCGGTTCACTATAGCATATAGCTGCCATACAAACCGAACGATCGGAATCAATGGCTTGTATGGAAAATTTTCGCATTTGACGTGGTATCTTCACGAAATTTGACATGGATTACTGCTTAAGGTAATAATATAATCTCCGAAGAAATTGTTCAGATCGGTTAACTATATAACCTTAATGTTTCTAGCAAACAACCCGGCTTACTTTACTTATTTTTTCTTACGTCTTTAGATTTGCTTAAATACATAGCTACTAAAAGAAATGCACCTGTGAAGGGTATATTAGCCGAAGTTAACGTTTTTTGTTGTTTTTATTCACATAACCTGACTTTGCAAACTTTTAATAATTCTGTCTTCTTCTCCTTTCGAGTTATCTGCATAATACACTAAAAAATTCATAATTTTCTATGCTCTCACCTCTTTATATTTACATTCATTTATAGATAATAACATGAAGGTCACAAGGTCACTCATAAATAATGGATTATCACTCAAGAGTCAAAACTGTCGACTGCCACAATTTGAGCGCCACCGAATAGTTTAATTTTTAATCTCTTAAATCTTAATCACAAAATCTCACATTTAAGTACGCACTTTTGACTGTTTGATTACTTAAATAGATGCATGCGCGCATGCGCGGCAGAGTGAAACAAGCACAAAAACAACAAGCCGCTACATAACGCATTCAATCCTTCAGTGTCGCCACCTGTGGCACTTCGTACTCGAAATTGAAAGCGAAATTTGAATTGAAATGAAAATAAACACTTCATGCATTAAATTGTCAGCGAAGAACGAGCGTGTACGCGCAGGTCTATGACACAACGCAGGCGCTGCAGCAGGCTTGATCATTTGATTTTATCATATCATTATAGTATAACTATGTGTTGCGTTTGTGAATGAACAGTGACTTGGCAAATAATTGAAATTACAAATTTCAGTTCACCATTCTTTGCATGCGTTTCACACACACACACATACAAATACTCAAATTTACCTGTTGTACCTTCCGGTTTTTCGTATCGTTGATTTCTTTAATCCACAAACATTTGCATAATATTTCACATTTACATAAGTATGACAGCCGTGGCGTGTGTGTGTGTGCGCCACCCCCTACCGCGTCATATTTTAATTGCGCTCAGATAGACAAATGTGGCAGGCCTTCTCATTATAATTATTTGTCGGATTAAATGATAAGTGCCAAGTCAGCCAAGCGATAATATAAACATCTCTATTGTGTGATAAATGAAGGTGTCGGACAATCGGTGGCAGCTGTCGGTGCATTGCATTGACGCTGGAGTGCTGTGTAATTTATCTAAAATAATACGCTGACCTTGACATGCAGCAACTTAAAAATTACAATAAAAATTATTAATAAAAACAACAACAACGTGCGTGTGTTGAATGCGTGAAAGTAGGTCTTCTTTGGTCCAATTATTAATATTATTTGTATTTTAGTTTTGATCTGCACTCATTACGAAACCCTCCCTTTTCAGCGTTGATTTATTATTATTTATTATGCACTATATAATTTTCCAATTTTTCTCTGGCCAATGCATAGAAAATAAACAAATGTTCATAATAAATGCGCTCAAGTGTTGAAAATAGTAATTTGTTGAGCCGAGATGATTCACCGATGAAATTTATTTTTCTTGCACGTTTTTAGGGATTTTCAAATGAAGTAAGGGCGTATGGAAATTGATTGATATGTGGATATGAAGTAAAGATGTATGTGCCTAAAAAATAGTGTTCAAATAAGAAATGACTGCAGGCGATCTTAGTAATTATAAAGAGCACACAAGGGTTAGACACAGCAAAGTGTTGATGAGCATTTTACTTCCTGGTATTATATTATTAGGTTAGATTAGGCTCTATGGCTGTTCCACACACGAAGAAAATACACTTAGACTATAAAAAACAGCCATTTATGACGCCAAATATTACAGTCTTAATTAGATTTAAGACGCGACAAAGCTTTATACTCTCGCAACATGTTGAAAATCATCAATAGATTTCGGACCAGACTATAACTTTTCAAGACCTCAGATATCGAACAAGAGATCCTCGAAGCTTGCGGCAAATTTTATATTGTAAATATCGGTAAATCTTCAAGATATTCTAAATAAATTCAAAGGAGATCAATTCCATGTTCAAAATCAGGCCAATTGTCGTCTAGTTCCCATATACCACATATTCGGATTTTCAAACTTCCGGTGGACTTTATACCGTCTATATCCGTTAATATATGAAATATTTTACCAAGATTAAGTAAACTTAAAAATTGATATAATGTAGCTTGGTGGCAAAAATACATTGTTGAAATCGGTCCAGGAATTACCCAGTCTCCATGTACTATATATTATATAAAATTTTTTGTTTTCTAGTGGACTTTATTCCTAATATCTGGATCAAATTGTGTCTTCTCTTAATAAAATTAAATAAATAAATTGCGAGAGTATATAATGTTCGTCTATACCAAACTTAGTCCTTCTTTACTTGTTTACTTCTATATCCGCTGGTTCGGGAGTTTGTTCAAAAAAGTGAGATTCAAGAAATGTGTGCCTAGATCTTACAAAGGCGGGGTATTACAAAAGGAAATGTATAATAGTGTCATATTAATACTGTAGAAAGAATATGAGGAATATGAGGGACTTTGAGGGTAAAGTATAGTAAAATAATCTGAAAAATCAGAAAGTATCGAGTAAAATTTAGATAGTAAAACAGAAAGATGGAAAATGCGGCAGAGATTCAGCAATACGTCGAGACAATCTAGAGATCTTCATAACCTGTTTCTAAGAATATTTAATAACAGAACAAGTTTTCAAAATAAATAGCTTCGACAGCTAAGATGATGCTTTGCAATAGTTTGTGGGGTCACACTCAGCACAATTTTGGACACAACAATTGAATGAAGAAATTATTCAAGGAAAGATAATTTTTTGTAACAGGTGAAGTGCACCACTTAAGGGGTTACATGGGTTTCGTCGCGTACAAAATGGACTATTTTCAATATTTTTTTTCTATGTAAAAAATTATTTAAATAATTCAAACTTTTTTATGTCTTATAGATACATATTAAAATAATAATTTCTGAAATTTACAAAAAAAATTACATTTCCGGTGACCCCGCGGAAAAAAGGTGCGTCCGCGTGGTTAACATAACTCTTGACAGGATCATCCAAAATGAAAATAACAAAAATAAGTGTTTTAGGTAAGACCATAAACTCGTGCTTGAACGAAGGAAAGACAAAAAAAATAAAATTTGGAATTTTGGCAGACATTTTTCCAAAAAAAATAAGAATTTCAGTCAAATATGCTTAACATTTTTGTTTTAATAGTTGTAATTAAAAAAAAATAAAATCATTCGTTCAAGCACGAGCAAATTGTATCTCGAGCAAAATTTCATCAAGATCGGTTCCGAGAAAACGCGTTTAAAGTTTTGAGTAACAATAGTACTTGACTTGGTGCGCACACCTTTCAAAGGCTGTATCTCCGAAATTATTATTCGGATCGACTAGAAAATTTAGGATAATATTCTTGAGATGTTGTCGAAATTAATAAGCCTAAAAACAAAAAATCGATTTTTTAAACCCACGAAACCTATGTAACCCCTTAAGGCTATTTCCAAAATGGGGAGATGTCATTCTATACAATATATAATATTGCAGCTTCTTTAAATATTTTTCTTCAACTTCTTACTTTAATCTCTTGCATTTTGTTTAATATTTTTCCCTTCTTCTCAATTTGCTTTGCGACATCGTACAACTTAATTACGAAAAGTTCCGATTTCGGCATGGCGCTACATGCCTGTAGACTATATATGAAGTTATTTCAAAAGCTTCTAAATATTTGTACTTGAAATGGCAAGCAACTATGTATGTACCAAGTCGACGTCTAATTCATTACTCACAATGGTAAATATTATTTTATTTTAACGAGAACAGAATTCTACTTTTTAAATGATAAAGTGTGGCATACTTATTCTAACATCCGAGTTATTTTCGTATGCGCCTTTGGTATTGCATGCAAATTTATTTATATATACAACATTGTTATTGTTGTTGTTGTTTTTAGTGTACTATGTATTTACAAGCGCTGCTAAGGCTGTAACTGTTTGCTTACGCACTATTTGCAGATAAGAGCTTGCGTTCTCATAAATTTGCTTGTTTTCTGTATGTTAAGCACAAATATGTATGCATATATGCCTAAAACTGCAATGTGAGTACACACACACATACAAGGTGATTACGACAGATGCTGATAAAAAAGATACATTTCGCTTGGCATTCTCACTGCTCGTGGGTGGGTGCGTGTGTGTGAGTTCATAGGTTTTCAATTACATTACACAAACACTTTTAATTAAGAACTCTTGTTCGTAACTGACTTTTTTTGCTCAATATTATTGCTGTTATTGTTGTTGTTGCTGTTGTTGTTGTTGTTGTGCGCTATTATCTATTGTTATCGTGGAAATAATGTTGCTAATGGAAGTGATGATGAAATTAACGAAATTCAATCAGTGGGTAAGCACTTAATGGCGCCCATTGTTGTTGTGCAATGAGAGTTAAGCGTTCGATACTCCTCTACAGAATAAAATAGTGAAAAAATATCAGAATTTATATAGGTTTAAGTTCAATCAGTTGCTGTAATGATGCTTATATGCACGTTTGATTATAAATTTGACTTTTATTAATTAGCAAACTGGAATTTTAAACATTTACCTTTATTCTCATTCAAACAAAATTTAATTTCTGAAAGGTTTATAATTTCACTAAATTTTCTATAGTAATTTTTGGAAATCCAATAACATATTCTATTGAAGGTCTACTGGTCCGCAGTGCTTCCGTATTTCCACACCATTTCATCATTTTCATATTTCACCCCAAAAATCGTTTTATTATAATATAACGAAAGTAATAAAAGCAAAGTAATAAAAAACGAGCATAAAAGAATTGTTGAAGCATCACCATTTCATTATTTAAAAAAAATAAAAGCAAATAACCGTTAACGCCCAAAAACAAAAACCAACTGTAAAGCTTAATTAATTAAGATCAACGAAAAAATTATTTTAATTGTGGTACTTTCGCATTAATTTTACACGCTTTATACACTTTCAAACGGAACTGAATGGAAAAGAGCTTACAATTGATTCACGAACATAAATAAGAATTAAAATATATACCCAGCCCTTGGAAATGCAAAATCACAAGTAACCATTCATGAAAACAAAGCGTGAAAAAATCACTGACAAAGAGTGTAAAAATAAAAAGAAACACGTAAGGAAGGGCTAAGTTCGGGTGTCCCGAACATTTTATACTCTCGCAATTTATTTATTAAACTTTATTTATATTGTATAATACACAATTTGACCCACATATTCGTCATATATATTGTATTAAGTCCATTGAAAGTTGGAGACCATAATATTAGGTTAGAAGCACCGATGTCCTCGTGTTCGATATATGCGGCCTTAAAAACCTATGGTCCGATTTCGGCGATTTTTAGAATGGGGCTGCCACACTATAAACGTAGTATTTGTGCAAAGTTCTGCACCGATATCTTCACTAGTGCTTACTTTATATATTGTAAAGTAAACGATTCAGATCGTCTTCAAAGTTCTGGTAAATAGGAAGTAGGTGTGGTTGTGAAGCGATTAGGCCTATTTTCACAACATATCATTGGGATTACAAACCAAGTTTCATTGAAATCGGTCGAGTAGTTCCTGAGATATGGTTTTTGACGCCACGCCCATTTTCCATTTTGTAAAAAAATCTGAGTGCATCTTTCATCTGTCATTTCTTATGTGAAATTTAGTGTTTCTGACGTTTTTCGTTAGTAGTTTTGTATGGAAGTTGGGCGTGGTTATGATCCGATTTCTTTCATTTTTGGACTGTATTAGGAAGTGGCTAAAAAAACGACTGCAGAAAGTTTGGTTTATATAGCTCTATTGGTTTGCGAGATATGTACAAAAAACTTAGTAGGGGCGGGACCACGCCCACTTCCCAAAAATATTACATCCAAATATGCCCCTTCATAGTACGATCCTTCATACCAAATTTTAATTCCATAGCTTTATTTATGACTTAGTTATGGCACTTTATGTGTTTTCGGTTTTCGCCATTTTGTGGGCGTGGCAGTGGTCCGATTTTGCTCATTTTCAACCTCCTATGGTGCCAAGAAATAAGTGTTCCAAGTTTCATTAAGATATCTTAATTTTTACTCAAGTTACAGCTTGCACAGACGGACGGACGGACAGACAGACATTCGGATTTGAACTCCATTCTTCACCCTGATCACTTTGGTATATATAACCCTATATCTAACTCGTTTAGTTTTGGGTGTTACAAACAACCGTTATGTGAACAAAACTATAATACTCTCTTTAGCAACATTTGTTGCGAGAGTATAAATATTGCTTAAACTCAAGTATTCTATTTTAATTGTCACTGTGTGAGCCTCACACATTAAAGCAAAACTTTTAATTTGTTTGTTTCTGTATTTTTATTTAAATTTTTTATTTGCGTTTTTTGTTTTATTACCACTTAGGCGATTTCTTCGTTAAACGCGCTTTTATGGATACTTTTCCACACTATTCTTCTTCTTTATTGTTGTCACCGCGTAATGTTTTGCATATTATACTACAAGCAACATGACTTTGGAAGTACTTTTACGTGTGTAATACACTGGCGATGGAAATAAGAGCAATAGCAAATGAAGTTATCGTTTGTGTCAAATAAGTACCCGGAAATTCACAAAAAATGTTGAAATACTCTCAGCGGGGAAATCTAAAATGAGAATTTCCGTGTACTTATTTGACAGAATCGAATGAGAATATGGATATTACTAAAGAGTGGGTGTGCTTCATGGCATATACATTTTTATACTAATAAAAATAATAATATTATCATAGTCTCAAATAGAAAATCAATCTACTCAAATATTTATAGAATTTCTCCGAGCTTCTCTAGTTCGTTTTTTTGTGGAGGAGAAATTTATGAACTCAAAACCCACAGCAGCATTTAATTTTAAATAATAATTTCTAGATTTTCAATATCCATGCGTCACCTTAACTATTTTCATCTCAACTGTAACACCATATTTACACACAATTCAAAATTTATCTTCGTAATCGTTATGACCAAATGTACTCGTTGCGTGTCTCGCAAACAGTTAAGCAGAACAACTCGAAATCTATTTTGGCTGAAAAGTATTTTCTAAACACGTTCAACTGTCGCCAAGCAACGGCACAGGCCTCAGAGTAGACACAAACTCTGAAAAATTCAAACTCAAAAAAAATTATACATTTAGAGCCGGCATGAAACCTTAGCGCTCTCCAATGAGCACTTAACAATATTATTATTATAAAATTTTGCGCTTGTGTCACAGTTTTACTGTCGCGCTGTTTTTTTTATTTTTATTGAAACAGCGATAACGCGGCTTACAGTATTGAGAGTACTAATTTTAAAGCAATTTTGTTGTTATTAATTTTTTCTAAATAATTCGCCTGTGTGTAGAGTAACAAACAGCACGTTGTTTTATGTACTTTTGCGAGATTTTTTTACTTCGTTTTATTCAAACATTCTCACAGTCTTTTCATACAAGTCTTTTTCTTAATTTTTTTTTCTTATTTATTTATTTATTTTTAATATGCCTCTACAGCGGAAAACTGTGCAATAGCGACCTTGTCGTTTAAATTTTTGATAAATTATATTTAGCGCCGACTTTCATGTAAATAGTGATAACTACAGTCATTCAAGTACACTCGTGAAATTACATTTAGCATTTGTACGCTTTGAACTGGAGTCGAGCTGAACTTCACCCCTCTCTATATCAGAGAATCAACCTAATATTCGACAAAATGGAGATATATCCATATGTCCTATGCGCTGAGGAATTTCATGAGAGGCTTTTTTTATACATATTTTACTGGAAATTAAATAAATATATAATCGAAAATAAATATTAAAAAAATAAAAAAAAAACAAGAAAAACCGTTAACTTCGGCTGTACCGAAGCTATGTGTTTAAGCAAATCTAAATACGTAAGAAAAAGTAAGTAAAAAACAAGCCCTTGATTCCGATCGTTCAGTTTGTATGGCAGTTATATGCTATAGTGAACCGATCTGAACAATTTTTTCGGAGAATAAATTATCTGTGAGCTATTTATATATATACTTTATAGGGCCTCCGACGCTTCCTTCTGGGTGTTACAAACTTCGTGACAAACATAATATACCCTGTTCAGGGTATAATTAATTAACAAACACACCCATAAAAAGCTAAAATCTTTCTATAAGGTTAAGTGAACATAGCTTTCAAAGAAAATGGAAAAAAAAAATAGATCTCACAGACTTTGATATATAGAAAAAATATTTTTTATATTAATAAAAATCTTTTCTGTATTATTGTGAATTAACTTACCTTTAATGAAAAAGCTTTTTCGAGTGGCGCACTTTTATTTTTAATATTATTATTATTATTATTATTATTATTATTATTTATATTATTTTTAATATTTTAACTGCAGATTCGAAAGTCAATTTAACAGTCCTTTTAATAATTTAAAACAAAAGTTTGACAAGCACTGTAAATACTTATTTTTTTAATTAATACTGTATATTTAGTAGTTTTGTTATTATAAAAATATTTGAAATTAAACAAATAAACTTTTAATTAGTTTTCAATTAAATATGAGTCAGCACTAAACAATTATTTATTGCAAATTGTTGTTGTTATAATCTCATAATTTTCTGCTCGTATATTAACTACACTTCGCACTTAACAGTTCAATATTCGAAATCACTTCAATCAAATTATATTATTAGTCTTCCGTATCATTAAATTAACCCTTTTTTACAAACGCCACAAAAAAGGGCCATTCATGCACATATCGCTCGATTCGCACTTCTTCACTTTCTGCTGCATTAATTGCACACTACTGGCGCGCCAACTTCCCGCGTGTCCGGTTAATCTCCGCTTGTTTTGTTAAACTTTTTTCCCGACTTTTCTGACTCTGCACCTCAACACGCGACACGAACGAAACGCCCTACAAAGGCACCACACACCAATCGACCGTACGCAGCAAAAACAATGCGCCACAACAAGACAATAAACACTTCGCCACTAAGTACACAACGATCTATGATGTCTCCGTGTATTTTATATTTGTGTGTGTGTGTGTGCTGTGCTACGTCACTTCCACATGTGTCACTTACGCGCACGCTTTGTCGCTAATACAACGGCACGCACGTATCCCAAAGCCTTAATCGGCGTATAGTATGTGCTGTCTGCTGCCTGCGTAGTAATTCGCAAAATGCTGGGAAGGAAAGTCCGTCTTAACCGCGCTGTACGCAAATCAAAACTGAAATTGCGGGAAATGCGTTTGGGGAAGCCAAGCAACAAACTGGCAACAGCACAATTATCAGCAACATTAAAAGCAACAGCAGCAGTGGCGGCAGCTGTGTTGGCGGCGGCAATCGAAAAGTCACTTAGTGGCAAAGTCAGCTGGAGTCGCACGGCCAAACAAAGTCATACAATGAAGTGCTGCAAACGAATGTTGCGTCGCGCTGTGGAGCATTGACTGAGGAGGTTAACAGAAGCCATAATGTTAACGTTAATCGGTGATTACAGTATGTTGAATGTTAGAGATGATGTTAACATAACAGTTTCAACTTCAATTCAAATCTGATTCCAGCGTTCTACACTAGTGACTAAACGATTTTGGGGGCATAAAGGAACTCTCCTAATTTTATGTGCATATTAACGTGCGTTCAAAAAATAACGGGAATTTTACGATTTCGCGGGTTTGGAGAGTCCAATTGTGAAAATTTTTATATTTTATTACTTATTTTAATGATTATGTTGATTGCTCCAGTAGTACGATAAAATTTTCAGCTGAATTCATTAGTTACTTTGTTTGTAGCAGCCGCTAAGGTTAGCCTACATTTTATGAACTTATCGATTTTCGTTTGTTAAATGATTACACTTCCTTGATTTTTCATGAAGTCTTGTTCAAAATGCATACTGTAGCGATGACCCAGGTTCCATATTCACTGGACTCCGTGTGGCTTTTCCAGTTTCAAAAGGTAAAGAGAACCTTAATGGACCGTTATTTTAAAAATATATCAGAAATCGCTGAAAGAGTCAAAAGCTATCCCAAAAATCGAGTTTGAGAAGTGTTTCGACGATCGAAAAAGCCCTGCCATAAGTGCCTAATATCGAATAGACGACGGAAGAAGTATTTTTAATTTTTTTTTATCGAGAATTGCCGTTTACAGAAGGGCTCCACCCATATGTTGTAAAAATAGGCCAGATCGCTTCACAACCACGCCTACTTGCTATATACCAGAACTTTGAAGTCGATCTGAATAGTTTACTTTACAATATGTTAAGTAAGCACTAGTGAAGATATCGGAACAGAACTTTGCACAAATTCTGAATTAATAGCGTGGCAGCCCCTTTATAAAAATCGCCGAAATCGGACCATAGGTTTTCAAGGCCCCTATATATCGTACATGAAGACCTCGGTGCTTCTAACCTAATATTAGAGTTTCCATATTTCAAAGGACTTTATACCATATATATGACGAATATGTGGGTCAAATTGTGTATTATATAATATAAATAAAGTTAAATAAATAAATTGCGAGAGTATAAAATGTTCGGTCACAACCGAACTTAGCCCTTCCTTACTTATTTTATTTTTTTTTCATGACTGTAGTTTTACATAATTTTACAAACACTAATTTTATAGCCACCACTGTTTGCATGCTCAACTAACATACCATAATTCTGCAAAATCCAATTAACATATATTATTTTACAGTGCACTGTTAACTAGAAAAACTGTTACGCATAACATCGACAGCCGACAGCACCGCATATGTTAAACACATTCGATTTGCTGACAGCGTACGCTGAATGCGCCTGGGCATATCTAGTCATTTTCATGCTTCACACTTGATTGGCGCATATTTTTGGCGTTTACAATAAAAATGAAAATTCCAAAACTTTTGGTTCATTTGAAAAGACTCTTTGTTTTAGCCGCTCATTGAACGCACTATTGTCCAAGTGTGTTTGTAAAGTGGGTGCGTTTGCTGTGACTTTCCGCTTTCCACAACTCGAATTATTTCGTTTAAAATTTCTTTTCAATGTTTTTGGTAAATGTTGCGTGTTGCCACTATTTATATTTATTGTCTGCAATCCACCCCTTATGGCGTTCAGTTGAATCCGTTGGCATTTAGACTTACGCCATGCTTTTATGGGCTCAAATGTGCTGTTGTTATGTGTTGATATGACACTTGATTTGCATTTTCCAACTCATATGCACGGGAAATTCATTCAAAAATAGAATACACAGGAAATTGCACTTTTATATATTTATATATTTATTTGCAAATACAAAGCCGAACACTTACTTTTTGGAGCGCATTCAATTTATTCCATATAAACAGCGAAAATAATTTTATTGAATACTTGCTTTAAACTGTTATTACTATTGTTATTGATTTTGTTTTCTTTTACTTTTGACGCCGCGTGATAAGGAAGTCTGCTGCACTCTGCAGATTGCGGTTAGTGGGTGGTGGTCTGGAAAATGGCGAATGACTGAAAAGTTTTATTGGTTGCACAACGTTTTCTTCGCTTTCGCAAGAATACACGCATAAAGGCATTCAATGAATGCGTAGACAACTTGTAGTATCTGTTGAAATAAAAATAACAGTACATTTATGATTATTTCTTCGTTTATTATGTGTTTAATGGCTATATTGATATTGACTACTTTGATGTTTCAAATACTAATGCCATTACTACTTTGAGAATCTTCAACATTGACAAAATATTTATCATGCACATTATCTTAAAGAATTTCTTCAATTTTTTCATCCTAAATGTATGCAATGAGTTTTTTAAAATGATCATGGTTTGCTTGTAAATTTCTAGCTTAACTCTTACCCAGATAGAATTTGGATGATTTTAAGCGATTTAATACACATACGAATCGTTTGCCAGGTCACATAAAATTCTTCCTAGTATTTATAAAGGGTGATCAATGTAGAGGTACTTGTTTCAATAGCCTTTTTTTGACATATAACGCGTGAGTCGTGTCAAGCTGTCATGTTACTTTAGTTCAGTATTGTTCGGCATTTCATCATGGAAAGGCTTACGCCTGAACAACGTTTACAACTTGTTGAAATTTATTGCGAAAATTCAAGTTCTGTAAAGAATGTGTTCGCGCGATTCGCTCAACTTATTGTCAATATAATCGGCCTACTGAGCGTACTATTCGCAACACGATCACCCATCTTGATCTTGAGCAGATAATTTCACGTTTTGGACCGGTCGATTGGCCACCAAAATCGTGTGATATCACACCGTTAAACTTGTTTCTGGAAGATATGTAAAGTCGATGCGGACAATCCCGTGTCGATTCAGGCCTTGGAGCAAAACATCACGCGTGTCAATTGCCAGTTACCAGTCGAAATGCTCGAAAGAGTCACCGAACATTGGACTCAACGGATGAACCATCTGAGACGTAGCCGCGGACAACATTTGAAAGACATAATCTTTAAAAATTAAATGCCAAAGAATGTTCCTACAATAAAAAGTAGGGAAACTCGAAATGGATCACCCTTTAGTAGAAGCAAAAATATGTAAATCGAGTATTGTAATTTAATTCCTCAAAGAGTACCTCCCAACTCGACGAATCAGTTGAACTGTTCCGAATACATATTAGTAGCCTCAAAGCGCTTTGCAAGCTCTTTAGGGTCTTTGGCATCCATTACGAGGAGTTTGTAGAATCACAAAGTTTAGTAGACTTTAGCTGTGGTATTAAGATCTCTTATGGATTTATCACAGTGTTCTGCCCAATACCTTAGGGGGTTATATACAGTTAGGATTTTCAAAAATTCGATTTTTTTTGCGTTTTCTTAATATATCTGATATATATATATCTGAGTATACACACACAAAATTTCAAGTCGATCTGACGAATATTTTCGAAGTTATAGATACATTAGTGAAGGCGCGCCGACTACATGTAAAGTGCTTTCAAAACTTTAAACTCGTTTTTCTCGAAACGGCGTTTTCAAAGTCGGTGAGCAAGATTTCTCAGAAACGGAAATTTTTACACAAGCTTCTTAACTATAATTTTTAGTAGTTAATCGAAGGATTTCCTCATCCGATGAAAATTTCTTATTTTTATAAACCATTAAAAACCCGAATTTTGGTCGAAAATTGAACCTTTTGCTTTGAGTAGCCGCCATTTTGTCAAGAGGCTTTTTTTTGCGGACCTCTGCAAAATTTGTAATATTAACGTTCCCGATAATTATTTTTGGCAATAAAAAATATGAATATAGTTTAAGGTTGTCATAATATACCTGCCAAGTTTCAAATCAATAAACCAAATAGTTTGCTTAGAAAAAATTCTTGAAAAATGCCTTTTTTTCGACCTCCTAACTGTATATAACCCCTTAGCTTAAACTTAGCTAACTCCGACTCTGTCGCTCGAGCAGATGACTCTAATTCGACTCGGGTCGTTTATGCTTGCAAATACTGGTTTTAGCATATAAACTCGTATAGCCATTGGTAAGGATATTTAAAATTCGAAACTTATTTTATGATATATTCTAAACATTCAAGTTTCCATCTGCGCTGTCGTCCATTTGTGACTTACATACTCTCTTTGTTCCCCTCTTTTCAGGAATGCCTTTTCACTCATCTCAATAGATTTATTTTTCAATCGCCATGAAATAATTATATTTAACACCATCTAAACTGAGTTAACCGTGGTGTAATGGTAATAAAGATCAATTTAAAAGGTCATAGATGAGAGAACACACATATTTTTTAATGCGATCGAAGATTTTAACATGTCATAAATTGATTATAAGAAATAAAAAACTATCGAGTTTAAAAATAATCATAGATTCTTCTTACTCCTTTATAATCGTTGTATTTTTCTTCAGGCTTGATATTTAATAGCTTCAAATGTCTTTTAATTTCCCACTTTGACAGCACAAATCCAAATTACACACATATGTACATACGGACATGAATATGTCACATCATAACCACTGCATTTGTTGGCTCTTTTGTGTAGCAACACCCTCGCTGACAAGCGTAGACACGCGTGAACAATTAAATAATTGCGCTCAGACGGCGTCGACGACTTGCGTTGCAGTTTTTGTTGCTCGCTGCTTTTGTGACAGCAAAAAATAATAAATTATCAATAATTGCACGCAACAAATTGCATATTAATTTGAAAAGCGAAAAGCAATTAAAACAAATATACGCGACGCACTAACCGTATAACGGTACTTAACCTCGCCGCTAAGCATATTTTGGCGCGCCAATTTGGCAAAGTACTTGCCACACTTTCGGACCACCGCGAAGGCGGTCGCAAATTGTTTCGTCGCTGCCCAGAAAGTGAAAGAAGTCTTTAAAATTTATTTATATTTTTATTTTTATTTATTTATTGTTTATTCAGTTATTTGATTTATTACAAATAAACGCGTAAAAATGCAATAAATATGTTTGGTATGGCTCTTATTGTGGGTTAGTAAGTACATACATAAATACATATGCAGTTATTCGATTGTACAGTTGCCGCTACGGCAGGCTAGTACTCATACATTTAGTTTTTCAAGACATTTTAAATTGTTGTAATTCTAATTGTTAGTGAGAATACGAGAATTAATAATATGAAGAAACTTACTAGCGTTTCAAGAACTTTTTTCAAACAATTTTTGAACTATACTAATTAAATATGAAAATTTCAAATATGTGCTTCATATAGATTTCTTCTTTTAATTTTGTTACCCTGGCTAAAATTCTCTATTTTCAACTTTTCTTGCAACTTACCAACTAAACTGACTACATTAAATGCTAAGCTAATGTTATGATAGTTACTGTTATTGTTACAGTTAGAGTTATAGTTATTGTCGTTGAAGCAAATAATTTAAATACAATTAAATGCGTTGTGCTTCTCCGCAGCTGTTGTGGCAAAACTTTCTCGTCTGTACTCCTCTACTGCCACACATTTCCACTACTTGTTGTTGGCGCACGCATTTACTAAGCAAATCCGCTGCATGTTGCACAGCAGTAAGTTTTGTAGTAGTGCAATTTGCACAATCGTTGTCGATTTATTCGCTGACAATTACTCACATCATCTTTGCAATTGACAGGTGGATCAACTGGCTTCAAAGTATCACGCTCCACATCGAACAGTGTGTTGAGTTCTAAGAGAATGAAGAGAGAGATACATGTGGTTTAAATGAAAGCAATAAAAATTGAAGTAAGAACTCTTAATTTGTATGTCTAGACCGTATATTAATTACACTCTATTCTGGGAAAAAAATAACTGAAGTAAAAGTAACTAATCTCAAGTCAAAAGTAAAGTAAAGTTTGCAAATCGTGAGTAAAAATTGTGTGTGGGCCAACAAGAGACGGTATAATTCTTGCCAATTAAGGGAGGGTTTTCTTTCCTCTCGATTATCAGTACCGGCTTAGTTGTAGGCAAGGAAAGACAACAAAGTCGGAGAATGTGTTGTTACCAGTTCATCAAACTATTTATGTAGTCGGGAATTCTGAACCTTGAACTCATATTTTGGGCTCCGATGCAGTTTTTAACTTAAAATATTGTTTAACACAAACTGTTGAGTTAGCTGGAAAGACTATTTTCCAGTCAAGCTAAAATCACGTTCCCAAAAACCTTTGGAGGTTAGCTCCCTTATATCACTTCGACTTCATTATATTCCAAGACTTTAATATTTAGATTCCCTACCTTCACACTTCTGCACATTACACGTTCCATAGACCGGCTCACGTTCCAAATATTTACAATTGCTCGATTCGACCATTGCTTTTTGTTTCCAATCAAACTCCAGACATTTGGCATAACGTCGTTGAACACCTTCACCACAAGAGCGGGAACACTGTAAACACAAAAAAGTTGAGCTTTAAGCTCACTATGCTTTCGATAAAAACCAAAAACTCACCTCCGACCACTCGGAGTAATGCCACTTGGGTCCGCAGAACGTCACCTCCTTGTGTGTACAATTCATAACAGCACGCGGTCGCAATAGCAGATCGCATTCCGACTCATCCACCGCCACACCATCTCGCAGGCAAAGCACAGCACGCTTGCGTTGCAGATTAAAGCAATCACCGGTGCAATTACTCCATTCGGAAGCGAACCATGTGCCATACTGGCATGCGGCAGCTTGTTGGCTCCCACTACAGATACGTTTCTGCTCTGGCGTGAAACGTAAATCACACAGATCGGTATAGGGTGGCGTGCGATCGCAGTAGATCGAGCGATGCTCAAAACCTGCACCGCAATCGGTCGAACACTCTTGATTCCAGCCCGACATCAGCCACACGCCCGCTTTGTCCACACGATCGTCGCGCAGATGACGCCGCAATGGCGTGGTTGAGTTGTAAATGCTGCGCACCATAGTCGGCGCGCCTAGCAAGCGCGAGAAGACACGTGGTGTCTTGTCGGGTCCGCGTGCGTAGATCTTACGCCGATTAAGTTTCGGGCAATTACAGGTCTCATTCAACTGTGGCAACTTCTCCTGCTCACACAAATCTTCGGAGACTACCTCCACCTTGCCATTGTTTTGCTCCTGCACGCAATTCACGTAACGTGAACGTACGCCCTCGGCCTCACCGTCAGCACACTTACATTCCCCGTATTCACCAGCACGCCAATACGCGGCGCACAGTCCCCGATTGCAATGATAGATATCCTCACTGAAGACTGGCTTCTCGACGAAGGCGCAGCGCTTAGGTGAGTAGTAACGCGTCGGTGAATCGCGTATGCAACGGAAAATAGGTGGTTGTACACCGGGTCCACAAGAGCGATTACATTCACCGAAGCCAAGCAGCTTCCATGAGAACTTGCGACGTTTGCGTTCGCGTGCGCGTGCGATCTGCGCCGAAACTGAGCCATCGATGTTGTTTTCTTCCAAGTCGTCCAGCGGCTGACCCACCTCGTTCCACTGTGACTGCAACTCCTCGTCCTCGGTTATCGAAGCCGACGGTACGGGAAGCGTATAGTCATATTTGACGCCGGTATTGTGACCGCGCACAAAGAGCTATGTGAGGGGAATATAACAGTTATTTCTAAGAGTCTGTTGTTACAGTTAAAGGCTTACCAGTAGAACAACTGATTTGCTTATTGGTCCCTTCGAAGTGATTATGCTCAATTCGCGATTGTAATCATAGCTGTCATCATTATACTCGAATATGCCACTATCCGAAGCACGATTGTTACCGTTAATCAGGAACATATCGTCGGTAGTTTTGAGTGCTAAAGAAATAAAATTTAGATTTAAGTTATTTAATAATATCTGAATTGTTTTATTATTTATATCTATAATTTCTAAATTCGGTTTTTATATAATTCTAATTTGTTTTACCCAGTAAATTATCACTTCGTGCCAGCTGTTTGATCGTTAAATTCATCGCTCCCGCTGGTATTGTGTGCACATAATTGTAACCATAACTCAACTTGGCTTTGCTGAACACCTCAGAGACCATCTCACACAACACTGAACCACATTTTGTTTGTGCGTCGCTGGTGGTGGCCGGGCGTATGGCACCACTTTCATGAACCGCCTAGAAAACCAATTGGGAGTAATGCAGTTAAACAAGTGAGTTCAGAAATATTTCAATATACATAGTATATTTAGTTTAAAGAAGCATAATCGAGTAATATATATGTTTATGAACTTACCAAGTTTAAAACTAAAACAACTGCCAAGAATTTCCACATTTCGAAGTTGTTGTATTTAAATTATCATATTACGTTTCCAACACTTTTTTTCCTTATTAAGTCTCGAATATATTTTTGCTCTTTAAACTTATCCTTATAAAATTAAGTAATTTCTGAAAATTGTATAACTAAATATTTAAGTTGATTTGACTTAGAGAATATAGAGATCGCGAACTGTTATCTGCTCTAAATCAATAATGACTGAACTGGAGCCAAAAGTTTTTATCAAAGTGTTCTTTTAGAAAGGATGGTATATCCCAATTGATATTTAAGTGAAGTTTGAATAAAATTGTTCATACGAGTACAAGTATTCACCCAAATCCACCTCTGCTAGAGATGTTCAACAATTGGATAGCATTAGAAATATACGAGTATACCTATTACCTAGGTGTTGAGAGCCTAACCACTCTGTTGGATAGACTCAGCACATTTTCTTTTTGATGTGTGTTATGATTCGTTTCAACGCTAGATTCATGGATAGAGATCCAAACAAGATCAGTTTGGAACTAAAGACTGGCACAACATATAGAACATATGATTAACCGTTTTCCAATAGATGTCTCTAGGGTCAAGCACTGGTCGATTAAATCGAGATCTGTTTTCATACCAAACTTATTCTCAACTGAAAATGTCACTTTTTGAGCCGAATTCTCGACGTTTGCGGGAATGTCTCTAGGGTCAAACACTGGTTGATTAAATCGATAAAATCGTTTTATATCGATATTGGACATTTGTGTTAACATTAACCCAATAAAATATTTGTAGAGATCGGTTTGCATTCCAAACTTATTCTCAAAATAAATGTCACATTTTGTGCCGAAGTCTCGACATTTGCGGGAAATTTTGCTTTTTTAATTCCAAGAAAACTGCGGCTGAGGCTCATCGACATTTGTAACCGATGTTATACCAAAAAAATAAATTTAGAAAAAAACGGCGGAAGCAAAGTTGTAGACCTAATATATGAAATCAATTACATGATTTAAATGATTGAAGCTTTAAAAAACTCATTTAGAAGAAACTTGGAAATCATGGCTCTTCATGTCACAGTGAAATTCTATATCTATTGTACATTCCTCTTCTATGTCAAAGTTAAGATTGCTTGAGTTGTTTGCATGGAATTTCTATACACATGAAAGCATAATAAATTATGATTATTTTAATAAATTCCTAAAACTATTGGAAAATAAATTTTCATTAATTTTTTTTTTTCAAATGCAATGTATATAGCTAATCTATAAATATATACCCATTTAGTGAATATAACCAAAGGTTCAATTAACTTATCGAGACTGACCCAAATAGCATAATTATTTTTTCATGTTCCAACATTGGCCTACGAAATGCGATTATTTTTATACGCGTACGTAGTAAGTGAGAACATGGCATGCTTGTGGCATATGGTGGCAATTAATTACGCTAAGCAATCTGTTGGAAATGAATTAACTATTCGCACAAAAAACAATGCAGAAACTCACTTAGGCCGCCTAACAACCAACCAACCAACCGCAGTTGGCAACAGCCAGCAGTGAACGCCTTCAACACACCACACACACCGCATTCACCAGTGATCACTAAAATGCGCCTACTTCCCCAAATTCTTTGCCAAGTCCACATAGGCCGGTGTGTGGACCACACACACGCCAGCGCTGAGGCAGTAACTCGCTGATATGGACGGCGTTGCGGTATGCTTTTAAGCATTTCATCGATTCGCATTCGAATATATGAATATGTATTTCAATTGCTTTCAGTTATGCAAAAACCGAAAAGAAAAAAAACAGACGTTGCGTTGCTGAGCGCCAATGCTTGCCAAATCGCATAAATCTTAATTAAACCATTCTCGCTTTTTAGCGCCGGCTGGCAGAGCTGGGCACACTGGCTTACATACAAACAGACACGTTCTTCTAATAGGTAGGTGTACTGCCAGCGCCAAGCGCGACTGTCATGTCACAAGCAGTCGGCAATTTATGAATTGCTACACATCCACCGAAGAAATCATTGTGCATGGAGCTTTCGACTTTTATAGGCAACGCGTATACAGTTATTTACGTTAACATTTCAATTAAGTATCGCTTTGGTGGCAATGCCATGAGGTAAATTTGTATATTTTCCAGCAGTTCAGCATATTTTCATAGACCTGAGCAAAGAGATTCTAATATGAAAAAATGTAAGGAAATATCTACTTCCTATATTTGGCGTTGTCCACAACTCAGTGGTGCACTTGAGCCGAAGTGCTTTTGTTACTTCTAATCTCAAGCGTGAAGTGCCGAAATATCATTCAATTTGTAGGCAATAAAAACGTTTGAACATTGGCAAGTGTGGTGTTGTAGCAATAGATATGCACTTGAGTTCATCACTACATCCAAACAGCAACAAATCACCAACAACCACTTGTGACCCCATTATAGGGCACTCCATGGCACTTGTTGCAAAGCCACCGCCTATCAGCAAATCGGTCTGACCCAATTATCACTTGTTAATTAGCCCAGAAAAGCATGCCACATTGATGCGCACATCGCACAGTTCACTGATATTGAAATTTTGAAATTCTTTACTAATTTTTTTCAATTTTTTTTCGTATTTAACTCAATATCTGCCCAAGAGTGCAGTTCAATACCGTCGAAGAGTTCTAAGTATCTTTTAAGTATTGACGCTGAATATCGCTATTATTGCTCATAAATTGTATTATGTCAAAGTGCAAGTGAACTTACAACTCAGATTACATTGGGGCAACATACATGCATACATATACATCTACATTTACACTCGAATATTTGCTTTTATTGTTGACAGCTGTAGTTCTTAGAGTAAGAGCATCTTCAGTATTTTGTTGCAACATCACTGACATATACATACATACAGATACTTAATGGCTTTATGGGGGTATTAAAAACACATTAGCATAGAAAATTAAAACATTCGCAGTCGAATTTTTTATACATTTTAAGTTAAGTAATTTTCCAAAATTTCTCATTGGAGTTTTAGTCTTAAAATTGAACAATATGTAGTATATATGACCTATCTAAGAGGAATCGGAGGAAATAATTCGTTTTTTCCTTAAAAATTAAAAATTAATAATTTTCAAAATCCACCCATCCATTTCCACAAGGTAAAGGGTTACGCCAGCCTAGAATTTTCGAAAAATCGATTTTTTTTACTTAAAGTACACTTGAGGGTCCCAAAACTATCATTCAGTTGGTAGATTAGTAGACAAAATACCTGTTCAAACCGTTTTGGTGCCGAAGCATTCAGGTCATACAGTTTCTCTAGAAAATGCAAAACTCGAAAGCCCTTTTGAAAAGTATTATTTCGGAGATTGTTCTAGTAGGCCCGATTTTATATCAAAATATTTTAAAATTTAATAAAACCTGAATCAGTGAAGTTAGATTCCTTTTTTACCAGAATAAATTGTCATTTTTCGCTTTTTATGAGTGTTCTAGACCCGTTTAACGCCTTAAGTCTCAATGTTTTCTTCAAATTGTTCCAATTCATGCAACCAAAGCTTCTTCACAAGGTTATTCATTACACTCACTGTACCGTCAATTTTGCAAATTTGCTTCCGCCGTTTTCCAATAGATGTCCAATAGGTTCAAGCACTGGTCGATTAAATCGATTTTTTTTATATCGATCTTGGACATTTGTGTCAACATTAACCCAACCAAATATTTGTAGAGATCTGTTTGCATCCCAAACTTATTCTCATCTGAAAATGTCATTTTTTGAGCCGAATTTTTGACATTTGCGGGAAATTTTGCTTTTCTTTTTTAATTCCAAGAAAAGTGCGGCTGAGGCTCATCGAAATGCTTTCTTTCCTAAGTGAAAAAAGCCTTAAATTTACAAAAAAAACGGCGGAAGCAAAGTTGTAGACCAATACTATGAACAGTAACCTAGCACAAAGTACTAATGTACTCTGGTAATCTATTAAAATTAGTCCAAAATCTGCAAAGCAAAACGAGTTTTAATTCATCGAAATGTGGATAGCAGAATACAATGCACTGTTTTTCATAACTACCCCATCTAGCTCAAGTTTTGGTTTGGTACTGGAGAATATTTAAGAATACAATATAATGCATTTGTGCAGTTTCGCACTTCTCCACTTGTTCGAAAACAGATTTATTCCAACGCATTTGAAAAAGAAAAAAAAAAACAATTTAAGTCGTTTAATAAATTTTATTAGTACAACTTAGTAGTACATCCATCAAAGCGGGCATAAATTTCCGAGAAAAGCATGCGCTAACACATTTCACACTTAATTACGAACAATTAGCCCACAAATTAATGGAGTAAATGTCGAATAAAAAAATTCTCACAACATAAAAACCACTTCGCCAATAAATTTCGACGCCCACACAATTAATTGAAGAAAACCACAAAAAAGTGAAAAAAACGAAATTTTTGTGAAAAAAGTGTGTGTTACAAAATATTTAAGAGGTCATTAAATGATTAGTGCGAATATGCATTATCATCGTCAACAACAACATGACAACAATCACATAATTAGTGCAGCGAGCAAAAGCAAAAAAAAAGAAGAAGAAATTCAAAAGATGAAGACATCAAAAGCTTTACAGCTGTCACACAACAACAGGCATGTCATGGCATTGCTGTCAGCGATTGTTTGTAATAATGTCACGATCATCAATGACATTTTTTTTCTAATGATGCTTATGGTCGTGTGTGCTTTCATGTTTGCTATTGAAATGGTGCGAGATTTCAAGGACCCAGTGGGTAAAGAATTGTAACTATTAATTGATATTGTTAAAATATTATTAAGTCTACAACTTTGCTTCCGCCGTTTTTTTGTAAATTTAAGGCTTTTTCTGTATAAAAACGGTTACAAAAATGTTATTCAATCGCCTCAAAAAGTGACATTTTTTCAGTTGAGAATAAGTTTGGGATGCAAACAGATCTCTACAGATATTTTGTTGCGTTAATATTGGCACAAATGTCCAAGATCGATATAAAACGATTTAATCGATTTAATCGACATTCCCACAAATGTCGAGAATTCGGCTCAAAAAGTGACATTTTTTCAGTTGAGAATAAGTTTGGGATGCAAACAGATCTCTACAAATATTTTTTTGGTTTAATGTTGGCACAAATGTCCAAGATCGATATAAAACGATTTAATCGATTTAATCGACCAGAGCTTGACCCTAAAGACATCTATTGGAAAACGGCAGTAGCAAAGTTGTAGACCTAATAAAATATTTATTATGCAATCTTTCAAAATTTTTACTTTTAATTCAATTTTATCAAGACTTTTTAAAATGAAAATTCGAAATATGAAAATATATTTGCTTCACATCTGTTGTCGTTTTTTTCTCACAGGGACTCTTCTTTTGTTACCGTTTTGAGCGCGCGCTGCCTTTCGGCCAAAGTGAAATGTGACAGAAATATATTTTGTCATAAATTGGTGGTATCACAAATATTGGCCGTCAAAATATCTGAAATGGTGAATGCTACGACGAATGCAATATAATAGACATACTTACATATATGTAGACTACTGTATACTTACAAGTGTACGTAAGTAGCTCGTACAACATGTATTTAAGTATCAAATTTTGTTTTGACAGCGCTGACAAATAGTTGTGTGCAGTCACCTTTCGCTTTTGAAATGTTCAAGCTCAATCCACTGAGTGATGATGAAAAAAGCAAAATTTACAAGTTTACAAATATTACACTGCTACGTTTCATATGCGTTGCTTGTGATAAGTCAATCAACAAGAGACAATAGAGTGGTCTCACAAACACTACCACATACATTACTTTATATGTATGATACATACGAGTATATCGCAAAACAAAAAATAGTCCACAGACACTTATAGTTTATGCCGCTGCAAAAATATTTAGCCGAAATGCCAGTCCACGTTCAACGCATACCAGATCGTCTATCACCGATCGCCCAGCCATATGTCCATTCGAGCTGTCAATAGAATTTTGATTGATTTCAATCGTTCGTTGCACGTTGGTCAGGAAGCATTTTGCCAAACGTATGTTAGCGATAGCTATATGAGTACTATTATGTCTGTTTGTACTGCTTTCAGCGTGTTTGATCCACTTATCGGTCATGTATATTTTGTGTTAAGAGTAAAAGTCAATTTGGCTGTGGGCCAACCGGCGAAAAGCTTTCCTTCTAACTAACAACAACCAAATATTCAAAAATATGTGCTTACATGCGCTGAAAGGTGCCATGAACTATGCGAGATACGAAATTTCTTTGATTGCTCCGCAGTTGGAGCGTTTTTAGACAGAAGTCAGCATTTCTAATTGAAAGTAAATGAAAGTGAATACTCATGGTGGCAGCAAAGTCATATAGGCAATTTATTTTATTTTAGTTTTCAATTACAAATTCTAAGACACGCAGCTGTGAGCTAAATGTTCATAAATTTCTGAGTTCAACTAAACAGTAATTAAATAGAGCAACTCAAGTGCTGTATGGAGGGTATTAATATCGAACTTGTTGTGGGAAAAGCACTTTGAAGAGCGCGCTCTTGTGAAAGATGTCAAGGAAAATACAATCAGTAGTAAAATTTTGTTCTTAAAATTCTCAATTATCCTTAAAGATGACATTCATTATTTCGCTTGCATTTGAAACGTTCTTAAACACTTCTATAAGCAACTCAGCTCTTTCGAATTTATGGTTTATCAATTACTTTCACTCCAACAGCTACAAAAAGCAAAAAAATAGTAAAATCTCTTGCATTCGTACGCATTTAAAATATTTATTCATAGCAATTATACGGACCCTATCCTTAGGATGAGATATCAAAATTATGATGACAGGGCGTATGAGTAATTTTAATTTTTGAGCAATTAAACAATCCACTATGTTTCTGTTTAATCCAAATTCTCAAAGAAGCTTAACTTTTTTGATCTGTAAATAAAAAAATATTGAAAAAAAACATGACACAAAAAATATAAAATTTCTTGAATACAAAAATTTGACATATTTTGAGCGTACAAGACCCCCTACAAACAATAATAAACTAATTTTTTTATACAGACCATATTTTCATATGACAAATGCGCTATTTCATCAAAATATAAACAAATCGTAAATTTCAAAAATAAAATTTGTCCTGACATTGTTAGCTAATAAGCTTTCAAAATGCCTCAAAACAAAACACAAATTCTACAATTTTATGGCGCACATATGAATACATACAAATGGACATACATATTTAATATATGATGAATATGAATGTACATATTAACACTTGTGTGTTTACAGTTGTTCTTTCTATACCATATGGTTGCCGAATAAAATTATGTGAATAAAAAAATGTCGGCTTTTAGCCGGCAACGATCGTAAAGTTCAATGAGCTGCCCATAAAATGCCGCTACTAAGGTTTTCCGTCAACAAAATTAGCAGTCACGCATGTTTTGGATATTACATCCATATAGAAAAATTCTGATTTGTAAAGTGAAAAAGGAAAAATTAGTTCAAAATCAAGTGTGCACTGAAATATGCAATTTTACAGCTTAGTGAATTCAATAAAAAAATTAATATAGAAAAAATTCTGGAAAAAATGAAATTCTAATTATTTTTGTTTTTGTCTCCTATTTTTATATGTAAGTGGCTTATACTACACAACAGATGTTAATAGTTTATTTTTAATACAAATCTTTAAAGCAAATTGTCTAATTTTTCATGTCTCGAAAATCTAAAGAATGTCCGAATTTTAGCATAAATATTTGCCCACTAAAATGCCATTCACCAAACACTTTTGGCTAGCTGCTTCAAAAAGAAAATAATATTTGAAACTAATAACGGCATATAGACTAACGGGCCGCATATACGCATGACTTAATTCAAATTGACCGCTTTACGCACAGCAAAGGCGGCAAACGCGCCCGAATTCGCTTGTCGCAGCGGTTGGTGGTGATGAGCTAACCACCCGCCACCGGCCACCGCCACTGCAGCGCTGGCATCTCGACAATGACATTTGGCTTTCTGTGCGTTGTGTCGGTATTTTAATAGAAATTTATGAATTAATATAAAGATTATTTTTAAATTTATCTCATTCAACATGTGAGAAATGTTTCGCTTTCAAGGTTTTCGAAATATTTGACATTTGCTGTTTTCGCTTTGCGGAGATTAAAAAACGTTTAAGCATGGGATTTGTTAATGTCAACTGCTGTTAGCACTATTTTGCGAACTATTTTTACAATAATCCTTTTATAATAGTTTAAGAATGTTTACAAGGCGAGAAATTTCATAAATAGAGACATGGAGTCTACCGTTTACTTTAGATTATAGTAAAGCTTTATGGTATCGTTCTCAGTAGAACCGAACCTTCTAGAAAGTAGTAAAATATTATACTGAAATGGTTATAGAACACTTTGCTACGCCTAAAGATTTAGAAAAGCCTTTAGAGTAATGCTAAATGATTTCAAATATTTTCCACATGGTCTCAGCAAAAGCACTCCGAGAACGTTCAACTCAGCTATACAGTGTTGTTATGTTTATAGAAGCTCCTTTAGCTTAAAGCTCCTTCAATGAATGAGATCATGAACTCAAGAGGAGCTTTTCAGCTACATATAAGGTGTGTTCAAAAATTAGTGGGAAATCTAAAATTTCACGGGTTTGGAGAGTCCAATTGTCCAATTCTCCCTGAAGTCCGAAACAATTTTATACTATCTTCATTGGTAACGATATTCCAGCCTCCGTATTAACTAGATATGGCTCCGTGTGATTTTTTCTGATTTCCAAAAGTAAAGAAAACCTTAAATAGCCGTCGTTTTAAAAGCCTACGCGAAATCGCTGAAAGAGTCAAGAGGCTACTTCAAAAATCGAGTTTGATAAGTGTTTCGGCGATTGGAAGAAGCGCTCTCAGAACTATATTTTGTCGAAAAAACGAAAATTTACGTTATTTTTTGAAAAAAAAATCGTCAAAAAGGTTTGATGCAATTTATTAAAACAAAATTGATTGAAATTATTGAAGTAAAGGCAAACATAATATCGAGTCTATATATCTATTGGGCTTTTATCCATTCTTTAAACATTTTGAATATTTCAACAAATTTGAAACCAATCACTGATAAAATTCTAGAGCTTTCAGCATAAGAATCATTCGAAAAAATAAATACATATATATTTTAAGTATTTTTAGACAAGAAATAATGAAATTTATTAGGCATACATTGGCCCACTTCCCGGATGCTTTCAAGTTAATGCAAGTTTATACGAAAACGAATTGGAAACATTTTGGCATTTTGGCAATCGCGCCAAATTAAATATGAAATTTATTTAATCTTTTCCATCAAATAAATATTTAAGCTTCCACCTGCCAACAAACTAAAGATAACAAACGTTTGTTCCGGGATATACATTTTACATGCATTTAACTTGGGGTAAAAAAATTAAACGAATTTATAAAAAATAAAAATTAAAAAAAAATATAAAAAATTAAAAAAATAAAAAAAAATTAAAATTTGGCTAATTACTTTTTCATGTTACTTAAATCGAGGTGAATTAATGTTTTGTTGCTGTATTTGTTTTTGTATTTTCATTACGCACTTTTCGGCGTGTTTATACAAATTTCCCAGACAGATTGCACTGATAACTCAGACTATATTAAGCAGTAGACAACGCACTTAGCTCAACTCTTCACTATTATTATAACTCAAGACTTGAAGTAAAAATGGCAATGTAACGGTAAATAGAAATAAATATTTCAGATAAACTGTTACTGTTAGCCGACACTTAAATATATACATATACTATACAACATAAGATGATGAATGTTTATTTGTATATCGGAAAGTATAGGCATGAGTGTGAAACTGCGCCGTGGGTCAAAGTGTTTAGCCATTTGTCTTATGTTTTCTGTCTGTTTGCTATTTGTGCTCACCAAACATATTGATGTTACGTCAACAGATAATTTAGCAACAGATAATAACCAAACACAATTAGCCGCTATACGAAAATACATACACACGCAGACTCAATTGCAACGTCGCACATAAACACATATACTATGTGTACGTACATGTGTGCACTCAATCTCACTTGCAAAGCGAAAGGTAAAGACGCTGTCGAAGTGGTAGGTGAAAAATAAAATTTTTGGTAAAAAAAGAAATTTTTTGTGCGTTTTGATGCCGATTTGAACGCCTTTCCATTGTGGGCGAGTCGAATTAGTTGCTTTTATTTCCATTGTAATATCAATTGTTTGTCGAAGAAAATTGTTGCTAGTGCAATTGCATTAAAGCTCACATTAATAACTGCCTATATTTATTATACGTACAATCAATGGATTTCTGTAGACAACAGAGAGTTTCATTTGCGAATAAAGAGTTTCCTCAACATCAACACAACACAGTAAGCACAATATCTAGAGAATTATTAGATAACAGGCGCCTTTCTTTAATCTCTAAACTTAGAGAAGGACTCGAGAAACAAAGAAAATTATTGTGTTTCCAAATTAAACGGAACCTAAATCTGATTTGAAGCAAATTTTAATTATCCAATCGAATTTTAATGCCAAGATCTCGGATGAGATACTGGTTGCTAGCTGTAACTGCTGTCAACTGAAAGTAATTTTGAGTATTAGATTTAACTTGCGCCTCTATAATGGAGTTCTAGTGTTGTTCTTTCCAAACGAAGATCTTTTATAGGACCTAACTTAGGTTCAAAGGTTTACTCTCATGACAAGTTTCGCGATGAATCCCACTTGGACAGCAGAAGCTGCCAGTCCATTGTGATGTTCCTAAACATAGATCACAAAAAAGACCCTTACACAACGCTGAAGCGCTTTGAGCCTATCACACATTTTATGAGGCGGCTAAGTTAGGTTCAAAGTTTGACTCTTACTACAAGTCTCGCGATGGACTGACTGTAGATGCCAGTCCATTGTGATACTCTTAAACATTGATCACAAAAAAGACCCTTACACAACGCTGAAGCGCTTTGAGCCTATCACACATTTTATGAGGCGGCTAAGTTAGGTTCAAAGGTTGACTCTCACTAAAAGTCTCGCGATGGACTGACTGAAGGTGCCAGTCTATTGTGATGCTACTAAAGATAGATCACAAAGACGACCCTTATACAACGCTGAAGCGCTTTGAGCCTATCACACATTTTATGAGGCGGCTAAGTTATGCAAAGGTTGACTCTCACTAGAAGTCTCGCGTTGGACTGACTGTAGGTGCCAGTCCATTGTAATGCTCCTAAACATAGATCACAGAGAAGACCCTTACACAACGCTGAAGAGCTTTGAGCCTATCACACATTTTATGAGGCGGCTAATATCGAATGAGATGAGAAAAATTAAACATTTTTAGTATTATCGCCTTCAAATATTATTCATTTCAACCCATTTAGTCAAAAAGTTAGATATATATCATACAGTTACATTGCTTAAAACCTTGCCTGGACTTGATGCTGGACTTTAAAAGTCTCTAAAGTCTAGACTTGGTCGTTGAATTACTTTCGCTGACTATTCTGTCTCATTGTGTTGTGATTCTGAAGTGAGCATCAGCTTGACAGGAAACATTATTTAACAACATTCTTAGCAAAAGGAACAAAATCTGGCAACAAAAATGCAAATGTTTCTCCTCACAAGTTATATCTAATGAATAAAATTATATTTACTCGTATATCGAAATAGAGTCATGTAGCTATGTATGGAAGTATGTATGTAATAATGAAATCAAACTGTCAAAGAAGTATTTAGTGTCAGTTAGCACGTACTGTTAAACAGTTGAATGGATCGTTTAAGTGCACGCAACGCTTGCACTTATTATACTGAATATACACATATGATATACAGAGCAGTACACAGTGAGAGTAGTTTTATCGCGTGAGCAAAAAAATTCTGGATTTGATTAGGCGTTTGAATATTTATGTGTACATATGCATGTATTTTATAAAAAAAAATACTTTTTTTTTATTTTAGCAATTAAATATTTAGAAATATTTTCATGACTTAATTTTTTTTAATAATAAATTCCTTTCTGAAAAAATCAATTTGTATATTTTTCAAATCTTCATCACATTTTTTTTTTATTATTAACGAAAATGTGTCGTCTTCTTAACGACTTCTAATGAGATTTTTAATTTCTGCAATTTATCACACACACACACACAAAATTTTAATTCTTCGCAGCATTTGCATTTTAGCGCCTAAACTCAATTAATAACTCATTAGTTCACCCACTGACCGCTAAATACCGTCAAACAGTTTACCGGAACACACACCGAACACTGGCTAACAACACGTTGTTGAGCGGTTGACAAAACATCAGCGAATGAGTTGGGCTGCGAGAAAAATTTATGATTTCGAATTTTTCAACACGAAAAACATATAGTATCTACTACGCGCGTTGAAAAAATAAAAAAAAGAAAGAAAATTAAAAGCGAAAAAATCACACACACAAAACACAAAGCGATACATACATACATACATCCACACATAAGATAAATGCAAAAACAATAACAATTGTAATGCGCGAGCAATGGCTAACCAAATCATAACAGAAATACATAAAAACTAATAAAAACAACAATAACAACAACAACAATGGCTAAACAACACAAAAATCTTCATGAAGAGCCGCAATCGCACGCTTGCAGAGCAGAGCAGAGCAGCGCAGCGCAGCAATGCAGCATCCCATAGTATGTAGTTGATGCCAAAACTATTGTAGCTAACAACTAACAACAACAACAAAGGCGCTAGCAGATCTCAACTATAACAACTGTATGTATGTCTGAGCGCACATGCCACAATAGCCAAGTAACACAACAATTATTGGCGGCCAATACATATGAGTGAAAAATCGAAAAGCAACAACAAAACAACAACGCCTGCTAAAAGAAAGACATACAAAGCTAACAGAAAAAAAGCAGCGAGAAAAAGCGCCAAGTGAACTTGAAGTGCCAGCGCCGTTTGTGGGAGAGGGTGGTGAGGTCAAGTTTGTGTTGGTTGTGTGAAAAAGCCAACAACAATGATATTGAAAAGTCGTAAAAAAAGTAGTGCGTGTAATTCACAGATGCCTCGAAAGTATTCATTAATAATAATACCATAATAACAACAATAGCAACAAACACAATGGTGTTATTATTGTAAATCAGGCCTAAGTAGCAACGACAATAAGTAAGTTAATTACAAGCATCTTCGTTGTTGAACAATCTGTGAGTGCAAGTAAAGCATAGTCTTTCACTCTTGCAGAAATTAAAGCCTACGTTTTTTCAAAAAAAATAGTTTATTGCATTCGTGTATATTAATTCAAAATAGTCCCCATTCGATATCATGCACTTATGCCAGCGCTTCTTCCAAACGTCGAAACTCGATTTTTGGCATAGCCTTTTTCTGGCGAATGTGGCGGTTCCTACAGACAAAGTAATCAATGACTAGAGCTTTTGGACAATTAAAAATTTAACAAGTAAGGAAGGGCTAAGTTCGGGTGTAACCGCACATTTTATACTCTCGCAATTTATTTATTTAACTTAATTAATATAACAAACTATTTGACCCACATATTCGTCATATATATTGTATAAAGTCCATTGAAAGTTGGAAACCCTAATATTAGGTTAGAAGCACCGAGGTCGTCGTGTTCGATATATGGGGCCTTGAAAACCTATGGTCCGATTTTGGCGATTTTTTGAATGGGGCTGCCACACTATAAACGTAGTATTGGTGAAAAGTTCTGCACCGATATCTTCACTAGTGCTTGCTTTATATATTGTAAAGTAAACGATTCAGATCGTCTTCAAAGTTCTGGTATATAGGAAGTAGGCGTGGTTGTGAAGCGATTTGGCCTATTTTCACAACATATCATTGGGATGTAAGGAAACTATTACAAACCAACTTTCATTGAAATCGGTCGAGTAGTACCTGAGATATGGTTTTTGATCCATAAGTGGGCGACGCCACGCCCATTTTCCATTTTGTAAAAAAATCTGAGTGCAGCTTCCATCTGCCATTTCTTATGTGAAATTTAGTGTTTCTGACGTTTTTCGTTAGTGAGTTAACCCACTTTTAGTAATTTTCAACCTAACCTTTGTATGGGAGGTGGGCGTGGTTACTATCCGATTTCTTTCATTTTTGGACTGTATTAAGAAGGGGCTAAAAAAACGACTGCAGAGAGTTTGGTTTATATAGCTCTATTGGTTTGCGAGATATGTACAAAAAACCTATTTGGGGCGGGGCCACGCCCACTTACCCAAAGAAATTTTATCCAAATATGCCCCTTCATAGTGCGATCCGTTGTCCCAAATTTTATTTCCATAGCGTTATTTATGGCTTAGTTATGGCACTGCATGTGTTTTTGGTTTTCGCCATTTTGTGGGCGCGGCAGTGGACCTATTTTGTCCATTTTCGAAAGCAACCCTCTCACGGTCCCAAGGAACATGTGTTCCAAGTTTCATTAAAATATCTCAATTTTTACTCAAGTTATCGCTTGCACGGACAGACAGACACCCGGATTTCAACTCCACTCGTCATCCTGATCATTTATATATATATAACCCCATATCTAACTCTTTTCTTTCTTGGTGGCACAAACAACTGTTATGTGAACAAAACTATAATACTCTGTGCAACAGTTTGCGACAGTATAAAAAATCCCATTATTTTTTGAACACACCTCGTATACTTGTACACATAAATGTCGCCGCTACCGAAAACGCCCAAAGATTGTTGTACTTCTCTAACTCGAATCGCCATAATCCACAAAAAATCTTCTTGTTGGAGAGACTACCGAGTTCCGGAAGTTACTTTGTATGAAAGTTGAATTTGTCAATTCAAGGGTTCGAGTTATGAAAAACTTCGAGTTAGAGAAGTTCGAGTTATGGAAGTTCAACTGTATTTTGAAGCTTACATTTACAGTTAAGATGTAAAAATCATATTTCGAGTTACAAGTTTGCATTTTCACTCATTATGTAGACTTCTGAATTTTCGGAATGAAAAAAATGAGATTCCTGAGAAATTTTCGAAAAGTTGATTCAGTGCTGAATTACGAACTGTAAAAACTAACTCCAGAACAAAGTAGTAAAAGAATGAATCAGTGAAAGGCAGAAGGTTTATATAGAACCTTATCTAGCCCACTCGAAAAAGAGATAAATGTCTTACCAAATCAGTCTAAAAAGAAGAATATTTTATAAAGATTGGTTCCTTTTCTTCCTCGCCGTAGTGCTTTGTCGGTGAGTAATACATACAGATGTATATTTAATAAATCTGCACCCACTTATACTTAACCAACTCACAGCACTCTTAACTTCACACCACGAGAGACACGTTCGCACGCGACAATGAGATCAAAAGTTCAAAACTCTAAAAAAAATATTCGTAATATTCTTTTAGTCCACTGAAATTGGACGGGTGATCTTGTTAGTTGCCGACTACGGCACGAGATCAGCACCATCGCAACAAATGAGCGGCTGGCAGCTAAGTGCCAATTGGCCAAAGTGCCACCAAATAAAACTGAAAAAGGGAAAAATAAAAGAAAAAAGTGTGCACATCATAAACCGCATTTAAATGATTTGCGAACGCAACGGCAGCTCGCACAGTTTTGTAGCGCAAAGAATGGCCAGCAACCGCAGCGGCCACGGCGTGACCAACTGCACCAAACGGCCTGTGGCTTATCAACGCTATCATGTCCACACAGCGTACACGGTAATGTACATTTTAACAAATTAGAGATAATCGTTGCGCAAATGAGCCGACCAGATCGTGATAGCTTTGTGACGATGCACGACGATCGGCCGTCAAAAGACACCAACAAAGGCCGATGTCGCATTGGAAACTCTCAGCATCATGACGCTGGCAATGATAATGATGCTTAGAATGCAGCCGGCAAGCAAGACACGCCAAGTTGTAAGACTCAACCAGCTGATCGATCAGCCAAATTCAATCAAATTTAATCAAGTGTGTAATTTTTCCTTAGCAACTTTTACACGTTCATTCAGTGTAGAAGAATTGAGAGATCATCAAAACGATCGGAGCGATCAAACGCGTCAAAGCTCAATCGCTTGACCAAGGCGACTCACCCGACAATGAGGCGCACGATTTTTATTATATTTACGACTATTAGCTGATGAATGAATCGATTTCGCATACAGTAATCATTAAAGTATTGATTACAGCATAATCTATGTTATTTCATTCTTATCAAGAAAACTCATCAACCATAGAATAAAAGCGGCGAAGGTCAGACGGTGTAAAAGGTCAAGCCAAGCTGTAACCAACACTTAATGTGAGAACAAAATTTAGTTAAGAAGGCAGAGGAGACGTACACAGATATATTAGACGTCAAAATTAAATAAGAAAATATTACTACTAGAAATTCGTGGAAAATTAAGGAATCAATTTTGATTTTTTCTACGGACTCTTTCTTATACTAATCTTATACTAAAAGACTAAACTTTAGTATTACTCACCCGACAAATACCCTCCACACACACGGCCTTACGTCGATAATAGTGTGTGTAATATACTGCCGGTCTGCCACAGGTGGTTCCATCAGTGACCGATTGATTCATGCTCACGAATACGTCCGAACCACTTGGACGACAAAACAGCTCACACTCGTTGTGTTCTTTCTCGTAACCCAACCAATTGTAGAACTTGTCTTTATATGGTATTCTATTGAAGGCGGCGCATTGCTCATCGCGTTGCCGCTTTTTATTCGCCTTACACTTTTCGTCCTTGCAAAGGCGAAAACGTGTTATAATACCTCGACAGCCGGTGGGGCCATTGGGTTCTGGATAGAATTCTCGATCAATTGGAGCAGCATCAAGTGAATTTAGTTTGCTAAAAAATAAGATACTTGATGAAAATATTAAAACACAGATACCCAAATTTACGATAGGGATTAAAACTAGAACCTTAGTCGAAATGTGTTCTTTCATCCTTTTGTGATTTTCTCTGACTCAAAATATAATAAAACTAGAACTAAGAATCTAGAAGTTGAAATTTTACGAGGTTTGAACCAACTACAGTTGAACTTCCTCCACTCAAATCACCATAATCTACAAAAAAAAACTTCGAGTTAGGGAGACTACGAATTATGGAAGGTAATTTGTATGAAATTTTACTTATAATGCCAATTCAAGAGTTCTAGTTATGGGGAACTACAAGTTATGGAAGTTCAACTGTATATTACAACAAAAATTTAACTGAGATCTCGATCCAAATGGGTCGGTAATTATATTATGTGGATGTAATATTTATCTTGAATTCCAAAAGATGTGGAACTGAATATCTATGAAAGTAAAATAATAAAGTTTATACAACAATTTCAGACCCCTCTTCTCTCTCACCGTTCAATACATTTTCTGCGACGAATTTGCACACAGGAATTGCTGCATTTAGTCCACTTTTCCCAGCGATCCCAAGTATATGTTGTGCCCACCCGTTTTATTATACTAATGAGCCTTTTGCGTGAGTGCCTCGGTCTTTCTACTGTGGTTTCATCGTCATCGTCGTCATCATCGTCATCCTGCTCCTCGTCATAATCGTTATCCACATTTTCCTCCACATTTTCGCTTCTCAAGCTTTCCATTCGATTGCCACTACTTAGGGGTTTCAAAATTTCCGTACCGTTAGCTATTATGGAGGACTCAGAGGGGTTTGGGGAGGACGGTAACTCGGCGCCATACGAGAAGCTCACTAGCGCCAATGAAAACAGCAAGAGCTGTAGTTTTAAACTAATGGGAATTGAAAAAATGCAAGCTGTTACTTACAGTCATCGAATAAAGTATGTGTATGTCAATAATTTAAAATTTTCTTCTACATTGTTGCACTATTTTGATGAAATAAGTAAAGAATTTTCTATGAAACTCACTCATTGATTGATTGCACTAATTTTGCTTTTACATGCTCTAATTAGTCAATTGCCTTTATTCTACCAAAAAGGCGATAAATCCATTATGTCCAATTCACACATCTTAAAACGCGAACAATAAATTTTAAACGTAATTTGACATATTCAAATGACTCATAAAACCCTTTTATGTGAACAAATGCGATTTAATTAATATATACTTTTGTTTTCATTTGTATGCAATTAGCTTTTGTTGTAATCACCTAAATCAAACAATTTGCTCAAATCGCGGAAATTGTTGACAAATTGTTTGTATTCAAATCCCATGGCGATGATCACATCCCAGCCTCGCCCAAATTAATTTTCGCATATTGCAAATTTATCTATTTTTTTCAAGTTCTTTATTTTTTGCACAAGTATTTACGCACAAAAGAGTTCATTGTGCTCATTAGCGAAATATAACCCCGCTTTTCTTTTATCTGTATTTTTCTTTTTTTAATTTTTTTTTTTTCACTTTTTTTGGTATTTAAACTATAAACAATTTTGTTATATTTATTTATACTCTTAATTCTCATTATTTATATTTTTTATTCTCTCTCCTTAATTGGAAGATTTCTGCATTATTATCAGTAACTTTTCTCAATTAAAAAGCAACTTCCAAAAATAAAAAAATTTCTGAAAACCGATTTTACCATTATTAATAATCTAATTATTTCTTATTCTCTTTTTTCAATACAATCAGAGTAACGCCCTCCGGATTGCGAACGCAGAACAAACCTTAATGTCTTTATTTGCAACATTTCAGCATTCTTTTGATAAGAGTCGCCAATTCGCAATTTATGAGATCAATTCTACTTTATCAGCACACTTTATTAGACACCTAAGTTGAAAAATAAAATTTTCGAAGTCTATACAAGAACCTCCTCGCTATTGAAACCCCTGCAACCAACTGATTATACCATTAAAATATATTTTTTCTCTGGACAAATTTTCACGCTACACAAGAAGCTTTTTATCTCCATTCTGTGGCATTTGTGAAAAATTAAATAAAATAGGCGGCATTTCATATACCAGTATATGGTATATATATAAATATCAGTATATAAAAAACTGACATCTGCCTGACGATTGGCAGGAATGAACGTTTCGACACTTTATAGTATTATATACGATATTTATAATTGCCACATGTGTGGTACATGCCTAAACTTAAGTATTTGTATAAATAGGATCTGAATATAGTAGAAAACACCTGCAAAAGGTGTTGCGCAGTCTTTACTTTTCCGTCTTGTCTTAAAAGCTTAATTTTTTTTTAATGTTTCGAATATGTTTTGTTTTGAAATGTTTCGAATGTGAAAATTAAATTAGTTGTGAATATGAATCGGAAAACAAACTTAATAATATAATCCTCTAGGAATTATAAAGCTCATATCCTAAAAACGTTTTGATAGACAACTTAAAATAATATTTACACCGGGCTTTATATTTTATTTAAATTGATATACAGTTAAACTTCCATAAAGCGAACTTCTATAACTCGAAGTGCACCATAACTCGAAATCTTGAATTGGCAATAGAAGTATTTCATTCAAATTACCTTCCATAACTCGAAATTTTGTGTGGATTACTGTGATTCGAGTTAGGGAAGTTCAACTGTATACTAAAAATTAGTTAGTCCAACGCCCGTCCGAAACCTTTTAAGAACACTTGTACCCCGATACATCAAAAGATGACAAGACAACTTGAATTCCAGAGTACTGTCTATCCGTGTAAGATATAACTGCAGTAAAAATATGGACATCCTGACAAACTCCGTGTTTCTTGACACATCTGAGGAGATGTGCGAAATCTATCCAATTTATATTGCCCACAAAATGGCATTATTCGAAAAATCATGAGGTATTTTAAATCAGTCGGCAGTGAACTAAAATATTAAATTCTAATTTGACATAGAATGCCACAATAGAGGCGTAATGTATATACAGAGAAACCTCTCTTAACGGACACTTCCCTTGAGTGGACATATTTTCATGTACTAAATTAAACTTTTAAACAAATGAACCTCTCTTAGGCGGACACCTCTCTGGGGGAGAACGAAAGCCATGACAAAAATAATCATAGTCGATCTAACGGCATCTACCGTTCCTTCCTTGTATGCTTAATACAATAACAACTAACAGCCGGAAATGTATATTTTCGCACTATGGATGTTGTACACTGTAAAATTTATTTTCAAAAATTTTCGATCGGTTTTTCAATGTTTTGATGTTATAGATTTCAACGAGAATACAAGAATAATTTCTATATGTTTTATAAAACAGTTCTTCTTTATATATCCAAAAAATATTTAATAATAAACGTAAATAACATGAATTTGTTATTAGCCTATGAATTATATTAACCCTCCGAAATACAATGAATTAGTTATTAATCTATGCTTTATATTAACCCTCCGCAATATTTAAAAGATAATTCTATTGAAAACTTTTTGTATTATTTACTTCACTCATGGATTTAGAAATACTAACTTACTGATCTTATGTATGTTTCTTAAATATAGTAAACAAATTTGCTTATTATTAAATAATTTACAAAAAAGAATATTGTACTATTGTGAACTTGTTATCTCAGAATTCTCCGTCATATCAACTCTGTTTTTTATTATCATTCACAATCGGTGTGCTTGAAACAGCCATTTTCATGTTTTGCTTTTATCTGCTGCTTCGTAACATTCGTACCAACTTTTTATATATCTATCGGTGTATTTTAAGTTGGCAGTCATTGATATTATCGTCATCGTACACGATTTCACAATCATCGGTATAGTTTTCTTCTCAACAAATGAAGTTGCATATTTAAAGCTGGTTATTTTACATATATGTATACTGAACTAGAAAGAGAGAGAAATTTGAACATTGTTCAGTGAGTTGCAGAATTTGAACAGAAGAACATTCACGAAAATACTCGCAGGTATACATATCAAGAAAAACCAGCAGGTATAGGCAGTTTTCAGTTGCAAGAACCCAACTGCGCAGTATATAAACTTCAGAAGGAGCTGGGATACGCACATAATTTGAAAGTAATTCGATCCGTCAGGAAGTGTTTCTTACAACAGCAAATCAGCGTTCATATTTTCAATATAAATTCTACAAACGTTTACCAAAAAAAAGACCAAGGAAAATATTGTGCTATTAAAGAATCCTTAACATAAAAAAGCCGTACCAAATAATAAAAAAATGGAACGTTTTTCTAATTTATTGAAAGTCACCTACGATGACGGAACTAATAAACTAAATATATATATCCAGAATCCATCTACAGATTATAATGAGTTAAAAGAAACCATTGCAAAACAACTGTTTGAGGAGCGCCACTTAACAAGGTTTCAATTTAGTACTGCGTGGTTTGGTGAGTACATACAGCTGCAATTAAAATTTGGAACTACTAGTTAACATCTGTTTTTTATACAAATGCGTATACATACAGCCGTTGAAAAATACTTAAGAACGATGTTGAGTTCAGCCATTAGATATTATTTTTAATAAAATACGCTTAAATTCCTAGGATAAAACCTTTATTTCATAAACTGAAGATGTTTTCAGCATATAATTCTAAATTTTTCTTAGAAAAACGTAAAATTGTTTGATTCACACAGAAAAGTTAGCATATATTGATGTTTTTCAACGGGTGTAAATGAAGTGTGTATGTATGCCTCGTTTTTCTTATCACAATTTCATAACAAAACAAGTATACATACTATATATAGTATGACTCATTTACAGATGTTCAGTTCATATTTTGTATGTATATTTGTGCACTGCTTCTAAATTTAGCTCTCAAAAATATATTTCCAGTAAAGAATAGGGAATGACTTGGTTTTTATTTTCCCTTTAAATAGATGAAGATGGCGATGAAATTGACATTTGCAACCAAGAGGATTATGATTTGTTCCTTTTCAAACGAATGGATAGATTACAACTGTACATCACACCATTGGAGCAGTGGAAGGAAACGTTCAATGTTCAGGACAAATGCGATGCTCAAGCCCAACCCGCAGCCGAAGCCGAAGCCGAAGCCGATGACGATGACGATCCGACCTTCTCTGTATTACACGCTCGCGTAGAATGTGATGCCTGTGGTTCGTCCCCAATTTTTGGTTTCCGCTACAAGTGTATTCAGTGCCCGAATTACGATTTATGCCAAAACTGTGAAGCCAAACACATGCACCCGGAACATATGATGGTACGAATGCCAAAAGAGAACTCGCCAAGTGTAATTGAAGCTTGGATAAGTAATCCATGTGGACGGGGCAACAGCCGCCGTGCAAAGCGTGAACGTAAGAGTTCAACTGCAGGTGGATGTCCAATTTTTGATATTGGAGCAGCTGCAACTGCTACAGCAAATGACAACTGTACTAATGCTGAGGCAGAACCTAAGAAACATCATCATCACGAACGCAAACATCACCGCCGTCAAATGCGCAATGGCTTTTTGTCCAACATGTATGAAATGATGTCCGATCTCGCCGAAGGTGGTGCTACTTATAGGCAAATGGATGAAAGTGATCCCATTACCCCAACAGCTCCTACTCCACCAAGGGAGAAAGACACAACAAAGGCAAAGGAAGCTGATGCTGCAAACGAAGCGGCTAAAGCCGCCGGTGAGGCAGCTGCTGCTTGTGAAACAGCCGCTAAAATAGCAGCTGAAGTAGCAAACACAGTAAACAAGCAGGCTGCAGAAATAACAGCAACCGTTGAAGAGCAAATTGCAGCAAACTTTTTGAAATCAACGTTCAACACAGGAGCTGGAGCTCCTGCTAAAGATAACGCAGATGTAGGAACAGCTGGGGAAAGGCCAACTTTTAATATGGTAAGTTTCTGTGAAGAAATCAATGTTATATAAGTAAATTATATTTCCTAAAATATATAGGCACCTACTGGAACTTCAACGCCTACATCTCAAACTGATTCAAGCAACACTAACAACAAATCAAACGACAACACTTCGGTTCCGGTTACACCGACTCTAGAAGATTTCGCTCAATTCATTGATCCGAAATTTATGAAAGCAGGAATACAGTTGCTTAATAATTTCAGTGGTATGTTCGCAAAAATGCTTGATCCAATGGATGGAGCTGATGACAACAGTTATGCATCTGCATATTCTGGTGCAGGCTATCAGGCACGCAAAACCTCTTCAGCTTCAGCTAAAAGTTCAATGGGCTCAACAGCTTCCACAAGCACTCAAATGAGCGCAAATGGTAAGCAGTCTGCCGAAGCAGAAAAATCAAATAAAAACGAAGCAGCCAAAAATACTGAGAAAACTGTTGAACCAACTAATCCTGATACGACAACAAAGATCACTGAAAAGGCACGTGCTCCAAGGCGTGAACGTTCAGAAAGCGAGGAAAATGACTGGCAAATGATTGACAACCAAACTGCCGAGTCCACAACAAATTTAGTCAATATTTCTGTTGCTAGCTCGACAGAAACTATTGAGAAAATTGATTTACCTGGTGCAGTAGGTATAACACCGACAACGCCTGCATCAACACCAATTGTACAAAGTGCAAAACCAAATGCCGACATAAATTTTGAACAACTCAGCATGGACTTGAAGAAACATGTTGTAAGGGAAATGGAGCGTAACAAAATCGACAGAAACATTAAAATTTCTGATGTCTTAAATGGGCAGACTAACAGCAATACCATGCCATCTGTTAACACTGGCGCTACACCAAAAACCCAGAATATAGCTGTGCTCGTTTATCACAAAGGTAAGGTTGAAATGCAAAAGTAGTATATAGTTTTTGGTATTAATTCTTCCATCCTTAACAGATCCTACTATCAATAATGCTATACATGCTATGGTAGCTATGGGCTTTAGCAATGAAGGCGGCTGGTTAACACAGTTACTGCAGTCGGTCAATGGCAATATTTCGGCCGCATTGGATTTGATGCCACCGGCACAGAGCCAAGGCAACAATTGAGATGTCTATAATAGCAGCACAGTCTGTCGCTCTTTTAGTAGTAGTAGTATAGTAGTATAATTTTTCTCTCTATAATGCGTAATTCAACGTTCTGAACAAAAATCATCATAATTTCACTATAATTTCGTATGCACTCGTTTCTTTGCTGAAACGTTATGTACGCATAAGTGTTCTCTTTCATGAGCAGGATTTTTTAGATCTCTATATTTTTTTTCTCTTCGAACATTGAAATGCGTATTCAAATATATCTACAAATATATATATATATATTCTTATTTCATTTATTTCATATACTATATCATATATTTCATATTATTTACATATACATATATACATTTTCCAAACAATCACATTTTACTTTATAAATGGCTTTTAAAATGGTTTTCTCAATTACTATATATATATATATGTATACCAACTACGATAAACCCTATCCATAAAGGAATGTTTGGTTCTAATAAAATAAAAATGTAAAAAAAATATGAAAACTGTTTTATTATACTTTGAGATCTACTGTGGTGTATTACTTTTGCTTACGAGTAGGTAGCTAGGAGTGCATCCCATTCCGTGCTCAAAGAGCGCTACTCGCGCCATTTTGTACGAGTACGAGAACCAATAACACTCACGACCAATAGCTTGATTTTGACAATTCTATATACTGGAAGAAGAGGTATGCCAGTTAGAGATAGTAAAAATGAATAAACACTGGATTGCTTATTTGTCTGTGATTACTAGTCGGTCGCCATGAATAATGTACATTTTTGTACCTGGTGACCCAACGCTTACTATACGAGCGTATATGGTAGCTGTACACAACAGGGTTGTCATTTTATTGGACATTGGATCAAGCATTTATGTGGAGGAAGGGAAAACAGGCTTTGTTAACACATTGAGTGCCATGGCTACACGTTTTCGTGCGACAGGCATTGTCTGGCCTTAGGTATTGCCATGTGTTTTTGGTTGACGCTGGTTGGTTGGTTTTTAAATGTATTTCTAGTAGCCTAAAGTTTGCCCTAAATTTTGGTCCAAGTTTCATAGAGATATCTTCAATTTTGCGGTTTTTATGATAAAAACTCGGAGGTTCTTTTTAATTTTGAAAACTTATTGGAACCCATTCGATATTTCGGAAGAAAAGTATAAAAAAGATATTGAAAAATTAAAATTAGGATATGATAACTTCAATTACATTGATTTTTTACATTAATTTTTTAGATGTGTATATTTTGGAAAGCAATCAATGCACAATTGGGGAGTGTTGGGGCATTGCGGACAGTACGTAGTTGTCCTTTTGATATTCTTTCTTGCTTCCTTTCGACTAAATTTTCTTTTTGCTTCAGCGTAGCATAAAACACAAGCACGTCGGATGGTTTTATTATTTTCATCTACTCTTTTTGTGATAATATATGATTGCGATACAGGCTGCGGGGATGCGAGATCTAGTGGGCCCATAGCAACGCGTTCACGGAATGTTCGTATATTAATGTTTCTATTCGTAGCTGCTTTATACACAGTATAGGCATATACCACGGTAAGTCCAAGTAAAAGTTCAATTCCCAGCTTTCGGTACCATTTTAACCCTTTGCAAAGGGTATTTGCGTATGAAGCCATTTGGTCGGAAAGATCAATGCCTGATTTCCCCATATTCTACCACAGCCAGTGGCTTTTCTGTTGCTCGTCTTTTACGTCTCGCTCCTTGACTAGTTGAAGGCTCTGCAGGATTGTGCAGGATAAATAGTGCTCCATCTGTTATGGATACCATTATCGGGGCATGTTTCGTGGATAGCATTTTGACGTCGCGTTTATCTTTCCACTTTAGAACAACTATACCATAGGGATCTTCTCTAGCCACTACTTCGCCTTTCTTTATAGGAGCAACCATAACTTCTTTTGGGAAATGTTTCTTGTTGGCACGGAGTGTACCGACCACATGTGTTTTTTGATCTAGCATTGAACGAGCCAATTCATAGCTTGTGTAAAAGTTGTCTACATATAAAGATCGACCCTGACCTTTCAAATCAGATTCTCAGATCTCGCAAACAGTTTTAGCCATATGATAAAAAATTTAAATAAAATGTGTAAAAAGAAAAAAATAAGAAATAGTAAAAAAATCGCGTCGCACATTTTCGTACGACATCGATTTTTACGTTTGCAATTCCATCATGCAGTGCCATGTCGTAAGGAAACATGCGACAAAAAAAACCGTTATATAATCCAAAATAAACCATAAAATCATCCGGAATTGGCGCAGAACTGAATATTTTCTACTTTTACACCAGTTTATAGAAAAAAATGTGCTAGGCACCCGGGGAAGGTTTTCGTCAAAACCCCTTGGCACTCAATGTGTTAAAAATAATTTGTCTAGTTATTCTAAATATCATAAATTCATATTAGTATCATTCATATGAGCATCTCTCTCATTTAATTTAATTAATTCATTAAAATATTTTTTTCTTCAATTGTTAGGTTAGTTTACTATCGTTTTAGTAAAATAAAAATATGAACAAGTTAGCTTAGATCTTATACACAGAAACCACTACAATGCTCAACAACGATAACTAATAAAATACAATTGCTACAAAATAAAAAATTACAAACTCATTAGCTATTTCATAATTTAAGCCACAAGCACGCTTCTAAATTCGAACTTTGTACAATCACATATCCTTTAAAAGGTAGACTTATTGCTTAATCCTTAAATATTATCTAAAACTAATAAAGTTTCCCCAGAAATATCATTAATGGTCCCCATGTAGTCAGCACCAAAACGGCCGCCGTTAGGTATTTATAGAACTTTTCATGCTCCTTTAAGTTGCGGCGGAAGAAGCCTGTGTTATAGCCGGTGTATTGCGCTAGCATTGCAGTCACAAATGTTAGCAAACCAAGAAAATTGTGTACAAAGTCATTCACAAACGGCGACACATACTGACGATAATTCCAGGAATATAGACCCAAAGAGCCTGAGAGGCAGTTGATCACAAAGAACACACAGGCAGCTAAACCTAGAAACAAAATTGTAAATAATCCATGATTAATGACTCGGAGTTTGTTTGTATATATTCGTATCGTCGTGCATACCTAGTTTTCCATGCCACGAACGAAAATGGTGTTCTTTAGGTAGCGATTTCTGCAACGTACCAGCCACCCCTAAAATGCCACCGATTAGTTGCAACCAAAAATGCAACATTGTCTTTGTATTCGGATGCAAGGAGCGCGTTAGCCAGTTGTTGTTGCAACGCACCATCATGCCCTCAGCGGAGAGAAAAACAAACTGCAAGGGAATGGGTACAGTTATGTACATGATCAGCTAAGTTAATTTCCATTGATTGACATATGTATGTATGTACTTACCCCAAGCGTGCAGAGAAAGGCATGTGTTGCGGTCTTTTGGAATTTCATTTGCGCACATTTCACCGACAGACAAACGGTTATGGCCAAAATGAAGCATTGATTGGCGAGATTCCACGTATAGCTGCTGATGACCATTGTGCGTTTATTAGTAATTAATTAGTAATTAAATTATTATTCCAATTCGCCAAATCTAATAAACCGTATGTTTCGATTTCACCACTGTTGATTCCACACTGACGCTGAAATGAAAATGAGATAACTGTTAGTTCTCATATCGATATGTAATAACTAGTGTACCGAACTACTTGGCGTTAGACGGTTAAATAGATAAGAAGATAAGACATTGCATTTGCGCATATTCATACATACATACTCATAAGAAACTATGAACTAAAAAAAATTTTGATTTATTTCAAATACCTCAGTCAAATAATTATATGTGCATGAACTTTTTGCAAAAAGAATTAAAGATTACAAAATTGCAAAATATTTCTGAGTATGCAGGTTTGTTATAATTGATGTATACGATATAAAAAATAAAAAAAATAACAAATTTAAAAATATTTTTTAAACTATAAAACATAATTGAAGTTTAGGCTAATAGTAAATATTTATATGTGCATTTTACTATTTTTACCAGTAAAGCCTATACATTTGAGTTTAACTGAAAGAAATGTTTATTTTAATAGTCAGTAGAATTGTCCTTATATTTTAAAACTAAATTAAGCCGCTTAATCAGAGAATTAACTACTGACTGTAGAATAGTTATGTAAATATTGGCAAATTCTTGCTTTATGGCCAATTTAAGGTGACGTACTGTCTCAAACTGCTTTCCGTTTTGGAAAACAGGAGCAGAGAGGTTCCCCCAGAGATCCTCAATAGGATTTAGGTTCGAACTCAATGCTGTGCATTGTAATACCGGAATTTTCCGGTCGTTAAAGATGTTCTTCGTGTGGATTGAAGCGTTATCCTTTCGATATGTCCAGTTATATGCCATAAATATTGCAAATTTTATTAACTCGCTGTCCAAAAGATCTACATTGATATTAGCATTCATTTGAGTGAATATAAAACAAGTAGATAGCTTTCCACAGCAGCAAAATGCAGCCCATGAAATCAAGATACCGCTTCCAAAACATCGCTTGTAGTAGGACCGTCGTTCCTTGTGCGAATCTCTCCAATATTTCTTGCAATGACCTGGGCCGACGAAATTTAACTTTTTTTCGTCACTAAAGACTGTATTCTAACACTCATCGGCAAAGAATTGGTATTTATTTGCAAACCTCAAATGTGCTTTATTGTGTCTTTCTTTAGCGTTGTTTAGGTGCCATGGAGGTGTGTTTCAGAAACTGTTTTTTATGTATAATTGGAAAAATTATATTTATTGTGATTTTCTGTCTTAACTAGGTTCATATTTTGATCGCTGCTTATAAAGTCCGCAACTACTAGCCGTCGAATCATCCTTTCGCACCGCTCATCAATGTGGTTTTTCGTCCGCTGCGTCGCACTATACCATAAGTAGTGGGGTTTTAAAGAAATTTTGAGATACAGTTCCGATGTCGCTTTGGTCTACAGCCATTTTGGAACCGCTTTCAAGCATTCCAATGATTATTACTTGTTCCTCGGCTGATAAACTAGTACCACGAGGCATTTTAGGCTTAAAGTTAAATAAATGTAATCAAATGTTTAATAATTCATTAAGTTAATGCACCTACAATAATTTTGAAAACAAATTTTAACAAAAAAAGTTTTTGATTCGACACTATCAGTAAGAAAGATCCACTAAACTGATTTTGCACATATAAATATTTACTATGCACATTCTTAATGTAACTGTACAACGAACGAGAAAAGTATGAAACAATTTTCGTGCATAGTAACGGTAACATAACAACCTTTTATTCCACATTTACATGTATAAAGTACGGTATTTAGTGAACATCCGTATGACTATCGTACCTTCATTGGAAATTTCTCTCAAGCATGATCGTAAGCAAAATAAATCTGACAAAGACCAAAGACACTTCGAACAAAACCGGAAATAAAAACCGTTTTGATTTCAAAAATCTGTTGCCAAGGCCGTTGGTGCTGACTTTTCATTTTAGAATGTTAACTATTTTGATTTTCTAGTTCAAAACTATTAGTCATGCAGCCACGGTATTCAGTAAAAGTAAAATTTTCATAAAATTAAACTATGCACACCAATTGTATGTAGCGAACACTCCAACACCTGGTGTTGCAGTGAATATTTTATGAATGCGTCCTACCACAAAAATGATTTCAAATTTAGGTTTCCACCACTCCCCTACACAAATGTATGACAAATTGTTTGCTTCCCTCTGGTATTCGCTAAGCGCTCTGTCTATCCTCAAAATGCTAAAGCCTGCTTCTTTTGTAGTATAAACAATAACAACATTGTTATCATTCCAGGTTTTTAATATCGAAATATACAGTCTATTCAAATAATATACACACAATCGGAATGAATGCAGACACTCATTATTTATATATAAATATGCACCGCTAAATTATTTGGGGATTAATTTAGTGATATATTTAACGATTTAATGCGATTTTCAGGTATTGCGATAACGTCCTTAACATTGCAAATTATCAATATTCATTTAGTACGAGTGTCGATATATTTGTCTATATGTATCGCACATATTCGAAAGCAAATATTGTGTAAAATTTTATCTTAGAAATCTTTGATAAGCACGGCTACTTGCCAATGGTAACAATACAATACAAAAAAAAATGATAATAACAATAATATATATGCATATATATACGCTATTTAATATCTATCATTATTTAATCGAAGTCTTCAATTAATCACGTACGTGAGCAGACAACCACCTAAGACTTTATTTAAAAGCCATTGTGCCTTTTCACAAGTTGAGAAATCAATTAACTTTGCGCCTCATCAGTCACCATACAGTGTCGCTGCGCGAGAGTCCTTGCAAAAACCGAATTTTCAGTTTTTTTTAAGTGAAGAAGAATCTATATTTGTTACAAAAAAAACAGCAAAGTGTTTAGTTAGTTTAAAATGGTTGCAATAGATGCTAAAGAAAGCTCGCTGTGGGCAAAGATTTTGGAAAGAGTGGAAATTCTAATCTGGGTGCTTAACCAGGCTTGCATTGGTTTCGTGACGATATATATGTTCTGGATATGTATCTACCAAGACATGGATACCATGCAGTTGCACGCTTTCCTAGTGACCATTGGGGTAAGCAAACTGTAAATTTATTTCAACAAAGGAGCCAACTTATTTGTTGAACCTTTAGTGATATCAAAAGTGAATACATTTTTTTTTTAATCCACGTAGTTCTCCCTGCTCATGGCCGAGGGTATAATGTGTCACTATAGCATCAATCCGCTGACGAATGGCTTCAAACGTAAATCGAAAACCAACATTCATTGGGTGCTGCTGACGCTCGGCGGTGGTTGTGGCGTTGCCGGTTGTCTTGTTATGATTGTCATAGTGAAATTCAAAATGGATCAAATACACAATCGTTTAGGTGAGAAATATTATATGCGAATCAGTTCTTAATAATTGTGCAACTTTATGTCTCCAAACAGGTTTCGCCGCATTTATACTCTGTCTCATCAGCATGCTGTCAGGCTTAAGCGCGCTCTTTTCGCGCAACCTTCGTCGCATACTTAGTCCTTTACTCAATAAAGGCTTCCACAATGTGGTAGGTTTTGGCACATTTCTCACGGCACTACTTGCGCAGTACTACGGCTATGAGTTTTTTCACCACAGCATACTGTGGTCCTTCGTCAATGTTTTGCAAGTGGTAACACTGGTCTCACTAGTGCTCACTTCAATTGGTCCGCTGAAGGCACTTTATCAGAAAATTACGAGTTATTTTGAATGAAATGCTCAGCTCAGTGTATATCGGTGGCACTCAAGGAAGTAACTCGAAAGTGAAGATCTAATAAGTATTATGTATATTATTCTGCAATATTTGTATGTATTTATTGTCTTTATTGTAAGGCAGCTTAAGTGTACTTGTGTTTTTTAATAATAAATTATTAATTTAATATTATTTTAAAGGAATATACATTTGTTTTTTAAATCAATATCAATAATATTACATCAATAGATCATTCATTGTAATATCCCTACGGAACTTTCTCTCTTGTATTGATCACCTTACCAACCTTGGAAGCTTTCACAGTTCTGTATTCTCATTAATACCTTAGTCTCCGTATACGGATATAATTAAGCGCGCGCACACACACACACAAATAGTTTGTGTTCAATCAGCGATCGTCGATTAAACACTTCCTTAATGTATCTAGACAATCGTCAGCTGCTAATTACTTTCAAATTTGGCAACACAATGAATATAATTCTATAACATGCACGTGTCTACCAAGCACACACTTAAAGCGCCACAGCACGATCACTTGTTGTTTTTGCACAATCGAAGGCAAGGTTAACCTTTCTACTTACCACTGGTTTGGCTGACTGACTCCTCTAGTAAATACTTTTTTGGCAATCTACCCTTATTTTCCGCAATTTTAAACTAAATTATTTGCTTATATCACAGTATTTTTGTTGTTACACCAACAAAGCACCCGCAAATATAATTTTTATTCACGTTTAAACGCTTTCGCGCAGCAACGACTTCCCCTTATTGAGTTTGAAACACGACTGAGCTGGCTAAGCGCTCCTTTCAAGCCACAAATAATCATTTTAAATTCATGTATAACAAAAAAATAAGAAATGAAAAGCAACAATTTTGCCTCATTTGAAAAGCTCACTGCCGTCACAACCATGCTGTATGCATGAAACAGTTTCAAAGAATCGGCTAAACTTGAACACAGAATTTCGCGCTACCAAGTGACGTCACAAGTCAGCTTCGTTGCGAGCAGTGAGCGCGGCATTGGTAAACCCCAAGCTATTTCGATGAATAAGCAAAAGTGTGCAACAAATTAGCACAGAAAAATAAAATCGGGATATATTTATCAATTTTATTTGTATATGTGTAGTTGGGTACGAAGTGATGACTCGTATATTCTGGTTAATTCACGTGCCTTAAGTTTGCTGATCTAAGCTTTATTTTATTTCCTCTAGGCAATTGTATTAAGACTTCTGTTATTAAGTTAATTTTTAGCTATCAAAGATTAGGAAATGTGAAAAAGTCAATAATGATATTCCGACATGAAAAGCTTCTCTTAAAATTCATTTCCAGAGTTATTTATCGGGTAATACCAGTACCAACATCAAAAATTAGATTGAAATCTTAGGAAGGTATAAAGTTTACGTTTAGTCATTAGATTTAACCTAAACAAATTTATAAAAGCCTTCACAACACAAAATAGTCTCTGCTGCATTTTAATTGTACACAATTGAAAACAGCGCATAGAAATTAAAGGAACAGTATATAAGGTGTGTTCAAACAAGAAAAAACGTTAACTAACGGCTGTACCGAAGCTAATATACCCTTCAAAGGTGCATTTCTTTTAGTAACTATGTGTTTAAGCAAATCTAAAGACGTAAGTAAAAGTAAGTAAAAACAAGTAAGGAAAGGCTAAGTTCGGGTGCAACCGAGCATTTTATACTCTCGCAATTTATTGAAGATATTTTATTAAGATAACATACAAATTACCCATAAATTCGGCATAAAGTTTAATAGAATAACGAAAATCGTCATATATAGTATATGAGGGCTGAGGTAATTCCTGAACCGATTTCATTCATTTTCATCAGCAAGGTACACTATATCCAAGAGGATACGCTCACTTAATTTTGCTAAGATAGCTCATATATTAACCAATACATATATGCGGAATAAAGCTCACCGTATTTTTGAAAAACCTACAATGAGGTATATGGAGATGTTATGACCCAATTTAATAATTTTTGGAAAAGAGACACACTATTAGAAGAAAACAATTTCCTCTGAATTACATTAAATTATCTGAGAGATTTACCCATATTTTCGGTTAAAATTTATCATTAGGCGCTGAGTTCAACATGTTCGATATCTGGGGTATTGAAAAGTTATAGTCCATTTTCGACAATTTTTTCGCAAGTGAAGCCAGAGATGATATGCACTATTTGTGTAAAGTTTTATTCCGCTATCTTCATTGGTTCCTTATGTTTACATTTACATTATTAAACTTAATATACCCTGTTCAGGGTATAAAAATAACAGGAATTTTGAAATTTCGAATTTCGCGGGTCAGAGAGTCCAATTGTCAATTTTTTTTTAATTTAGATGATACAAATACATGCTCCAGAAATACTATAAAACTTTCAGCTGTATTCATTGTTTACTTTGTCGGTAGCACCCGCTAAGGTTAGACGTTTTATATGAGTTTGACATTTCCGTTTGGTAAAAGCTTCGTTTTACATCATCGCTAAAGGATCCAAAGGCTATCCCAAAAATCGAGTTTGAGAAATGTATTCGACAATTGAAAGAAGCGTACGTATGTACTACTATCGAATGGGAACTATTCTATAGCCGAGATGAATGAATGCACTCTTATTTTTTTCAATAAACAAAAATCCCCGTTATTTTTTGAACACACCTTGTATATAATTAAAAAAATATTATTCATTTATTACTAAATTTATTATTTGTTCCTTCAAGAAGAGCTCAATTATATATAATTCCGTCAAAATTTGGTACGGTTATAACATTTTTGAAAAGTACCTATTTTGGTCTCGAGGTTTTCTAAATATTTCTAAACTTATCTACTTTACAGCAAATAATATGATATATATAATTATTTGGACTCAAAAGAGCTCTATTATTTAGTTTTCGATTTTAGTTTTAATTTTTTCATTTTAACTTATGATGGTATGTTTGTGCATATGATTTTGCCAAATCGTTTTCATAAGCTCATATGTTTCGTGAGATAGCAATTCAATAATTATAAGCAAATATATTATACATATAAATTTACAAGTGCCCAGTACAACACTTTCGAAATTTGCTAATTATTGCGAAAATTAAACAAAAGGCATAATATGTATAAGTACATGGAAGAAAAAAATTGGAGGCAAAATACTCCGTCAATGTCAAATTGCATTCGCATTATATGAGTAAACGGTATTTTGAAAGTAAATTAACTATATTCTTAACATTACAAACATATTTATATATATATATATATGTTTGTATGTGGAATTGTTTGTGTATCTAAAATATATCACTTTATTTCGACCAGTGCTTTGAATTGTACTAAAGTTTCATATAGACAAGCACACGCAATTAATTCTGTTTGCTAAAACTGTATAACGGTATAGTTAGTTTAGAGACCTCAAAAGCCATATTTAGAGCTGAGCTGCTATATGTGTATTATAATCATGTGTGTAGAAACAGAATTTAACAATTGGAGTAAATACAATAAATTCAAGCAAAAAATACTTATTTATTTTCAGATAAGTAGATCTAAAAATGGTCAAAATCAGGTCAATATTTCCTCTAGCTCCCGGATCTTCAAACTTTATACCCCAAAATAAAAAAAAATCTTTAATCTCAACCGTCAAGCAATTGAAGTCCGCCCGTGGCTTTTTCCTTTGCATTTCTGCTTTACGTGACAGTTTTGCAATTCGTTTCGAAATGCTAATTCAGGAATTTTGCAATTTGCGTATGTCTGCGAGTGCATAAATTGCCTTTATCTCAAGTTGTACATCTAACACTCGAGTATCTTGAATATTTTGAAATTCCATCATTCTACCACCCCCTGCCTTTGATATACATATTTTTAGTGCTACTTAACGATTGCGATTAGCAAAGGAAACCCCGATACGGATGTTGTTATCTTATCAAAAAACGTGCGGCAGACACGTCGACCAGTTGTTAAAACCTTTTCTGAATGGAGCTTACTCACTTGTCAAGGAAGGAATCTTAATGGTTCTCTTATGATTTTGATAACCGAAAGCAACTTATGGGCCTCGCAACATTTGTCGCTTTATTGTTAGAGATAACATAATTAACATAGATATAAACTTGATCTACATAACGAGAAGTGATTTTCCGTTCGCTGACTAAGCAAATAATAATTTCAGAAACTCTGATGATATGAAACCTGTATAAAACACTGACTATCAAGTGAATTCATTGATCATAGAAACATATACCTAAAAGCAGTGACAATGAGTAGGAAAAATGACTAAAAAAACTATAATCCAAGAGAGACGAACTACTCTCACTACTAAAAGTAAGTTCAGAAGCATATACGTTCACACCCAATCTCCTTGATCTTTGCGAACATTTATGTTATTATTTTTTATTGAACCAGCACGTGCATGTAAACCAGTTTTTGAGGTTAATACTTTCTCAGCTCGTAATTGCTCATATTACACATACACTTTACTTGATTAATCATTAAAAAGAATAGCTTAGTTGTTGTTTACTAAACGTGAATCATTGTCAACAAAGGCACACCAACTTAGTAGGTGTAGAAATAGGGTGATCAAGATCTTACATCGAGTTGTTCCTCTCGAACGTTATATTATATTACTTTCAACAACAAGTTGAACTAGTTTGGGAGTGCTAAGTTCGGGCGTTCGCTTTTCGACCCTACTAATAAATTCTGGAAGATCACGCTAGTTACAAACAATAATTACAAGGGGCTGTTATAGTTTAGATAGAAGTCTATACCTAGTTAGCTCTCCTTACTCTTATTAATATATTGAATTACCTTACTAATATAACAATATTGCCGCCAAAGAGCAACAAATGTAAAACAGAAACCACAGATATTGTATGTGAATTTGCCTTGAGTAAAAGACCTAGATTATAATGCATTAATTTATAAGCTTTAGGAGATAATGCAACTGAACTATAAAGGTTAAGAAATTGCAATAACCTTTGCGGTTGAAACGCTCCAATATCGCCAACAAGTGCTCATAGATTTAAATATGTATGTTTAAGAGTGAAATAAGAAACAAGAAAATAATATGAATTTATAGGTTAACATCCAAAATCTAACGAATACTTAAAGCTAGGTCCTAAAAGTGATATTTGCAACATTAACAACTTAGCCATTAGTATTAGAAGCTCATATTTAAAAGTTGTTATAATTTTAGACTGTTAGATGATTAATTCTGACTGATATCATACTTTTGGATGATTAGTATTTTCTTGAATGACAAAACCTTTCCTATAAACGACAACTTATAATTATATATCAATCCTCGATAAATGGGAGAGTCCTCTAACGACTGAGGACTCATTTCATTTCATTTTTTTATATGAAATCTGTGGTAGTCCCAACCTGAACACATTCATCTAAAGCTCTACATCTATATGGAGAATCATATCCCCTGTTATTTGAGAACAATATGTTTCTCAGAACATAGGCAATGGCGAATACCGCAGGCGATGGAACGATGAGCTGTACGATTTATACGACGACATTGACATAGTTCAGCGAACAAAAAGACAGCGGCTACGCTGGCTAGGTTTTGTTGTCCGAATGGACGAAAACACTCCAACTCTGAAAGTGTTCGATACAGTACCCGCCGGAGGAAGCCGAGGAAGGTGAAGGCCTCCACTCCGTTGGAGGGACCAGGTGGAGAGCGACCTGGTTACACTTGGGATCTCCAAATGCGGAGGAAAGAGAGAAGTGCTGCGCTATCATCGATTCGGCTATAGCCGGCTAAACGGTTTCAACGCCAATCACATGCATACATAATTATATATTATTACTCGATAAATGGGAGAGTCCTCTAACGACTAACGGTTTTTACTAAAAGTATACCGCTTTTACTAGAGAATACTGTCTATAGTTTGTTTTAGGAATATGACTGAACACATTATATGTAGCTCCACATCTATGTGGATAATGATATCCCCTGTTATTTGAGCACAATATGTTTCTCTATTGTTTAACGAATAGTTCTCCAACATTGGAGATTGGAGTTATATAATCATTGTCTAACTTAAATGTTTGCTGGGATTGATCTTTAGGCCAATATTAAGCATTATATTGGTAAACAAGCCTCGGATCCCTGCGATATTCCTTAAACCCCCACGGTGAATAACTTTACGGTATTTTCTTCTTCATTTTTCTTCATCTTTTCTCAATAATATTGACAATCGCAACACACCTAATGTAAAAAGAATTGTGATGCACACCGTCAAGTGGCGGCGGGAGATCCCCACTCAGCTGAATTCTGTAGAATTTGTATAATGTCAGTAAGCTTGCTTGTTTACATAGTATATTTATGTGTATGGTTGTGTGTTTATGTGCTTTATTCTTGTTATTATTTTGCAAAAACCCGTTTTGATTTTAATTAATAAAGTTAACAAAAACGCGCATCGTGTGCCTTTTGCTGAGAGAGAGATCGGCGGCTGGCGTACGATGCATTGCTCATTTGTCAGTGTTCTCGCGACAGTCTCGGCGGGTGGATAACTAATATTTACATTAATAAATATTATGCAAGTTTTCTTTGTGTTTTCATTGTGTACTGTAAATGCAATTTGCTCCGCTTTTGAAAAATCTACAATTTCATTATCAACACTTTTGATACAAACACGTGCAAAGAGTGCTCTTTATTGCGTGCAAATGTGAAGAATCCTCAAGCTTCGGTCGAGCTTATCAAAAATTCTGTGGAAATATCACTTGTATGGGATTTGTGGAATCATATTTGTTATATATTTAGGTATATTATATGCACACTTGTTGAATTTCAATGGGATTGCACAATCCAGCAAATATGTCTGGGGGTGTGTGTGTGTGTGGGGAGTGCATAAACGTTTCCAACTAGTGCAAATTGTTATCATCTAATTCTTATTATGCCAGAAATAGATGCATATGCTCATATTAATAATAATATTATTTACATATTTCAAACTAAAATTTGTGATGGCAAACTGAATTGGTTATTATTGTCACTTAACAAGAACTTTTTAATTTGTTGGAAACTCCTGTGCGTCATTTCACGAAATGAGCCAAAGTTCTTAAATCACAGTGTCTCAAAAATAGTAAATTTTCATAAAATAAACTCAAAGCACTTTTTCAAAATTTTTTAAGAAATTCAAAAATATTCCAATATTCAACGTATTACCTTTCACTACACTTCGAAGAGATTTCCTTCAATATCACAAGCACATTTAAAATTACGAATATTCGAAATGCCGGAAAACGATGTGCGCGCGCCGGTTGTTGGAAAAATAGTGAGACTCCTCTACATATGTTATTTGAAATTTCAAAACCAAATCAACTACATATTGAAATGGAATGAATAATATTGTACGAAATTAGCAAGTTAGCAGCAAACATAAAGAGATCTTTTAGATAACCAACTGTGTACGGTGTGTGTTTAAAAAATAACGGGAATTTTTGGTTTTAGAAAAACATCAAGAGATCTTTTAGATAACCAATTGTGTACGAGGTGTGTTCAAAAAATAACGGGAATTTTTGGTTTTTGAAAAACATAAAGAGATTTTTTAGATAACCAACTGTGTACGAGGTGTGTTCAAAAAATAACGGGAATTTTTGGTTTTTGAAAAACATCAAGAGATCTTTTAGATAACCAACTGTGTACGAGGTGTATTCAAAAAATAACGGGAATTTTCGTTTTTTGAAAAATATTTTTTCGTTCATCTACATTAAAGTAGTTTCCTTCAAAATAGTATCCAATCGATATTATGGACTTATGTCAGCGCTTCTTCTAAACGTCGAAACATTTTTAAACTCAATTTTTGAGAAAGCCTTAAGCTTTTTCAACGTTTAGGTCTGTAAAATGATGGCTCTTTAAGGTACTGTTTATTTTTTGAAAATAGCAAAAAGTAACACAGTAAAATATAGACTTTTGGGCAATTGGAAATCTTAATTCCCGTTACTTTTTGAACACACCTCGCATTTGGATAAACAAATATGCAAATTTATGTACTACGATATACAGAGAGCATTGATGTATGTATGTATGTATGTATATTCCTTTCATTTATATGTAGCACAATATTAGCATATGACGCCTCGAAAGCTGCCCATTTCGTAGAACTCAACTACAACAACAATAATAGCAATTATATAGCATCTCGTAGACGCCAATGTTTATATATACATACATCATCTGTCTGTAGATATTCGACTCCCAGAAGCGTCCACAATTACTTTTATCTAATTGTATTCATTTCGTTATATTGACTTGCAAAGCAACAACAATAAAAAAACGTGACATCTTTAGTATGACAAAAAGCAATAAAAAACAGCTAAATCTTACGCGAAAAGCTTACAATTCTCATGCAGTAGAATATGATGGGTGTGTGTAGGCATACACTGTGTAACAAATTTATGAAAAAATATTAAAAAAAATATATATTTTAAAATAATTTTCAATTTTGAACATTTATGGAAACTTTCAAGAAAGAGCTTTGAAGAAATTCAAAAAATTTTTTTTGGTTAGGGAATATTTAAAAATTTTGAGAATTTCAAGACAATATTCGATTTTTGTGGAATGAGTTTTTTTTTTTTTGATTGAAATAAAGTATTTTATACAAAGACATTATTTATTAATTATTTTAAGATGATCTAATTTTCTTGCGTATTCAGGAGCTAGTGTTTCGAAACCTTTAAAACATTGAGGTCAGTCCCACTAGGAAGGGGCACTAAGAAGATATTTTATAAATAGTTTATTCAGCAAAATTTGGTTATTATGATAAAAGAGGATATTAGAGATATTTTTAGAGTTAAAGATCCCCGTCGATAGTTAAAATCTTCGACCAACCCACTCGAATGAAGTATGTGTTGTAGCTATCAATATGTACGAACTCAGATAAATGGTGTTCTCTACAAAATTAAATTATTCTGACTGTTGCTTAGAATAATGTTGGGAATTTAAGCATGCCAGAACTCACATCTTATCAACACACCATGACGTTGTTGGGATTCGAATTACTTTACACGTCAATTTTGAAATTTTCAATTGATAAGCACAACAGACGGACAGAACACTAAGCGCTGCAATAAAACAATAAGTATGAAATAAAAGCAAAAAAAATAATAAATAAAAAATACAAATAAATAAATTATCAAAATAAACGATCGTTAAAAAGACACATACTCGTACATAGAAATTTAAATACGAGCGAATGCATTCTACACAAAAAATGTTGACTTCAACGGAACGCCTCGAGGCAACGATCAGTTCAAAGCACAGCGACTATGGCAGCACAACGTTAAAGAATCGCGCGGCGACAACTAACGGTCAAGAATCGACAACAGCGGAAATACCCATTGCCATAGACGCAGCTTCACTGGCATCGTGCGAGAAGAACAGCGATCACATCGGCAGTGACCAGTCGGCGGAGCAGTATCATTCCAGTGACAGCGCGGCAGCTAGTGGCCACGATATCGCCTATCAGAGTTCCTCCAACCCGGTGACGACTTACACTTCAAGTCTCTTCGCAGCTGCGAGTAAAGCTTCCCCCGCAGCGCGTTTTCAAATACGAAACTCACGTTACCCACGTTACGCCTACAGTAGAATGGAGACGTACATCGATGAGAAGTCCACCGGACAGAAGTCCATATGGAAGTCGGTTGCATTTCAGCGCCTCGAAACATTTCTGTTTATTTTGAACCAAATGTGCATCGGCTTTGTAACCATCTACATGAACTGGCTGTGCCTCAGCACCGGCTTGCAGAAGACCTCGTTGCATGCGTGGCTGGTGACACTCGGAGTAAGTGAACAAAGTGATTTACCTGAATATGTAGTGTAGTGAATAAAGCACGGATATGTGAGCTTTGTTCATTCGTTTGTGTTAGTTTTTTTGTATAGTGCAACTAACAAACTAATTATTTAAACACATGTGATGTTATGTTGCGGTTTTACCGCCCCTTGGATTGATAATATTTAATATTTTTGCAAACGCAATATACTTGGATAACCTAAGTGACCTAATGAGACTATGAGTTAAGTGGGGAATTTTGGCATATTTTGTTTTTTTTTGGAAACCCTCACAGATAACCCATATTAAAATGTGAATGAAAAACATTACTACGAAAAATCGGAGAATATTAAATGAAATCTGAAAGTATGGTACAATTTAGATTGCTGAAATAATTAGCACTTAATAAAAGTTATTAAGGAGAAAGAAGTTTTATTGAGGTCGAAAATTCGAATTTGCAGAATTTCCAGGTTCTATAAACTTCTGAATAATATTTCACAAAAATGTATTGCTAGATGAATCTCTGGATTTCGGTGAAATTTCTATGGGTTCTCATATATACATATGTATTTAGTTCAATTTGAATATTACTTGTGATAACTGATGTGTGATATATAGAATACTCTTGAATTTATCTCTGTTTATCAAACATTTCGCAAATACCTTCCATTTGCAGCCCATATTTGCAATAATGAATTTTCTTGTTATAATTATAATTTTCGACGGAGTAATCTTCAAAAATTGGGACAAAAAACGGTGTTCCTTCGTATTGTAATAAATTGATTAAATAGTCCTTTTTATGGAATTTAATTTTCTAAACAGGTTCTGAAAAATATTTTTTATCGTAAGTCCTTCATAAATCTCTGAAACTTCATGTCCATATTGCTAAAACCGTTTAAAGGGACTCCTTACAGAATTAATATTTATGAATAGTTGACAACTCCCTTGATAGTTTTTTCTGATTTCAGACTTTATTAAACTCTCTTATTTGATATCGGTATTGTAGTAATTGATTTTTCTTAATAAAATATATTTAATTTATTTTTCAAAGGTTAATTCAAATTTCTGAAAGGCTATTTCTCAAATTTGTTTCCATCATTTTGCAATTTGAGAAAAAATATTTTCTCGATTCATATTTGAGACAATGTTTGAGATTTTGACATTCTCAAATTGAGAACAAAGGGAAATTTTATATTAACAAGTAGGGAAAGGCTAAGTTCGGGTGCAACCGAACATTTTATACTCTCGCAATTTATTGAAGAAATTTTATTAAGATAACATACAAATTTACACAAAAATTAGGCATTTTGAGGGCTGAGGTAATTCATGAACCGATTTCATTCATTTTCACCAGCAAGGTACACTATATCCAAGACTATTTTTGGAACAGAGACACACTATTAGAAGAAAACAATTTCCTCTGAATTACATTAAATTATCAGAGAGATTTATCCATATTTTCGGTTAAAATTTACCCTTATGCGCAGAGTTCAACATGTTCGATAACAGGGGCCTTGAAAAGTTATAGTCCGTTATCGACAATTTTTTCTCAAGTGAAGCCAGAGATGATATGCACTATTTGTGTAAAGTTTTATTCCGCTATCTTCATTGGTTCCTTATGTATATATTATAAAGTAAAGGAATCAGATGGAATTCAAAATTGAGTTATATGGGAAGTTGTCGTGGTTATGAATCGATTTCATACATTTTTTACATGTGTCATCAGGATGTCAAGAAGGAATTATGTACCGAATTTCATTGAAATCTGTCGAGTAGTTCCTGAGATATGGTTTTTGACCCATTAGTGGGCGATGCCACGCCCATTTTACATTTTGTAAAAAATCTGAGTACAGCTCCCTTCTGCTATTTCTTCTACAAAATTTAGTGTTTCTGTAGTGTTTCTTTTGTTGCGAGAGTATAAAAATGTGCCTTTTAGTTTGAGAATGGCTATGTTTTTAAATTAAAATGCATTTGAGAACAAAAATTTTAGATTTGAAATTAAGACTGATTCCCAAACGCATCTCAATTTGAGAATCAACAAAAATGTTCATTGGGTATATACAGAAAAGTTTAAGTCTCTTCTATGTAGCAGTGCATTTAATTCACACCCTGTACTTGGTTAGCGCTTAAAAAAGATCGCGTAAAATAGTCATCCACTTTTATATGCCTAAAAGTATGCAACAAACGCATTATGAATTTCATTGCTCTGCGCAAAATCCACCCACTTATCATTTCTATTCACCTAGTACTCGTTGTTGATGGCCGAAGCGGTGATGATACACTACAATGCCAACCCGCTAACGTCACACTACAAACGGCATCAGAAACACACCATACACTGGGTGCTGCAACTGGCAGGCGGTGGACTGGGCATGGGCGGTACTCTATATAAATGCATACAGAAGGGTTTCCTGCTAACGAGCACACATGGCAAACTGGGTAAGCGATTGAGAAACAATTTTTATTTTATTTTCTATTTTATTTATTAATTCATAATAAGTATAAATTATTAATTTTTCAAATTTTTCACTTTTACTCAGGTTTCGCCACATTCATTCTCTGCTTGGTGTCTTGGTTAACGGGTTTGACTGCGCTTTATCAACTCAAATTGAAGCATTATGTCCGTCCATTATTAAATCGCACATTCCACAACTTGATCGGATTCGCTTGCTTCGTACTAGCGCTACTGAGTCAATATTATGGTTATGAGACAGGTTTCTTTAAAAGAGCACACAAAGATGGATCCACACTCCCCATTTGCATGAAGGCCATAACTCTCATTTCGCTGGTGTTCACTTGTATTGGACCGATAAAGGCGTTGCTTCAGAAGATCCGTACCATTATAAGAGGCTGATTGTAAACATGAATATTACATAATATGATCCATACTTTCTTGACAATGTATGTTGAGAAGACATATTGGCTTACCAAGTATAATATCTGTAGATAATCTGATTTTAATATTCTCGATGAATTTGTATTTATTATTACCATTTAAACTAGTTAATACTATACGAATGACCATGTATTTTATAATTTAAATATTAAAAAAACGACATTTAAAAACGCTAATGGAGTCATGAATTGTCCGAACGCTGTGAAAGTTATACTAGTTTTTTTGAAGGTTAGATCTAATTTCAAAACATTTCTATTGAAATCTAGTGGATATCTCACATAATGATAATGAGAATGATACGAACTATTCTGTTTGGCTTGTAACCCTCAAAGCTAGTTGTTGATTTCTGTAGTAAAACTTTGTGGGGACTTAAATTAACCCACAAAAAATGTCAAGCAATACTTTTAAAGGTCTTAGCTTTCATTGAAGTTCTTCAACCGACCGCGAGAGAAGTTCTACCATTGAAGTTCTTCAAAGGCATGGTCTATTTATACAAAAATACAAAACCATCGAAGCATTTCGCCAGCGATGGAAGAGTGGTCTAATTAAACAGCGGCAAAGGTGCAACCCCCGATAAGTTGGTAGCAAAGTTTCTGGCTGTACACAAAATCAATCAGCGCTGCAATATGCCAGCCAATATAGAGCTTCAGCTTGACACGCTGATAAAGACATTGAGAAGCAAAGATAAAAATTACAAAACAAAAATAAGAAAACAATCATATTAATCACGAGTCGATGTCGTAGTGGAGTGGGAACGCAATCAGCCACATGCAATGGCGTCGATGATGCGGGGAAACGCGTTTTTACATATTGAGATATTATTTCGGATAGAAGACAATGCGAAGACTTGCAAAAACAGTAATAAGCGAAACGAGCTCTCAGCCGGAGCGCAAGCGGGGCACCATTTAGGTTTGTCGAAAATTACAGTGAAACACAAATCTTTTTAGATAAATACCAAAAGCTGAGTAGTCAACGAAATGACACGTCGTGGCAAATTTGTAGTAAACAAAGTGAGCAATGCCAGAATACATTTCAACAGGTACGCACACTCAGCACCAGCACCACCAGGTCCAGCAGCACCGCAACACTGCCACAATGTGAGCAGCAGCGCACCCGCGCAGGTGGGTTGTAGCGTACGGCGTGCCACACAGCCACCGCCGCCACCCACGCTCACGCTTACACAAAAGCTCGAATTCGTATTGACGCTCGTTAATCGTTTGCTTATCGGCTTCATAACAATTTACTTGTGTTGGATGAGTCTGCGTTTGGATAGCAAGGATATTCCGTGGCATGCGGTCTTTTGTACGCTGGGTGTAAGTAAAGATAAAAGTGGTTAGATCGCTTGAGGAATTAGTAAGGAAATACAAATATTTACCATTTACAGTTCCTCTGCTTGATGTCCGAGGGTCTCATGGCCTACTATCGCGGCAACGTCTGGACCCAAGTGTGTCATCGGCCGGAAAAGGCGCGTTTGCATTGGGTGTTACAGTTGTGCGGCGCCATAATCGGTCTCATTGGCATTGTGATTAAAATGTTTCTGGAAGAGGTGCACTTTCACACGCGTCACGGCATCATAGGTGTGTAAGAGAGCCGATTTACAAACAATGATATGTATACAAACATTTATTCTTCCAGGTCTGGCGACCATGGTCATTTTATTCATCAGCTTATTGAGCGGGCTCAGCTCACTTTACGCCACCGAATTGAAGGGTCGTCTACAGCCACGTTTTAACAAAACATTGCACAATATTATTGGCCTAATTACGTTTACATTGGCCATGCTAAGCATGTATTACTCCTTTGAGACACAACTATTTAACGATTACTCGTTAGATGCCTCGACTTATATGGACTTCCGTTTGCTCTTGGAGATTATCACCATTCTTATATTCGTGTTGACCGCCTACGGGCCTTTGTGGTGCTTGTTTTATAGTCGTTTGTAGTACACGAAGGGATAGTTAGTGATATTGAAGATTGGAAAGTGACACAAAGATGACAAGAAGATTCTAGCTTTACAAATAGAAATTTATAACAGAATTTTTCTGAGGAAAAAACTTGAAAACTCCATGGTGTTAGCATGACTAACACGACTTTTACAGTTTCAAAAACACTGCATACGAACATAAACACATTAACAACAACAAAATCATCTACTTTAACGCTGTTAAACTCTAAACAATGCAAGAAGTGAATGTTAATTATCCCTGCCCACTAGAAATGAAAACAAAACGGTTTAGCTTTTATTTTTGCAATCGCTTTGTGCAGTTTTATTTAATTTGCATATTATTTAATATAAGAATGTGTGTATAATAGTTGTCACAAATAATACTTTTTGAATGCCGCAATATAAATTAATATGAGTTCTCATAAAATACGCTGCAATATATATAAATAAATAAATATCACGTATGACCTAAATAATGTTTATAAAAAAAAATTCGTAAATTCAGTTTTTTCGGAGTTAAGTTGTGAAATTGTAGAATTGTTATGTTTTAAATGGATTCAATGTATACTTGTTTGTTTATATGTATGTAAATGTGCTGTGATGTCATGGATTTATGAAATAGGATTTTATTTTTAGTTGAAATATTAGTATATTTCAGGAGTATATATGTAAGTGTTGTATATAAAGCACTCGAAGGCATTTAGTCATCACTAGTCTAAAACTGATGTGTTTCAGAAAACGGTACAGTTAAAATGTAATTGGCTTGCTAGCTGAGCTTAATGTCTAACAAAGCTTATTTAATATTAATATTTTTAATTTAATTTTTATAGTGGGTTACAGTGTTGTATTTGCGAAAAATAATATTTTTATTTCTACAGTGTGAGCTGTTAATTTTAAGTACAGATAAAATCATTGCTTTGGAATTAAGTACAGTTGAACTTCTATAACTCGAAGTTCTCCATAATTAGAACTCTTGAATTGGCAATAGAAGTAAAATTTCTTACAAATTTCCTTCTATAACTTGATCTCTCTCTAACTGTACTTCCAATTCGATATTAACTTTAGTATTTAGTAATTTTAATTATTTCTTCAATTTTTCTTATATTTCTCTAGACCGATTTTAGATTTATCTTGCGACATTATTTACAAAATTCAACGAATACAACACCACAACCACACTATCTATTTTTTCTTTCTTTTTTCATATAAAGTACGTTTCATATACGTTTAATTCCAATTTTACATTTTGGTCGTGCGCTTGATAGCGAATGACATAGAAATCGCTTCAATGTAACGGCGCAACGATGGTGCACTAGCACCGCCCTCGGCAGCGCCATAGACACGACCACGCAAGCCGTTACCGCTGGCATCACCAACAGCTCTGACCTTAGCTGCACCGCAACATTGCGGCTCATTGCAGTAGCGACATGCCTTGGTTGAGAAATAGGTGTTCTCACACTCTTCATCGTCCTCCGTAGAGTCAGTGATCTTGTAGTCCTCCGCATGCAATTTACTACGCTGCTCATAGCGTAAATAGAGCGTCAAACAGATGAAGAGCACAAAGAGTAGCGCACAAATGGCGCCGCTTGCGATGCTCGCCTCCTCGAGCATTGGACGTGGTCGTTTCGGCAAGAAGGATGCATCGTACTCCTTGTACTCGCAGCGTGGCCCCATAAAACCGTTTGCGCACTCGCAATTATACATGACCGAATCGCCCAGCTTAACCGAGAAACAGGTGGCATCATTCAAGCAATACCAAGCGTCGTAGTTCACCGGACACTTGTACGTTGGGAACGTGATGTTTGGTCGCGGTGTTGTTGTGGTAGTGGTGGTCGGCTC